>NW_027192384.1:373210-943505 GCF_041956645.1 Rasamsonia byssochlamydoides | reverse complement strand
GTGGAGGAGGAGGAGGAGGAGGAGGAGGAGGAGGAGAAGCATGGTTGCCTTTTCGCATATAATATCGAAACAAGAAGAACCCTGCAAGAGTGCCAGAGATGACAGCCAAAGGGATGCCAACTCCAAGTCCCACTTTTGCAGTGTCACTCAAGCCCTCACTTTCAGAGGATGCGGCTGTCACTGGGCTTGAAGTTGCACTTGTAGTTGTTGTAAAACCAGCAGAAACGGAAGCATTGACATGAGTCGGCAAGATAGAAGTCATAGACATGACAGTACTGGTAGGCGTTGTCATAGTCGTATCCGTATTTGAGGTCGTGATCCTAAAGTCATGGCTTGTCGCCGCCGGTACTGTCTGGTCGCCCGCCCAAATTTCAAAATAGAACGTATTCGATATGGAAAGATCTTTTGCTGTATTAACAATCCATCCCATGATATTGCCGATTGCATTTCTTTCAGATAAAGTTTCTAAATACACCATGTTTAGCATTAGAAGAAGACAAAGGACTTGAGAAACTCACGAAAATGGTATTCAGGGCGGTCAGTTGATCCCTCCTGGTACATCAGCAAGTAAATGTTACCAGACATGCCTATAGATGTCCATGTTATGTTCACAAGCGACCCCAGCACGAAAACCAGGTTCTCAGTAGGGGGGACAGGGTCATCCTTTGGCGGAGGGTTGATAAACTTTATCATCCCCTGGGAATTGCTAACAGCAACAGAAGCCGAGAGAATGAACAGGAAGAGGAAACTCATAGAATAAGAAGACATGATGAAGTCAATGATGTTATCTATAATGAACAAGACTCATGGTGACGTTAGGGCATACCGTCGAAAAAGATACTGCCTGGTGTCTTGGCGACCTCTACGTAAATGAATTCAAAGGCGACATAGGGGAAGGGGGCAAAAACATATCATCATCATTGACAAAGGCAGAAGATTTAACTGCAACTACCTAATGTGCCTATCTGCCTTCCTGCATTATCGAATGTGTTTGTATAACCACCAGCATCCCTCTGATAGGGTGTGTGCCAGCAACTTTCCGATCAGAACACCAATTAGGATTAGATCCTGCAGGCGAACCATCAACTCGATTCAATCCGGATGATCATAAGATTTCTCGATGGTGGGAGATGGGACCATGTTTATATAGAGCAAAGACTTCGTTCCAGTCGATGGAAATAATCTCTATTTCCGGCGCTTCTATATGAAGAACTCATCGACCCGAGACCGATTCTCCCAGATACAAGTCATCGATCTCCTAAACCACCAATCAAATGGTCTTTTCCTGGCCTCGATTTGAGTATTGATGGCCTGTGCCACCATGCCAGAGTCACTGAGTCTGGTGCTATGGCCCGTATGACAGCAGAGGGGGTGGCAGAACCGATAAATCAGCCTTTATGAGACATCCAGGGGACTAACCTTGATTTGGAGACCAGAAACCGATAGCAACGGCGGATTCAAAAGACCTTCGATTCAAAGAACCGCAAGTACAGTCCATAGCTCGTGATTTCTTTGATTTCGCGTGTTTCAGCTCTTAGAATTTGATTCAAGGGTGGCAAGCCAGAAGATGGTACTGACAACCGGCAACGCCGGGTTTTCTATACAGTTTCCTAATCGGGTAATCACCAGCGGTCAACTTCCCCTATTCACTACATGCCAAGACACTGTCGTTTCACTTACTTGAGGCAGAGAATTTTACACGCATCTTTGAGCTCCTATATGGCTTCACATTTGACGAATCTACCGATCTGACAGGTACTGGTACTCTAAACAACCAACCCCAGCATATATAATATGAATAGTATACAATCCTAAGTGTGGGCCTAGCAAGTCATACTTTTGTCCAGTAAACAATAACGGAGCAAGTCATACAAGGCCATTTGTCGTTACAGCCATTGCGGAGAACGACAGGGGTTGGCCTCCCGATCGCGCGCAATCTTGTCGAGATTCCATCCGGATTTGTACCTCTTTTCGGATCCTCCCTCAGGTTGTCGCGTTCCTCCCAGCCGGTAGGAGAAGGAAAAGCCACATTCTTGGTCGTGATGCACGAACTGATAGCATCTGGGATGCTCTTCACAGGCTCGGCCACAATCCTCGAACGACCGATAGGCTAGTCTTTCGAGAGCGGTCATCTCTTCTTCGGGTTTTTGTCGATCGCCCTCCACCCCAGGCGCTCGGTACATGGCGTCGTCCGAGAGGTTATACCAGTCATCTCGTTCGGCAGTGAGGTTGTGGCCCACAAAATAGTCGTAAAGCTCATGTATGAGAAGGGGTTTCTGTACCCGACAGTTAATAAGTCTATGCGGCCAACACGACTGGGTCATTGGTACAAACCCTAACATCGAGCCGCTGCTGCTCAAACTCCCAAATAGCACTCACGTCGCCCGGGGTCACACCGTGCATTGTGACAATAGGTTGACACCAGTGTCGAACCCCGCTGGCAGGCCCTGGTCCGAACGGGATGGTCCGCGGCCTTTCTGCTTGGAGCATGGGCCAACGCCTGCTGAGATTGATGCCCTTTTCCTCCAGAGCCTTCATGAGCACATAATCACCAAACCGCTCATTCATCATCAGCACATCATAACGAGCCGCCAAGTCCGGGTCGTTATCGAGGACTTTGGACAACGCAGCGCCGGACAGTATAATGCCACTTCCTCCATGTGCAAATGCTTCAAAATTGAGATATGTTGGCGATCCGAGATAGAGGGGTTCCGATGGATCGAGGCGCTTCAGCCAGAGTAACAAGTTCGACCAGACCAGGTATGTGTCAGCCTCGACAAACACATACCAGTCGTGGCCTGGTCTCAGTTGCCACGACTTCTCCAACATGTGGATGAATTTGTATTTGTCCAAATTCCATGCCGCATCTCGCTCGGTCCTCAGGGACCTGATATCCTGGCCGTTGCGTTGGTATTCTTGCAAGGTCCGATAGTAGTCGAAGTCTGGGCTTGACTGTTTCACTGTGTCGCTGACATTTTTGAGCACGTCATAAACATGGTAAGGACCAAGTTGGTGCTCTAGATCTGATAATATGAGAATGTCTTTGCAGCATCGCAGAGTCGTCAAGAGATGCGTGGGGAGCTTATCATAGATGACATTTGCGCCTGTTTTCACGACAACGACGACGTCAGGAGAATCGGTGAAGGCAGCGCAGTGACGATCTGACTTCAAGGGCAGAGCTGCATCGCTTAAGGCAGGCCGTGCTGGCAACAGACTAGAGGGGAGACTTGCGGGGGCATACAGAAATGCAGCGAGGAACAAGAAAATCAGACAGAGGCCTGTACTGAATAGAATGCGCTGTTTTGGCGCACGAAAGAGCGCGATGATAGTCATTAGAGAATATGTTCTAGGAGATACAAAACGAGCAAGCAGGGCATTCTTGCAAGAGGCAGTTTCTCGATGGTTTTGCACGAGGCAGCTTCACCATAAAACCCCCCAAATAATGACGGG
This sequence comes from Rasamsonia byssochlamydoides, assembly GCF_041956645.1. Lineage (NCBI taxonomy): Eukaryota > Fungi > Ascomycota > Eurotiomycetes > Eurotiales > Trichocomaceae > Rasamsonia > Rasamsonia byssochlamydoides. The sequence goes on along the minus strand of NW_027192384.1, from coordinate 940,055 downwards.
TCAGCCATCAGCTAGCAGGGTATAACGGTCCCTGTCTTTGTGTCTCGTAAAGGCTGGTCTATTGGTCCTGTGTCACTGCGGCTGACGCCAATAATAGCAGCAGACCAAATGACTCTAACACCAACATAGGGTATTAAAACTCGTTCCTATTGCACTAAAAGTTAGCTCAGGAAAACGTGCTCGGATCGCGTGTTCTGGAGATAGATGATTTGCATCTAATTGGCGCTCTCACCAACAAGTTGCTGCGCCTTAAGTAGCACCCTGTCAAATACGAGGGTGGCAGTTGGACAAGCACCCCGGCTCATAACGTAGAGACGCGAGAAAAAGGCAAACGGCTGAAATTAATGTTGGTAAAAGTTGCACCCTTGAGAATGGTGCTTCCCCTATGTCGCTTTGAGATTAATAATAGTCAGGTATACCTAGGCAAACATGAGTGCAGTCAGGACAAGTATCTTCTTTGACTAATATCACCATGAATTTTGTCCACTATAGAACATTCTTATCTTCATAATGGCCTCTTATATCCATTTCCTGTATGTGTTTGTTCTCGCTGTTTTTGTTGCAGTTGGCGATTCCCAGAGTATCGAATTTGTCAACCCTCCTCCTGCAGGCCCCGATAGCGTCTATACCGATGACCAGGTTTTTGTCCTGGGATCGATCGTGGACATACAATGGACATCGACAACCTCTGATTACATTTCCTTGGTGATGTACCAGCAGAGGCCAGATGCCGACTTGGAGTACATCTTCCGTGAGTTCTCCTTTTGCTTCTTGATTCAGCGCCCCCAATGCTAAGAATGGCGCAATTAGAAAATGTCTCAGGCCTCACATCCTACACATGGACCGTTGGAACGGCGCAAAATCTCTCTGTGACGAACGTCTTCTTTTTCGAAATTTTCATTACCCCTCAGACGTCACCCTCGGCTGTAAGCCATTACTTTAATCTCACGAAAGCAGCTGGCGCAGAAGCTTCGACTACGACATCAGGGACTAGTGTCGCATCTACAACTTCGCCAACTAATGCTACTGCTTCCACTGTACTGCCTGCTTCCACAACGACCACCACAAGCGCAACTTCCAGCCCAACAGTATCCTCTACAAGCGGAGGGTTGGACACTGGTACAAAAGTGGGAATTGGGATTGGGATACCTCTGGCTGTCATTGCTGGCTGTCTTGCAGGGTTCTTCCTATTTCGACATTATGCGCGAAAAGAAAACAACGCTCCTCCTCCAGCCAGTGCTGCGCCTTATGTACTTACTCCGAGTAGTCATGAGCTGAAGATAACGAGCATGGGACCTCAGTGGCCCGTGCCATCTACAGCATCAGCATCTGATATTCGCGGGGAGGAACACACATCTCCTGTCGAAATGCCTGCGGACCATCGGAACACAATCTGAGAGGTCAATGGGTATGGATATGCCCAACTTGTCGTTTTTCAAAGAATTTTTTTGTTCAACAACATGTACAATTGCTTATTTACTGCTGCAATATTGTATGACACATTGGCTTCACATGTAATGTTTTCTCGAGGATTATAATTTGATAAATAATATATGGCACTGTAGTCTGTCGTATTTCAGAGGAGTCAAGGCTAGTAGTTATCTTCAATATCAATTAAGACATAGGGCACGTTTTTAGTCATAAGGAGTCCTAAACTCTTAAGAAAATAAGTGATTATACCTCCTGTAGGTACTGGAAAGCAATATCTATTGTATCGACTGTCTGCCATGACACCGTGGTCTACCTCGTGACTTCCAGATTAGTCTCGACGTCGTTTCCAATCCGTCTTGTGGCTCCCTTCTCTGAGGTCGGGGTCTCTCTAGACACTCCGTCTTTTCCTTGGACTTTCAATTGCTCATCTATGGTTTTTCATCCCCTGCTGATATCAGGACTTCATGGCCCAAGCATTGGATTTCTCCTTGCGCTGTAATTCGCTGAAATGCAGAACGCCATTGAACGAAAGAGCTGTCGTTACCACTTGCTCGTTCGTTGACTACCTCATCTCACAATTTAGCAGAAGCTGATTTCTATTCCAGGCATATTTTCTGTCTCTCCTGTGCGGATCGTCTCGGCCTCTCGAAACCGATCTCCCAAGCACGACACTGTCCAGCATGTCAAGCTGCATTGCCAAACCCAGACGATGCGGTCTCCAGTGTCCTGAACCCGACAGAAGACTACAAAACGAGTCTGCTGAGCGGGCTGGATCCAACTACCATAATGGAGTGTGCGGGACGAGCTTTGTCGTTCTGGGCTTATCAAACGACACAAGAGATGTACATACACACAATTTACGTGAGGAGAAAACTGCGAAGAAACAATTTATTGACGGGTGTATCTGCTAGTTTCTACCAAGAATATCTCAGCAAAGGTCTCACGGAAAAGTACGGCACATTGAACTCAGAAATGGAAAGGGTGATCCACAACGCGAATACCGAAATCTCCAGCCTGCAAAACAGGCTTTCCGGTCTGGGTTTCTTTTCTATATCTTCCTGGTATTACATGTCTAACAACCAAGAAAGAGATGCAGCTGAGTCAAGAGCAACTCCACAAGAAGAATGAGGAACTCATCGCAATGTACCGAGAGAAGTGCAAGAAGCATACGCAAATGACGAATCTCTACAACCTGCTGAAGAGTCGCGCCATGAGGTCTCAGATGCAGACAGCGGCGTCGGATTCCGTCTCTCACACCTTGAATTCCCTCCCAGGCACTCGAAATGCGGAAATGCTGTCTATGAACCACGGAAGACCAGTACAACAGCCACGACAGCAGATGCCGACTTCTTCCCGACATTTCAATTCTTATCAAACGGATCAGCATGGCATTGAGCAATTGCACAGACACCAGAGAAGCGGCAGCTGGAGTTCTAGGGGTGGTGGATTGGCGGATGCCACAGCAATGCCTCCTCCAAAACGGCCATTTACTACCAGTAAGCTCTTTCTATAAAAAAGAAATACGATGATGAACTCCGGTATAACGGTAGCCACATGCTGATAAAGTATTAGCCGTACGGCCCCATCCGACTCCTCAACACCGGACACGCCTCCCAGCTCCACCGCGGGCAATCGTACGAGAAGGGCGAGAACAATTTGAAAAGGCAAACCTTGGCCATTTCAGGGATTACAATCTCAACCCAGGCTAGTTTCGAATTCACCTTACAGGCATATCTCGGAACTAAGTCGGGCACAAAGACGGGGGGTTCTGCTCGCTGCCGGGGTGATTGATATTGGGCCAACTCTGAACCATCTCCAGTTCGACTCTCTCTGATGGATGAGTTTGATCTGAGCAGGATGAGACTCTATATTACGTGCTACATAATCCTATCTGTTTTCTTATAAGACAACGACATCGTGCAAGTACCGCAGAATATAGACGACGTTAATCATAATCTACACTAACATACCTAGTCTTGATAATACAGGAGCAGAGTCTATAAGACAGTCACAACAATCGAGAGAGTAGTAAAACAGGACATCGATACGGAAGACGAGAATGACAGGGACGAGCAGAAGAAAGCAATAATATAGGAGAATAATGCCCAAAAATTTTTCTCCCGTCAAATCCTTCCAGCTTATATGCATGAAAAAAAAATGAAAAATCCGCTATGGTACCCACAACCGCACAAACCCCGCCACCTCCTGACGACACGTAACGCAGCTGCCGAAATTGTTCATCGCCAGACTGACCCTGCAATCCTCACACACGCACAGACAGCGACAGGGCCAGGTGATGATGGACCGCGGGTTGGTCTGGCAGATGACGCATTGGGGACCGTCGGGGCCTAGGCCTGAAGCCCCTGCCTGCCACGATATTGGTTCGCGGCGAGAACCCGCTGCCTCCAGTCGTCGGGACAGGATCAGGTTTTCCAGGATCTCCGCTTCTTCCTCGGGGGTGGGGCGGCGTTTCTCGCCAGGCTGGGTGTTGTCTTGCCTAGGTAATAATCGTGGAGGCATCAGGACTCGTGCGCGTTCTCTTTCGACCTGTCGCCGATATTGGCTGCGGGTCATGATCCGGCCCTCCTTTTCGGCCGTCAGGTGTGCGGCAAGGATACGCGCCTCATTCTTGGTCTCCTGATCGCGAGGGTCAAGGAGTCGGGCAAGAGATGCCGTGTCCAGGAGCGACTCCTGCACAGGCGAGCCTTCACGCGAGAAGCGTCCAGGAAATGGATTCTGTTGCGTAGGTGTGCGGCGACCGTCTGAGTCGTCGTAGTCCTCCCATTCCGAATCGTTGGTCGTGGTTGAGATCACGCTGGTCGTGTCATCAAGTTCACTCTCAGAAGGAACGTAGTCGGCGCTCTCGTCCTGGTTTCCCCACGAACCACCAGCCTTCCACCAGTTGTAGAGCTTAGCGTCCAGACGACTCTCGTCTGCTTCGTCCCAGTGAGGCTTGTTCAGCGACTCTCTCTTCCGCATCTCCTTCTCCACGTCAAATTCGTTGTCTTCGGGTAATTCCAGCTCACCCTCGTCCGTCAAAATCCAGAAGTCCAAGGACGCCGGTTGTTCTTTGGTCCTTATCTTGGTGCCCTTCCTGCCGGCTCCAATGAACTTGCTCAACCACCGAGGTCGAGCGGTGATGCCCACTCGGTCCAGAACCTTGCTCAAGCCAAGGGCAAACCATCTTAGAAGCAAGAAAAATATGCCTCTGAAGAATGAAAATCCGTGATAACATCTAGTGGCTCCTTGGAACGCTCCAACACCGCCAAGACCCGATTGAGAGTGAATGGGACGAGAAGAATTACTCGGTTTCTCGAGTTTCTTTTCGCGACTATACCCACTCTCCCACTCATCCGATCGCTGTGGGATATCGAAATTAAAGGTGTCTCCGACTTCAAATTGGGCATTGACAGAGTCAGTCCACGGTCTTCCGCGGGAAGGTGCTCTTCTCCGTGATGCTTCAATTTCCGCCAGTCGATCTTCCTCCAGCCAGGTCATCGGTCGTGCGACCACGCTTCTTCCTTCGTTCAAGAAAACAGCTTCGCTAGCAGCAGTCAGAGCCGCGTAGCCCACTCTTAGAAGCGTCGTATAGAAGTCTTCGTGCATATTGAGACGAACATTTCGGATCTGGTTCGCACCCTGCATGTTTCCATGCGCCAAAGCAAATCGCTCACGCCACGAAGATGGTTGGGGCAGATCAGGAGGAAGAGCAAAGGACGTGATGAGCACTGCAATTCCGTATATGCAAAGACAAATGAGTATGCCGAGTAAGATCAGTAGATGAGGGACGAAGCCCACAATGCAAACTGTTGGAAACTTCAAAACTCCGGTTTCACTGCCGAAGGACGAACTATCCAGGAAGCCCCAGACAATAGCGCTCATGAAACAAAGCCCCCAGATGGTGGTGTTCACAAGACGATATCGGCTTTGTTTGCCAAAGACATCCAGAAGATTTGAGGCCAGGCTATTGCAGCAGGAAATGAGAACAATGAGAAGGAGTTCCGGCGTGACATTCATCCGCTCAAGGACTTGGGCTCGAGTGAGTAGATGGACCGGGGATGACGAGCCCTCCGTTGTCAATGGTAAATCTTCCTTAGGGGAGCTTGATTTCGGCAAACCGAATAGTCCTAGGCCGATAGACTGGCTTATCATCGTTTCTGCCTCCGCAAACGCGAGAGAGTGCTCGAAAATAGACATCCCAGCTTCCGTCACAACGGCCCTTCCTTGTAGCGCACAGGAAAGCGTCTCGACAAAATGGCTCAAACACAAGCACATGAACACCGGCCACAAAAGGGTAAATGAACCGTAGGGAATTTCGGAACTGCCGCTTGGTCGTGCCATATGAACCGCGCTACATGACTGTTGATCGGTCTCCCAAGGCAGCAGGGTTGAGCTCAATGTGTAGAGGAACCCCCCGTCCCCGGCATAGTCAAGGCTCATACGCTTTCCAGGCCGGCCATAACGAATGGCTGAGTAGTCTGGAGAGGTCTGACAACGGATGGCTCGAAGTAAGCTCAGGATTTGCGACGCGAAGAGGATGATCGGGATGATGCGGAGAGCCAGGCGCTTGTCCCACCGGAGACCGAGATGTCGCCTCGTCGATGCGTAGATGGTGATACGGTTCAGCACGAGAGCCTACAAAAAGTCAGAGAAATTCGACCTAACAGGAAATGGGAACAGAGAAAACCCACTACAGAGAAGCAGGCCAGAGACCATCGGCTCGTCATGTAACTGAAGAACCCACTGAATCTCCTCATGGCCTGAAACACGTCTCCCAAATTCAGTGCACCTTCGGCTAAACCAGCTTCTGCCACGCCTTCGGCTCCATTATTCGCGGCATTGGCAGCGGCAGCCGCCGCCGCCAAAGCATCACCTTCACGCCCTGTTCGCATATTTCCAAACCAGCCGTCAATCACCACATTATCGAGACCGACCAATCGTGCAAGATTCCGAGGCAGGGTGACGAAGGTGAAGACCTCTACTTGATGAACTGCCTGAAGAGGAAGCTTTAGCAAGGCTAGAGGCGAAAATGACAGCGCAGACTGGTTGGTTGCGAGAGTGGCGGAGGAGTTCAGATGTTGAAAGGAGGCCGATGACGCCGCCGCGGATGCTGTGCTGGACATCATCCAGGTTGGTTGGCCGTCTGCCATCGCGTTCGTTCGAGGGCGTATGTAAAAGAGAAATGGAACAGCGGTGGAATTTCTTTCACATTCGTGTATTATTTTCAACGCCCTAGCGGTTAAAAGCCGTCCATCAGGACCAGAAGGGCTGGTCAAGAAGACTCAGGGTCAGACACCTCGTCGGGTGTCCTCCGGCGGACATCTCTCGCCCGGAGGAAGCCGTAAGTGTCAGCCGGACTGCTTGTCCCAGCGGTTTCGGAAGAAGAAGAACAAGCAGCAGCAATGTGTGCTGGGTGTCTTCTACTTCGATTGCAGAGAAACAGTCAGGCGATAAAAGTTGAAAACAAGCTGATTGATATCCGTGTTGGCCCGACCTCGGGACCCTTACGACTGCCAAGACTTCCCCCACGCGTCACATCGGAGCACGAGACAGCAAAACTATCGTTAAGGCATCCTGTCGAGATCGAGGATATAGAAATGCAATAGTAATCTACAGAACATCGGAATTATACCACGTGTTAGTGGGCCTCATTATTTCAACTCGTTATAATTGCTTGCTTCGTTCTTTTGTCTACTTCTTACCAAACAGCCTTACACCTACTAGAATGGGTTTATGACGTCGCTGCTACTTCTGCGCTTAAGGACAGGCACATGGTGAGAAGTTCTAGAGCCATTGAATGCTGCTCTGAAGAATGCATTCTGAAATCTGTTAAAAAGGGGGAAAAAAAAGATACAAGGCAGTTGTGCAGAAACCTGTCTCCCCGCACATGTGGCAGGTCACATGTTCTACCCCGTTGACAGTCGACATTACCATTTTTGACGAACTCTTCCTCGAGTCGTTCGCCTACTTCTACACTTGCCTTCGTTCAGTGTATTCTCTTCTCAAGCCTTTGTCATGCATGATACCAATCCAACGCTCTGGAGCCATCACCTATACCGGTCTGATACCATGCTCAAGTACATACATAACGGCAACAGAATCATGCACCGTTACTTACCCTGAATAATGTCAATTTTTCTGTCCCAACGCATTCACACCACTACGTCTTCGACCTGATTTCCAGTTTTACAATACTAGGCTGCCGTCTGCCCCTACGTGGTACTCTCAGCAGCTACTGTCGCTATGACCAAGACAGCAGCCGTTATACCGTGTGAGACGCCTTTCATCAACCTGCCTTCTTTCAAGACTTTCCCCCCATTCAAACCTTTTCTGCTAAGCTTGAAGGCCCTGGTTCCAACAGGCAGTGGTAATGGAAGCACTAGTGACGGCAATGGGAATGAAAATAGAGACTAGTCAGGCTGCAATGGAGGACAACAAGGTTAACCCATCTCGAGTACTTTTGACTTCTCCATTGAAGTCAACAAACCCAGAACACAATAACCTTTCTTGGAAATTGGATCTGAAGCTTCTAGTTGATGAAATGCATTAACTAGATGGTATAGGTTAGAAGACGGTTTCAGCCTTGTGATTCTGCGAGTACGGTGGCAAGGCTGCAGGGTCTAGGCACAGACAGCGAAATACGGAGTAATCTGAACTTGGCGAGAGACCTAGTAAGGAAACAGACAAGGTTCTTCTGGATCCCAAGGTGGAAGTTTGCGAACGAAGGACGCTGACAAGAGCTACAAGTACTCCGTACGGAGTATTAGGATCTGCATAGCAAGGTTCATGGCCGACGCACCCGTTCACCTTCTACGGAGTAGGCTTCTCCCCAAAAATGTGAGCCTACCCTAGTCTGGTCTGACGGTTCTTGCAGGGTTCGTGTGTTGTGCTTCCAAACGGGCAAATAATAATGACTGGATGAATGCGTCTCCCGTACGCGCCGAAGATCAGTTAGGGGCGGCTACTGCGTCGCGCATGGAACCAAGTTCAACCAACCTACTAACCACCAGGTAAGTATAGACAACCCTTCTAATATCCCCTTAGCTGATACACTGGTGCAAATTAGCGCTGTGACATATAAAGATCAAAGCAGTGAGCCCCTATCATTGGCCCCTCCGGTTTGTGTCCATAATTCATCACCACGCTTATTTGCACGAGAGCATCAATTTGAGCAGGATTGTTGCTTTTCAGCTGTGTCTGGCACATACATGCACTTAGCCGCCTAGGGTTCGAGGAAAAGATGCATTTCAGTGGGGCTCCTTATTATTTTCGACTTACTCCTGCTGCTGTTTGTATTTCCTCTTTTCGCTAACTTGCAAGAGGGGCGACCCGGCGGTTAATTAATCCATGTACTCCGTACATACGGAGTATATACACATCACCTTCTTTCTTCGCTTTCTGATGCTCTTTATCTTGGAAAAGATCGATCTTTTGTCCTAATGACTGAGCCTGCTTGAACTCTTCTCCTTTTTATTTTATTTTTGAATGTGACTCAAGTCTGGATTCTGTCGAAGACAGTCAGTTAATTAATCGTTCCATGTCTCTTCTCCAAACCAAACTCTGTATCTTGAAGGACATTTCGCTCTCTCCCTGACGCCCCCCGGCTGCTAGTTTACAACCTTCTTTTCTCCTGCTCCATTTCTTCCACGCGAAACATGATACCTTTCTTGGGATTCCTAACATTATCATCCCTCATCCCACACCTGGCAGACAGTCTCTGCTTCACCCCGTCCGGCAATCTCTCCGACGACGTGCCATGCAATCCCACCGCGTCGGCCAGCGTATGCTGTACGGCGGGGTTTCTCTGCATGTCCAACGGGCTATGTCAGCCAGCAGGGTGGTGGTCGCAAGATTCGAACCAGTTCATTCGGGGAACGTGTACGGACAAGACGTGGACGGCACCAGCCTGCAGAGGATTTTGCGTGAGTGGTGAGGCCTACCTCTTCGAAATCGAAAGCTCGTACAGAATAATTCTTAACCAAACTGTCATTGTCTTTATCAGAAAACCCAACGGGAGGCGAATGGGTGATGCGATGCGATAATTCGTCCGCAACAGATCCTGACTGGTGCTGCTCAGCGACGGACTGCTGTAGCGACGCGAATGCGGCCAAGTTGCAGATTGGGGTTGCTTCAGTTACGGCGACGGCCGGTGCTGCAGTTAGCACTACTACCAGCAGCAGCAGCAGTAGCATTAGCAATGCCGACTCCAGTTCGACGACCACTGCCACGGCGACATCAGCAACATTAGCAAAACCAGCGACGTCAGAAACATCAGCAACATCAACAGCAGAAGCGTCATCGTCATCATCATCGAACAATTCCAACCCCTCCTCCTCATCCTCCTCTTCCACCACCAACGACAGCAACGACAGCAGCACCAGCAGCACCAGCAGCACCAGCAGCACCAGCAGCACCAGCAAAACAAGCCTCTCCATCGGCCTGGGCATCGGAATCGCCATCGCCATCCTCGGAGCAGGTTTCTTTTCCCTCTTCCTCTGGCATCGTCGCCAGAGAAGAAACACCAACCAATCCGATGACAACAATCCATATTATCGAGAAAAACAAGCACAACTACAGGCACAAGGAGGAGACGCGATCAAAATCAAAGAAGTTTATACACCTGGATTGATACCTGTCACGGAGATGCATGCTGATGATAGCTCACCGGGTCCGCATCAGCTCGATGCGGAAGGGAGGCCGGCGGAGTTACAGGGTGATTCAGTCAGGCGTTGATCGTGTCGCGCCAGACGAACGGATCCTCGTTGGCCTCCGGGAAGGGTATACCGTCCGGCCGCGGTTGCGATGAAACGCGCCCAGCGGTGACTAGAAGAGAGAGGGAAATCTCCGTCATGATCAAAACAGAAACTTCCCACAAAACGATTGATTGATGTATAGCGGATGATATGATGAAAAATGAAATTTTGTACGGGGTTTCTTGTGTATATAGAACTATTTAGCTATATATTTACTTACAGGGTTTTTTTTTTCCTTTTTATTTTTTGCCCTTGGAAGCAACGTTATCTGTGTTCGTGTTTCTTATTCTGGTTGATTGGAAGACAGCTTACCTACCTACACTAGGAATAGTATCAAGAATAACAGTAAGGGGGAGTTCGAAGAATACCTGGATTCACTCTAGACTACTACCTATCTAGATGTGTAGAAGCAAGCAGCTACAACCGGAACATCTCGCTGCGGCTGCCGACACCATCAAAAACACAGGTGTTGTCCAGAGGCACATATTGCCTCGTCAACACCTTCAGCGCCTCCTGCGACACCAACCCGCCTGTCAGAGCCGAGATGTTGTGCAGCTCGCCGCCTTCAGTGCGTCGAAGTTCCTGCGTAACCTTGGTCACGCGCTCCCGGACCTCGTCGTCGATGACTGTGTCGTCTCCTTCTGCGATGACGTTCAACAGACGGTCAATCGTCGTGGTCCATGTAGCATCATCATCCAGCGAGCCCTTAGGCAACTGTCCATTCTGGATCCCATCCACAATGATATCCAGCGCTTCAAAGGCGATATAGATCGGTATCACCGACTCTGGATTCCCTAAGCCGTTTCGTACTTCCTTCAGCGTGTGCGTCGAGCCTTTGTCTATCCGCGGAATATCACGACCCCGGATCACTTTGATGTGGGATGCATTCTTGCAGAAAACCTCCACCTCCTTCTCCGTAATCGGGGCCGGTCGCGAGCCCAGTCGTGCCTCGGTGGCTCGAACAGTCTCCAGAACCTCCTCCATGTCTTGACGCGCCTTCTTCTTGTAAATGTTCTGCAGTGCGATGTAATCGGCTGACTTGGCCTTCATGTCGGGGAGAGAACCCGGAAGCGGCAGCACGCCGTGCTTCGTGTAGAAGGCACTGATCGCCGATGCAATGATCCAGAAGTTATCCGAGTCCGGCTTCAAGTTCCTGCATAGCTCCATCTCAAAGATTTCACGGATATTACTCCGTAAAGTCCAGGGATTGATGCTCTTGAGCACAGCCGCGACGGCTTCGTCAAAATTCTCTTCTCCGCCCTCCGGATTGTTCGTTCTCGCTCCCGCCCGCACCATCTCTCTAAATTCGCTCTTCTCTTTATAATTCTCTGGGGGTTTCCCATTGTGCTCCGCTTTCCATTTCTCCAGGTAGTGTAACAGCAGTAATACGTAGGGCACGTGGCCGTGCTCGTGATCATCCAGTTCATCGAGATTCCTTATTCGCTCGGCGGCAGCTTTCAGCTCCGGCCAGGGGTTGACCAGGCGCAGGTCCTGCGTGGATTCAGGGTCGGGATGGGTCTCAACGATGGGGAACTCGGCAGGAAGTTGGAGGGAAAAGACGGAATAAAATCCAACGGAACGGGTATAAATGACGGGGATTCCGAGTTCCCGTGCAGACGCCGTGATGGCGTCCAGAGATGACCGTTTTATGGGCCCTGAGACGATCACCAGCTTATAATTGGGGAGGAAATCGGGACGTTTCAGGAGCTCCGAAATTGACTGTAGTTATGGTCAGCACTATACTACACACGAGATGAGTGATTCTAAGCTTGGAAAGTACCTCTTTCTGGAAATGTCCGCTGACATCAGGATTCAGCTCTTGCAACAGTCTACACGTCTCCTCCGCCCTCGACTTGCCCAGACTGCTTTCCTCGAGGAAGAAATTGACCCCCAGATCGGACTCAGTGACCGTGGCCGGGTCGACGATCGTAAATCCCCCAACGCCAGGCAGGACGAGGTTCTTGAGCGCCTCGACCCCAGCAACGCCGCCTACCGTCGTATCCGCGCCGTCAATGGGACCATCTGAGTTGATCAGCAGGACGCGGGACTGTTCCAAGGCCTGCTGTCCGCTGGCAGCCCATAAGCGCAGCTGTCGATCATACTTCCTCTCCTTGGAGGACGGCCCCACCAGGGCACCGGGGAAAGCATCGGTCATGGAGGAGGTCAGATGTAAGACGGGAGTAACTGCGAGAGGTAGGAAATAACCTGTGAAATGTAAATAAAGGATTCTCTCCTCAACCGGAGAGTGAGTTGAGTGGTTCAAGTGAGGCTGAATTCCAGTATGTCTCTATCTAATCGGTGTGTTGATACGGCAGGCACTCCTCATGCCGCCGGAGACGAAGTCGGCCCGGTGAGGAGGAGAGCGGGCCGCAGCTTAGGACGCCAAAGAATCGCTCGTGCATGATTAGCATAATTAGCATGCCGCCATACGCATTATTGGTCCCCCGCCATGTCCCTCGCGGGGCACGAGACAAAGATCATCGATGCTGTAATTACGCTGCAGTATTTATCCACGCCATCCAGACAATCATCCCACTCATCGTCCCAAGGAAATAGGCGTCTGCTGTTGTTCATTTAATTGAATGTACTGTACCCTCCTCAAGACCCATTCATTGATTGCTGGGTTTCGTCAATGGCTGACATGAAATCCAGACTTCATGACTCATGAGATATTCCATCGCATCTAACTTTGTCCGCTCTGCCCTGTGAGTCGTCAATTGCCGTTCCTGGATCCATCCCATCCCCACACCAATCATCCAATTTTTCCCGAATAGTAAAAAATTGAACGTCCGATGGTCCCCCGACGCGCCGAAAGCTGCTGAAAATGAAATCCTAATATAAACCCCCGGACTGTACAGAACCAGCCGCCTACCGCTGTCGCTGTTGCTGTCGCCCTCGTTCACTGCTCGAGTCCCGCCCGCGCCGGCTGTCTTCAACCCGCAATCTTTTCTTTCGTACAGCTTTTGCAAGAAGACCGCCTCCACCATGTCGACGACGACGACGACGACCATCGAAGCAGCCAAGCGCAATGCGGCCAAGGTCGCCGTCACCAACCACTACCCCAAGGACGCCAAATGGGTGGGCATCGGCAGCGGCACGACCATCGTCTACGTCGTCGAGGCGATCAAGGAACTCGGAGTCGACACCACGATGACCCGATTCGTGCCCACGGGCTACCAGTCCAAACAGCTGATCCTCTCGGCGGGGCTGACTGCGGTGGAATTCGATGCGATACCCGAAGGGACAGTCCTCGACGTTGCGTTCGATGGCGCGGATGAGGTGGATGACGAGCTGAACTGCATCAAGGGTGGAGGTGCTTGCTTGTTCCAGGAGAAGATTGTCGCGTTGCAGGCGAGGGAGTTCATCTGCGTAGCTGGTTGGTGGCCCTTTTCTCTGAGGAGTACGATAGACACGCACAGCTGAGATGCGATCAAAACAGATTCCCGAAAACTCCAATCCCGCCTCTTGACATCCTGGAAATACATCCCCATCGAAGTGGCCCCGATTGCCGTGTACCGCGTGCAGCGGAAACTCCGAGAGATGGGCAGCATCAACCCGACCATCCGGCTCAACACCGTAGCCAAGGAAGGCCCGCTGAAGACAGACCAGGGCTTCTTCATCATTGACGCTCCCTTCCCTCCCTTGCTGACCCGCTCAGACGTGAGAGCCGGCAAAGACGGCAGCGGCAAAGCCGGCGTCTGGGAAGTCGAGACCCTCGCCCAGGCGATCAAGCAGATCCCCGGCGTCCTCGAAGTGGGCATCTTCTCCGGGCTGACGGGTCCGCAGGCGCAGGCTGTCGGTGCCATCGGTGGGCAGAAACCCGTCGCGGCGTACTTCGGTATGCCGGATGGTTCTGTGACGGTGAGGAAGGCTGCGCTTGATTAAATTGGTCCTCTCATGTCCCATGTCCCATGTCCCATTTCGAACTTGCTTGTTTTAGGTATTTTCTTTTGTTGGATGGAAAAAGGGAAAAAAGGAAAATGCGATAAATGAATGAATCTAGGTAGAGTATACCATGTAGAAGGATATGTAAATGAGAATCGTTATCTTACAAACAACTCTATTGATTGCCTACCCATGGCGTCTTGAAAGAGAAAAAAAAAGGGAAAAAAAAAGGATTTTGATACCCGCCAAATTCGCCAGCCCGCCAATACGAGAAAGACGATAAATTAAAAAAAAAAGGAGTACAGTATTTTGGTTGCTGCATTTATTTCCCACCCTTCCCCTTCGCCTCCGTCTCTCCGAGTTCTCGGACGTAGATCCTCACCGTCCCGGGAGGAATATCATCCTTCCCGTCCTCAAAGCCAGGACTAATTGCAATAGCGAGATATTTCCCGTTGGAACTGAAGGCCAGCGCCGCCACGCTCGAGGGATACTTCTGATACTGCCGGATGCGCCTCTTCGCTATGCCGTCCCACAGCGCGACCACGCCGTCGCCGCCTCCGGACGCAAAGGTTCCGTAGATGGGGTGGAAAGCGAGCGCATTGACGGGGTAAACGACGTCGACGTCGTCCACCGTCTGTCGATGGCACTTAAAGGCGTATTTCCGTGCTTGGGATTCCTCAGACGGGTCGAACCACTCCACGGCGACTCTGCCTTCGATGCTGGATGAGGCGTAGCCCGCGTCATCTGGCATGCACGCGACCGCGCGCGTCATAAACTTCAAGCTGCTTTCTCGTCGCTGCCACGGCTCAATCTCGACTTTGTTGACCGAGGGAGGTGAAGCGTCTGCCTGGTCGGAGAGTAACGCGAGGGACTTGAGGTCGTAGATGTGTAATGCACGCGACGCCATGGCGACCACGAGCTTGGTGGGTGAGAGGGACAGGGAGAATGGTTTCGATGGGAGGGGAATAACCGCCGGCGTTGAGTCGGCATTGGTACGGTGAACATGAAGCGTGGAGTCCCACGATGCTGATATTAAGAGCGAGTACTCTTTACTGAAGACGACAGACTTGACGCCGGCTTCGTGACTGGAGAGAACGGTTTGGGTCGATGTGGAGACGTCAATTCTAAACCAGAATCTCAGTCAGCAGGAATATTCAATAGTCAAAAAGACAATGGACGAGACGATCTCCTTACTTTCTCACGTCCCAGTCCAACCCCGCGGTATAGATCTCATTTTCATTCGCGCCGAAACAAACATCTAGGACGGGCGCCCGGTGCTCGAACTTTTGCAGTAGCTTGCCCTCGCCGACAGCGCCATTCTCGTCGCGCAAGTCATACAAGTAGACATTCTTGTCCCATGACGAGACGACAATCCGAGTGGAGTCTGGTTCGGGGGAGAACTTGAGGGCAGATATCGCATCCGACGGCGGAGATGCGACGACGAACTGATCTAGCAGAAGTTAGACGCAACTCGAAACAGCAATTTAAATGGATAAGTTACGGACAAAGACTTACTGGAGGACATATCGTGGAGGGTGATTGAAAGGAAACAGGAGACAACACCCACTCGTAGAGTTGTTGCTGGAGGTGTGTTGTATGTAGCTTGGTGCTGTTGTTGCTTGCGGCGAATCGAATACTTTGCGGCATGTTTTCTGCCGCCCTCCACCGCCCAGGACGATTATCATGCATCATCGATTCTCTACTCAACAATGCCCCTCCAATCTCCCCGCCAGCCGATTTCATTGTAATTCGTTACCAGATAAGAAGGAAACACGCCCTGGCGGGTGTTCTCGCCCAGCAATGCCGTTCGCACAGCTCGTCATCGGCCCTCCAGGGTCGGGCAAGTCGACCTACTGCAATGGAATGCACCAGTTCATGTCCGCCATCGGCCGGAAATGCTCCGTCGTGAACCTCGACCCCGCCAACGACCAGACCTCGTATCCATGCGCGCTGGACGTGCGCGACCTCGTCACGCTGGAGGAGATTATGGCGGAGGATACGCTCGGGCCGAACGGGGGTGTGTTGTATGCGCTGGAGGAGCTGGAAAATAACTTTGAGTGGTTGAGCGATGGGTTGAAGGAGCTTGGAGGTGTGCATTAGTTTGTATGAAGAGAGATGATTTAGCAGAGATGCTGACGATGAGTGTTATAGAGGATTATGTTCTTTTCGACTGCCCCGGCCAAGTCGAGCTGTTCACGCACCACTCCTCGCTACGGAATATCTTCTTTAGGATATCGAAACTTGGGTATAGAGTCTGCTCCCACCTTCCTTGTCTATACCTGATCATTGACACGGCAATTTTTACTGACCGCAACGGCAGTTGACCGTCATCCACCTGATCGACTCTTACAGCCTGACCCTTCCGTCTATGTACATCTCCGCCCTCCTCCTCTCGCTACGAGCCATGCTACAAATGGACCTCCCGCATATCAACGTCCTGACGAAAATCGACAACCTGTCGAATTACGCCCCTCTCCCGTTCAATCTCGACTTCTACACCGAGGTCCAGGATCTCAACTACCTGCTGCCGCACCTAGAAGAGGAGACGTCGCGGCTGTCGCACGCCAAGTTCGGCGCCCTCAACAGCGCCATTATCGAGCTGGTGCAGGAGTTCGGGCTCGTCGCGTTCGAGACGCTCGCTGTCGAGGACAAGAAGAGCATGATGCATCTGCTGCAAGTGATCGACCGCGCCAGCGGCTACGCGTTCGGGCCCGCCGAGGGTGCGAACGACACCATCTGGCAAGTGGCCATGCGGGAGGGATGGGGCGATATGGACATTCGAGATGTCCAGGAGCGGTGGCTGGACGCTAAGGAAGAATATGACGAAATGGAGAGGAGGCAGCTCGAGGAGGAAGCCAAAGCCCGTCAAGCGGCTGCGAAAGCTACCTCCGAGAATATTGATGACGACGATGATGATCTTGCTGATTTCCGAGGACCGATACCAGACAGCGGCGTAAAGGTTGTTCGCAAGTCATGATGAAAATCTAACGCATCTAATCTAGTTACATGCATGTGTGTATAATATAGTACAGGCAACATAGGGTATCTTCAAGAAAAAAAAAAGAAAGAAAGAAAACAACCGCACAAAAGACACATGGAGTAGTGTACAGTACAGTACACATAGTGAAACACCATCTCTTCGTCAAGTAAATGAAGCTTGACCTTGTGCTGTCAGCGTCAAAGCCCGAATGTCAAACAGACATATCTGAGCCTGACGAACCAATAATTTCAGCCATTCAATCAATCAATACCCATCCTCCTCCTCATCATCATAGTCATCCTCTTCATCGACATCCATCGTAAACGCATCATGATCTTCGTCCTCATTGTCTAGCTGTTTTCGAGCCGCACCGGCACTACTACTACTACCGACCAATCCCTCCAAAACGCCAACTTCATGTTCCTTCTTCGCCCGTAGAATCTCTCGTCTCGCCCTCCGGATGGCCTCTTCCTCGGCCTTGCGCATCGTGCCGGAGACACGCAGCACGCGGAATACGCAGGGCCGGGGGTGGCGGGGGCCAGAGGTGGAGGAAGGTCGTTTGGCCCCTGCCGACGGCCCGGGCCCGGGAACATGGGACATGTAGGTTAACGCGGCCCAGATCAGGCGGAAGGACGCACGTGGGCAGCGGATGATGGCGGTCGATGTAGCGGGGGAGAGATATTTGACTGGTGTTCGTTAGCATGATGCATGGCATGACAATGAGGTGAGCAATTAGTAGGGCTGAGGTCAGAACAATTCAGGCAGTTTGTCACAGGCAAATGACACAACAAAATACAAAATCAAAGCTTGTTTATTAATGGAAAAGCAGACAAGAAAAGGACAAAAATGTCACTCCAATCAGCAGGTTGCAGACATAACACACAGCGATGCGCATACTCTTTAAGACACCAATGCAAATATGCAGAGTCAGCGAGGCCGAAATATAGCCCCCAATTTTAACCTCAACTATGGGAGTTGCACCGACAAACCCACGAGAGGAAACCAATTCGGAGACAGAGACAAAAACAGAACACGAGAAAAACAAAAATGAACTCGATAAATTCGAAACAAGAATAAAATCAAAATACGAGATAATAACTCACCACTAACGCCCCCAGCCCCCGCACCCCCCAGTCTCCCCACGCCCCAATCCCCAAACATCTCCGCGACTTCCTCGCGCAGCATCTTGGCCAGTAACCCCGGCGTCAGGGCGTCCGACGTGGGGGCATGGAATTGGAGATGAGTCTGGAGTGATGCTGGCACCGATGATGATACTTTTGTCGTCGATGGGGATGATGATGACAGATCAGGATAGAGAATGTCGACGAGGAGATAGCGGTGTTTGATGCGGACCATTTTGGCTTATTTTTTTTTGTCACCTCTTCTCTTGTCTTGTTTTTGTTTCTGTGTTTTTAGGCTCTATCGGGTTTTCTAATTTGACTCCCTCTCTCTCTCAAGTTCGAAAGGAATATTGCAATATCTCAGCCAATGTGTTCTGGTATAAATCTCATCTCATCGTGACATGACCGGTTGCAATGCAACTTCTTTCGATCCGGACGTTTGAAGTCAGGTGACCTCACTTGATCCAACCCAAGTGTTTGCTTTGAGTCAATCAATCCGAAAGAACAGATACACTTGTCATAAGTGTAAAGTACTATTGTTTCTTAAAGAAAAGGAATAAAAATGAAATCGAATAGCGAGCAGTAAAAGTAGTAGTAAGAAGTATGAGGTAACAGAGTTCTGCCAGGCGGAAAAAGTCCACTGGATGGGTTGGTCCTTCTTGCTGGCCAATCAGAAGGAATGCTGTATACAGTTCATCTAGCCCAGAGCTCCGACCCGTCGTCAGAATACATACACATCAAAATCTCCTGAAAATTGTAGAAACTATTCAGATAACAGGATGCAGTCCATATATGTTATTTTATCCATCACGAATAGCCACAGTTCGGATGAATTGATACAGGATTCGAGAACGGACAGTGTCACGTGCTCCATCTCGTAGAGCGAACCTCTCCGCCAACAGCTGTGTTCTCCATAGATCTACAGATCTAGGAGTACATCTACAACATCTACAATCTTAACAGACGAAGAAACAATATGAATCAATTACCTGTATGTATTTCCTGTTGACCATTATTATAAATTCTACTCCCTAGTACATGCGTACAGTCATCCAGGCCCATCACCTTAGTCATGCCACATATTTAGACTACACGCTGCAAAATCAAATTGCAACGTTCAGGAATTAAAATGGGGAAATAAATGGTAAAAAAAGAAAAGGAAAAGAAAAGAAAAACGTGCTTGAGCCATCACCACACGAGAATTTTTGGACCATAGATAGCTGATAGAGATCCAACCGCTGTAACACCGGCCTCATGGAAAAGAAAAAAAAAAGAAGAGAAAAGAGTGCGCTTAAATGTTGACCTCGACACGGCCCTCCGAGCCCGGAGCACCCTTCTGGATGGTCGGGAGCAGGTAGGTGATGTCGTCCCAAGGGTGGCGGTACAGACCGGTGCGCAATCTCTTCTGGTCCAGGTAGTGGGCAATGAGACCAATGCTACGGCCCAGCACGAACAGACCGTTCAGCACACCCATCTTCAGATAGTCCTCGGCCTCCTCGGCGGAGAAGGCGCCCGAGCTGCGGAGCAAGTCCACGAAGCAGACGGCCACAGCGCCATCAACGTTGAGAATCAAGTTGTCCTTCTTGGACGTGGTGACCGTCTCAACTGCGATCGCATAGTCCAGTAGCTTGTGGCTGGGGAAGTGCTTTCTCGCGTACTCCTTGACCAACTCGACACGCAGATCAGGGTTGTTGCGGGACTTGACCTTGTGGCCGATACCGGGGACTATAATTCACGTCAGCAGGCGGGAAAAAAAAAAGGCGCAAACAGATGGGTTCATACTCAGCTTGTTCTCCTTTCGCATTGTGTCGACAAACTCACGAGGGCTCAGGCCCTTGTCGAATGCCCTGGTGAATTCCTCGGCAGCTCCATCCAGAGCACCACCGAAGCGGGAACCAATAGTCAACAGACCCGAAACCAGAGCGCTGATGAGGTCTTTGCCGGCACGAGTCGTGATGATGGTGTTCATGGCACCCGACACAGCGGGACCGTGGTCGGCCGTCAGCATCAGCACCATCTCCAAGAACTTGCTCGCGTAGGCGGGCAGGCGGCGACGGAACCACAGCAGAGACATGACACCACCGATACCGATGTCCTCCTTGAAGACATCCGAGATGGGCATTCCGGCATACAGCAGCTCCTGGCCACGGTCATCGGTGATGGTGGAAATGAAGGCGGCGGGTTTACGGATGAGACCCAGCTCCTGCGCCCAGGAGTAGTCCATGGGGATCTTTGGGGGCTGGGGTTCGGGACCGGGCTTGATGGTGCCCTGGGCGACAAGCTTCTGATAGAGCTCGGAAAGCACCCTGGGCAGGTCCTCGAAAGTGTCCGGGACATAGAAGCCAGCTTCCCGCATGGCCTGGTTCTTCGCGACGGCAGTCTCCAGCTGGGAGTTGGCCGAAGCACCGGCGTGACCGAACTGGACCTCCGTCTTGAACATGCTGGCGCAGGTACCGATCGCCCAGGCGACAATAGGCTTGGTGATGGTGCCGTTCTTGACGGCCTCGATCACACGGTACTCCTCGACACCACCGACCTCACCAAGCAACAAGAGGATCTTACACTCCGGGTCGGCCTGGTAGCGCAGCAGGTGATCGATGAAGGTGGTTCCGGGGTAGCGGTCACCGCCGATAGCGACACCCTCGTACACACCATCGGTGGTCTGGGAGATGATGTTGTTCAGCTCGTTCGACATACCACCGGACTTGGAAACGTAGCCCACCGACCCCTTGCGGTAGAGCTTGGAGGCGACGATGTTGTCCATCATACCACCAGTGTTTCCAATCTTGAAGGCGCCAGGCTTGATGCCTCCGACGGTGGCCGGGCCGATGATGGTGACGCCCTTCTCCTTGGCGACAACCATGATTTCACGTGCTCTCTGCGACGACAGTTAGCACGTAGGTTTCCAAGATGAATAACGGAACCGCTCCCTACCCGCTCTGGGACACCCTCTGCGATGATGGCAATGGTCTTGATCTGGGGGTACTCCATCAATTCCATGGTAGAGCTGTAGACGGATCGCGACGAGGCAAAGTTGACGACAGTGTCAACATCGGGATGCTTGGACATGGCCTTGCTGACACTCTGATACACAGGGAGGAGGGTCTCGCTAGTACCCCAGTACCTGATTTTTCCCAACGGTATTAGTATGGAAGGCTATGGCTATTTTTGTCGCAACTCACATCTTGCTGACGAATTGACCGCCGAAGGTGTAGATGATACCGGCGACGGAAGGGGTGCTGCGCTTGCAAATGAAGTCGAAGTCGAGCATGCCCTGCACGGCTCGAGGCTGCATACCACTGTTCTCCTGTCAGCTAAAAAGCCGGATCATCACACCAAATATTTGCTTTCGCGCGACTCACTATACGAAGCATCGTGTCTTGTTGTGGAAGAGGGTGTGTTCGAGAGGCGTCAGAATGCGACTGGGAGGGTTGAAACGGGTGATGTTGTCGTTGGCGGAGTGAACTCCGTTGGTCTCAGGAGCGATAGACGGCATGGTTGTCGTTGTTCTGCTGCTGCGATTGAAGTTTTTGTCAGTCACGCTCAAGTTTCGCGAGATAAAAAATGATCAAAATCTCTAGGAGATGTGCATAAAATGCGCGACAAGGAAGCTCTCCACCTACCTGTCAGCAACCCCGTCTACTTGACAATGTTGCAAAGATTAAAACAGAAGAGCTTCACAACAGCAACTGGAAGCTGCTCGAGAATGACGAGTGGGAGATGAACAGAAGCACAACAATAATGGAAAGTGAAATGAGAAGGGCGTGGTCGGGAGCTGGATGTCGCGACCTGGGCGGGAAAAAAACGTTGGCAGCCAACGAAGCGGCCCCTGCGAGCCTTAGCAAGGAGTCGTGTGGGATGGTCTGGACAGTGGAGACAAGCTACGTGTGGCCCTACCGAATAGTGAGCCTAGTGACCCGGAGTACGGAGTAAGTTGGCACAGGCAAACGGCGGGCGGGACCTTCCCTCCAGATCAGATTGGATTGGCAAATGGCAACTACGGAGTCCGTCGTACTACCTCTGGGTGGCTTAACCTTCCAGTGCCCAACAAAACAATCTTCACTCGGGGTTCGGAGGTCGTGGCTTCCTCCTGTCAGCCCTTTTTGGGGTCCAACCGGTCATGATTTTGGCAAGCGCAAACCATCAACATTGCCCGGCGGGAAACTTTGTTGGTGCCTGAAAAGGGCGGGAAACGCAGCCGGGATCACCGTAACCCCGACGTGGTTTAGCGCTCCCCAATGCACCCCCTCGATCAGTGGGCCCTTTCTTACAGGATCCATGGAATGCCACTGCTGCACGGAGCACAAGTAATTAGCACATGAAGATGGGGATGGCATGCGCATAAGATCACTCGGCTCGGGACTGGACGCAGTCAATGCAGAGAATAATAGACACGTAGAACCCTAAGCACGAGTTAGTACTCCGTACTCTGTACAGCGATAGAAAATACGGAGGACTAAGGACCCATACACCGATTGTCTTCTGCTTGCTTGGTCTCTGTACGGAGTACGGAGTATGGCGGTGCAGTGCACGGAGCTCGCTCAGGGTTTCCGAACCCCAAACGGGACCCGAGTGCGGACGCCGAGACTAAGCCCCGGAAGGACTCCGTAAAAGTTGCCGAGCGCTGGAACTGGAGAACTCGCCGACAGACCTAAGCTCCATCTCGGGAAATTATAACGGAGTATCAGATGTTCCATAGGAATATTTTATTAATATATGGTAATCATAATTATTAATAATATTTGTGAATATTTGGAGAATTATGGAGTTTTTCTTCGGTCAGCATGATCGAGACTAGTGTTGCTGCACCTAATGGAGTGGAGACTACGGAGTACGGAGTGCCTTACTGGCCCATGCTCCAGCCAGATAAGCAGCATCCCCCGCGACTACAGTAGCGGCTGCTGCAGATGATGAATCAACATGAGTAGTAGAATTCGATTGAACAACGTGCAAACACGCAGCATCTCCCCTCAAATGTCCACATCAGATGTCCACGTCAGAGGAATTTATAAGGATAATTAATTAACCTGGTTATTGAACCTAAAGCTGGTTCATGGTCGGCGCTAGAGGGGACGGAGAACACGGTACTCCGTCCGGAGTAAACAAGTCGTTGCTGGGCGGCCCCAACAAGGCGGCTCCCCGTCGGGGCTTCCCACCGGTTTGCCAGGGACTGGAATGGCCCATGCTGCATTTGACACATCCGTTAGCCTCGCTGCCCGCCAAGTCAGCCCCCGGTGTGGTCGGCGCCTCCACCGCCGCAGCTTAAGGTTGCTCAACGCGTTCCCCAGCCAGTCTCCAGGCTGCCACCCAAGGCAAAACTGTGGACCTGGAACAATCGCCTGTCCCGCTTATTGAACCCACAGCCAGTGCCTTTTTTGGCCCTCCCTTCACCGTGGTGCTTCTTGCGATCACAGCCCTCTGCCAGCTGCCTCTCCTCCCCTTGCGCCTTTTTTTGGTCATACCCAGCTCGCTGTTCTCCCATTTTCGTTGCGTCTTTAATCGTTGCGACGTAAATTTTCTTTCTCCTTTGCGTCGGACAGCGATCAAACGCCCGCTCCTTCCTCCATCCCATACTACACAACCACAGTCACGATGTCCGCCAAATCCATTCTCGAGGCCGACGGCAAGGCCATCCTCAACTACCACCTCACGCGCTCTCCGGTCATCAAGCCTACGCCGCTTCCCCCTCCGACGTCTCACAACCCGCCGCCTAAGCTGGCTTCCATTCACTTCCCTGAAGACGCTGATGTGAACGCGATCCTCGACCAGGCAGAGACCACCTACCCGTGGCTGCTGGCCGAGGGTGCCAAGTTCGTGGCCAAACCAGACCAATTGATCAAGCGACGAGGCAAGAGCGGTCTCCTGGCGCTCAACAAGACCTGGGCTGAGGCGCGAGCCTGGATTGCGGAGCGTGCGGGCAAGGAGATCCAGGTTGAGACGGTCAAGGGCACTTTGAGACAGTTCCTGGTTGAGCCGTTTGTGCCTCACCCCCAGGAGACGGAATACTACATCAACATCAACTCCGTGCGAGAGGTAAGTTAAAAAAAAAACTCGGGTGACCTCGTCAAGAGCTCTCCGGTTTTAAAAAAAATATTTCAGAGATGTAAGAAACTAACTGACTTATCATCAGGGTGACTGGGTTCTCTTCACCCATGAGGGTGGTGTTGACGTCGGCGACGTTGACGCCAAGGCAGAGAAGCTGTTGATCCCCGTCAATCTCAAGAACTACCCCTCCAACGAGGAGATTGCCGCGACTCTGCTGAAGAAGGTTCCCAAGGGTATTCACAACGTGCTGATTGACTTCATCTCTCGCCTATACGCCGTCTACGTCGACTGCCAGTTCACCTACCTCGAAATCAACCCTCTGGTCGTCATCCCCAACGCTGAGGGCACCTCCGCTGAAGTGCACTTCCTCGATCTGGCAGCCAAGCTGGACCAGACTGCCGAATTCGAGTGTGGTACCAAGTGGGCTATCGCTCGCAGCCCGGCCGCCCTGGGTCTGCCCGCTTCCACTCAACAGGATGATGGCAAGGTCAACATCGATGCTGGTCCTCCAATGGAATTCCCTGCACCTTTCGGCCGAGAGCTGAGCAAGGAGGAGAAGTTCATTGCGGACATGGACGCCAAGACCGGTGCCTCTCTGAAACTCACTGTCCTGAACCCGAAGGGCCGTATCTGGACTCTGGTGGCCGGTGGTGGTGCCTCCGTCGTGTATGCCGATGCGATTGCCTCGGCTGGTTTCGTCAGCGAGCTGGCCAACTACGGTGAATACTCGGGAGCTCCCACTGAGACCCAGACCTACAACTACGCCCGCACCATCCTCGACCTCCTGCTGCGCGCCCCGATGCACCCCGACGGCAAGGTGCTCTTCATCGGTGGTGGTATTGCCAACTTCACCAACGTGGCTACGACGTTCAAGGGTGTGATCCGTGCCCTGCGGGAGGTTGCGCAATCGCTCAACGAACACAAGGTCCAGATCTGGGTCCGCCGTGCAGGTCCTAACTACCAGGAGGGTCTCAAGAACATCAAGGCCGTTGGCGAGGAGCTGGGCCTGAACATGCATGTGTATGGACCGGACATGCACGTCAGTGGTATTGTTCCTCTCGCCCTCCTCGGCAAGAAGACCGACATCAAGGAGTTTGGTGCCGCATAGATGACTACACTACGTCTGATTGAACATTTCTTTTCTCTTAATAATGCACGCATCCCATTTTTATATCATGTACTGGTGTTTGTAATAGTTGTGTTGTCACGGGCATGGCATGGTATGATCGGGCTTTTTATTATTATTACTACTACTACTATTATTATTATTTCCGGCCGGATGAAGAAGATGATGCAGGCGATTCCAAAACGAAAAAAGGCGGTTTGCCGATGATCTTTTTCTCCATTTAGGAAAGTCGCAGATAGAGAAATGAAGCAGCAGCCAGGCTGTTTAGCAGGAGGCGATTTCGACACTAAAGCACCTTGCGATTTTTGTTGGAATGACGTACTGCAGTAGTATATTAGAGGGTACCTGTCAGCCCCTTATTCCTATTGTGTCTTACTCGTTATCTCAACGTGCGAGGTGAAGGCCTTCTTCCTGTTTAGCCGCGAGATATCCCTTTTTAATTAATATAATACAATGCAAGATCCGATGAGACCCAACGGACAACTCCGTTGGCGTATGTATCTCCAACCAACTTTACTACCAAAGCCATTCATTAATCATAGTAAATACCTGGCTTATGGATATTACCACTTATCGCTAGTGTGACAGCTCAGCTCGCGCATATCTCTGGGATCAGTTAGTTGGCAAGTTCTGTTGATAGAGATATCCAGATATTAAAGAGTATTTCTGGAGGTTGGAGGGGGGTTTCCTAATGCTAATAGAGACTTCTATATATACATGTATATAGGTAGCCAAATGAGATCTTCGATCTTCTTCTCTTTTGCCTGTGCCATCACAACTAGCACTCTGATAAGAGTCAACACAACAATGCAACATCAGAGTGGGGTCAGAGGTACGTATGTACCTAATGTAAGTATTGAAATTCAAACATTTAGCACATCAGCTACTCTACTTACCTAGGAAGTAATTATAGGAGAAGCTATTAAACTGTGTGTGCTACGAGTGCTACCCGCCGTCCTTCCCCGCATTTTTTTTTACCCCAGATTCCGTAGAATACAACCCTAGCTAGCTTTTCGTAGAGAATTAACCCGAAATGCCGAAATTAGGTTCTGTACCTACTCTCCTCGATTGATTTGAGATTTTGAATGTTGTACTGTATGTACATACAATATATGAACTTGCTCTCCATGAGTGAGAGGCAAACAAACAAACACTCAACAAAGATAGGGTTATTCTAAGAAAGGCGAGAGGAAGTACTGTACTGTACATAATTTAAAGAGGTTAGGTTAGGTTAGGTATATATACCGCCTACATCATGAATCTTCTTTGGTTACCTTTACCTCTTCTCTATCTTCTACCTCTTCTGCAATACGGCCTATTCGTCGACGCTGGCACATTCATACCGTCTGATAACACCTCCTGGCAGCAATATATCGTCGCTCCCAAGAGCCGTCGAATCGCACCCATTGCGATCCTCTCTCGGAGCGGGAATGTGTCCAATGCGGAGGCCCTCATCACTCGAGAAGGAGTCACTCGTCTGTATCGCGCCGCGTCGTCAGATGACGTCCCACAAGTGGTGCTCGACTTCGGCCAGAATGTCGTCGGCTTCCTCCAGATCTCCTTCGCAGGGGCTTCTGCCAACAACCCAGGCATCAGGCTCGCGTTCTCCGAGACGCAGGAGTATCTCACCAAAGTGTCGGACTTCACCCGGTCCGACAACGGGGACACCATCACGCCAGGCACGGATCAGGTTGCCGTTCCAGCTGCTCCTGTCGTGTGGACGGATGTCCACGGCTGTCAGTATGGCAGTCAAGTCTGTGCAGACGGGCTGCACGGGTTCAGGTACCTGCGGCTCAGCCTCGATGCACTGGCTTCGGACGCGCCGTACGCAGAGCCGTACGGCGCCGTCGATATCGAGTCCCTCTCGCTCAATTTCACGGCCTATCTGGGCCTGCCGGCCTCGTACACGGGCTGGTTCGAGTGTTCGGACGAGCAGCTGAATCGGTTCTGGTACGATGCGGCGTATACGGATGAGATGGTCATTGATACCTTTCTGGCAGACTATGTCGATCCCCGCGACGCGGCCAGTCCGAGTCTGCTGGGGAAGACGGTGATCTTCGATGGTGCGAAGCGTGATCGAGATCCCTATGTGGGTGATCTGGCTGTATCTGCGCGGACGGCATATCTTACGCATATGGATGCCAACGTCGCAGCGCGAAATGTCATTGCAGACTTGGCTGACCACCAGAGAGAGGACGGCTGGATCCCACCGGCTTCGATCAACAACTACACACTCCCACTATTCGATTATCCCCTGTGGTGGGTCACCACGAGTTGGGACTACGTCCTCTACACAGGCGACCTCGACTACGCAGAGACCTACTATCCGAATCTTGTCAAAGTCCTGGATAGCTGGTACCCTTCAGTGACGAATGCCACGACAGGTCTGCTTTCCAAGGGCCTCAACAACACCAGCGGCTATGGGGATTATGCGTTTCTGCCGCGAGAGGGTGAGATCACGTATTTCAATGCGCTGTATGTCCTGGCCCTGAAGAACGCGGCAGAGCTTGCTACCGTTTTCCAGCAAACAGACGACGCAGCTCGGTGGCAGCAGCGAGCTGAGACAGTCTCCCAAGCTATTAACGAGTATCTGTGGAATGCAAATACAGGCGCCTATCTCGACTCTTCAACAGGCAGCGTTCGCCACGGCCAAGATGGGAACGCCATCGCGATTCTTGCCGGAGTCGCCAATTCGTCTCAGGCACGGTCTGCTCTGGACTATCTGGCCAGCCATACCGCATTGCCCTACGGCAACGCCTTCATGGACAACGACTCCCTCGTGTCGGGAGGCTCCACGCGAGTGTATGCGTTTATCTCTTACTTTGACATCGCAGCGCGCTTTCTCACGGGGGATGCAGACTCAGCAATCGACGAAATCCGCCGACTCTATGGCTGGATGGCGGACCACGACCCCGGATTGACGTTCTGGGAGGGAATCGGTGCGAATGGCTCCGCCTACGAAGGCGCATACACATCGATGGCACACGGCTGGTCGACGGGCGTGCTGCCCGCGTTGACGAACTACCTGTTGGGGATCCAGCCGACTGCGCCAGGATACCAGCGCTTTTCCGTCCGGCCATCGTTTCCTGCCGGCGTGACTTGGGCGCGAGGACAACAGGCGACCAAGTTTGGACCGGTGTATGTTGACTGGAGTGTCGATGGGGGCAAGATCACGATCAATGTTGACGTCCCTCAGGGGACGGTGGGAGATATATCCATTTCCCAAAGCGACAGCAAGCAAGTAGTGTATCTCGACGGAGAGGAAGTATGGGATGGTTTTACGTCCAATAGAGGGAGGGATGTGCAGCAAAACGGCGGGTATATCACTCTTGTAGGAGTGTCGCCGGGGAGTCACTCGATTCTATCAACATCAACCCTTTAGTCTGTAGTCAGCTTACTTAGATAAGGTTGGACATAGCTACGTAATCTGAGACTTCTCAGGTCTAGACCATCATTCTTTAGCTTTTTGGCTTGAGATGTTTCGGGTCGCTACGTCAATGGAATATGAATAAGAATAAGCTTACGGAGATGAAACTCCAGCGGTACGGAGGAGATTGGCGGATGACAAACAACAGCAAATCAGGAGAGTCTGAAGAAACATGCACTGTACTGGATCTTGAATGGTAAGTGATTCGATAGTGCTTTGTCGTCGTCATAGCTGACTCTTTGTGCAGTACTACTGTCCTAAACTAAAACGTTTCCGGCGCCTAACAAGGAACTCAGGTTAATAATAGTCTACCTGTCTGTCCTACCAGCCAAATTCCCGCGCGTCAATGCATCACAGTTTCGACCAGCCTGCTGTGTGACTTCCCAGTAGACACTACAACATCAACGATCACATACCTAGGTATCTATCTAGGAATTGTTTCGTTTCGATGCTGATTGAGGTCGGTGGGGACCGTGTGGCGGATTCTCTTTGTGACGCATGCTGCAATGATTGGCTGGTGGTTAATTCCTTCGCTTAGTGCTGCAAGGTTGACTGTTTCAACAGTGACTCTGGACTGCCCACGCCAATAATAATAATGGCCCATCCACGCGTTCGTTCGTTGGACTCGTCAGGATCGATCGTCAGTTCTTAGAGCTGAAGTGGGCTCTTGGTGCTGGTCCACCTGCCACCGGCTAGATCCGGTGATCCGTGATGCCATGCCATGCCTTGCCATGCCACTCTTCCTGATGAATCGATAAACGTAACAGGTGGAGAATGCGCTGTAATCTCATTCTCCTTCTTGCTGGGTCCTGCCCGCCTGAAGAATGCGCCGCCTGCCTCTGCCGCCTGCTTCACAGCTGGCGCTTGCTTGGTGAATTCTTCTTTCTGAATCTACTCTTCAGTAGATGACTGTCTACTGAGGGGGTGCGTTATCTTTTCTCGTTTCCTTTCATTCCCATTCCGTATTCTGTATTCTTATGAGTCCTCTATTGTGCCCCCGCCCTCGATGCCGCTCTCCACCCGTCTGTGCAGTCGAGGGCGTTGCTGGATTCTCCTCCTCTCTCCGTTCCTCAGCTTGATCATCCTCCACCTGCTGCTGAGATCCTACACGGGCGTCAATTCAACTCTCCTCAAAAATTTCCTCACCGATCTTCGTCCGCTCGATCCTCACAACACAAATAATGGCAGCACTGCTGGCCACGGCGCGTGCTCTCCGCTTCCTGGCATGGAAGACGTCCTGGTCGTTCTAAAGACCGGCGTGACCGAGGCGCTGGAAAAGGTTCCCGTGCATATCCAAACCACCCTGCGATGCGTGCCGCACTATGTCATCTTCTCCGACTTCGAAGAAAAGATCGCGGGCGTGCAGACCCACGATGTGCTGCGCAATGTCAGCCACGAGATCAAGCAGAGCATTCCGGAATTCGAGATCTACAATCGCGTGCAACAATCGGGACGGGAAGGGCTGAGCAAAGCGGATTTTGGGGACGACTATAACGGGCCGTTCGGCAGGATCAATAACCCAGGATGGAAGCTGGATAAATGGAAGTTCCTGCCCATGATCGACGTCGCGCTGGCGGTGCAGCCCACCGCCAAATGGTACATTTTCATGGAGGCAGACACGTACCTGATGTGGCCGAACTTGATCGCGTGGCTCGCACAGTTAGATCCCGATCGACCTTTATACCTCGGCTGCCAGATGCAGATAGGCGAGATTGTCTTCGGGCATGGCGGGTCGGGATTCGTCCTCTCCAACCCGGCGATGAGGAAGGTTTCGGAGTATCGTGCCAGCCATCTGGAAGAGTTAGACCGGTTGACAGCTGATCAATGGGCTGGAGATTGTGTGCTGGGCAAGGTGCTGGCCGATGTTGGCGTGCCTCTGACCTGGTCATGGCCCATGCTGCAGGGTTCCCGGCCGTGGGACATGGACCACTTCGGCGAGAGCTATGATAAGAAAACGTGGTGCTATCCGGTGGTCTCGTACCACCACATGACGCCTGCTGACATCGAGGAACTATGGCAATTCGATCGAGAGTGGTTTCGAATGGTAGGTCGCCAGTCCAGTAGCCAATCGTCACGTATGAACTGGTAGCTCGTATACTGACGAATTTCTTCAGGACAACCCCGAGAAAACAAAGCTGCTCCTCCACAACGACGTCTTCCGCGAACTGATTCTCCCGAACATTCTCGCCCCGCGCGCTGACTGGGACAACCTATCCGAGGATCCAGCCATTGTCGCAGTTGACGGTGATAGTACCCTCCCAAGCTCATTTGACGACTGCGAGAAACACTGTCTCAACGACGCCGGATGCCTGCAATACGCCTTCCACTCCGACGGGCGATGTCTGACCTCGAAGGTCGTCAAGCGGGGCGTCAGCGTGAGCGGGAGCAAAAGCAGGAGCACGGATTCAACCGTGCATTCAGGCTGGATGACAGAGCGCATCTTGCCCATGGCCGAGAAGCTTGGTTCTGCATGCTCGAAGCCGGATTGGGTGTTTCCGTAACCCATCACCTACACCTCACCTCACCTCATCCAGTCTTGTCTTGTCCGTCTTGTCTAATCTTGTCTCATCTCGTCTCATCTCGTCTCTGGCACTTTTTTCCTTTTTTTTTTTCCTCTCTTTTCTTTGCTATTCTGTCTTTGTTCTGTTCTGTAAAAAATGTCCTTGACTTACTTGATTTCTGGGACGGAGTCGGAGTCGGAGTTCAGAGAAGGGAAGGGATATG
Organism: Rasamsonia byssochlamydoides; assembly: GCF_041956645.1. NCBI lineage: Eukaryota > Fungi > Ascomycota > Eurotiomycetes > Eurotiales > Trichocomaceae > Rasamsonia > Rasamsonia byssochlamydoides. The sequence goes on along the minus strand of NW_027192384.1, from coordinate 908,563 downwards.
CATGTTTGCATTTGCATGTTGATTTGCCTTTTTTTTTCCCCTAATTTTTTTATGGGTTCAGCTGGATTTGGGCTACAATTTACATACGTGACGATGCATTCTTGCATGATGACAACATAGATAACTCACAAGTGAACGAATGAGATTATTTATAGATCTGTCTATCTAGGTATCAGTTCAGTTCAATTGAATCCAAATCCATGGTCTTGTTAGAAACAGACCATATCCTACAACAAGAGTTATGTCTAGTGTACCGTGGGATTCCTTAGGGTTTTTGGCTTCTGATGGCTTTCTACTACTACTACTACTACTACTACTACTACTACTACTACTACAATATAAGGATACAAGGTACGAATCATGATTTCACCGAGCCTTTCTTATATAAGGAATGGCACTATGTACATACAGTACAGTATATATATAAGGTTGATGAGTCTGCACAATTGGGGCCGTAGCTGACAAGTCGGACAAACAAAACAAATTGAATACAACAATCAATTAATCAATTAATCAATCTATCTATCTATTTATCTCAGTAGTTTATTAGGTAGGTTTTGATATGAAACGTAAAAAACGTGAAATATCCCCAATCAATGTTACTACGGCATTTACGGTACCAGTTTGATTGATCTCTGAAATCATCACATATATATTATACCTGGAACAAGTCCTTTCGACTGAGCGATCAGATCTGCTATAAGCAATGAAAGCAAAGCACGTGGAAGAGATTGATTATTCTCAATATTTAAACTCTTAGGGACAGACCTCTCCAATTCAATTCAAGTCTTATTTAAAAGGAACGACAGCAAAACATTAGGTAATAGGTACCTATTACGTACACACATTATTAGGATTTGGATGAACCATTCCCGATGCGATGTGAACCCCCGTTGTAATCAATTATTAAGTGATTAATTAATGGGGCACGACGTCACGCATGAGGAAAAGCATGATCGAAGTTGTAATATACATTACACGTCATGTCATTGTCATTCATGCATGAGGGAGGGAGGGAGGGAAGGAGGGAGAAAAAAAGACTCAGATGGAGTCGAGTCTTGTCTTCATTATATACCATCTTCGTCTTCATCTTCCTCCTCCTCCACACGTGCTTCTCTCATGCATTTACAGGAAGTAAGCCGCGACGGCAGCAACAGCCCCGGCAACACCGCCCATGTTGCTCATGACGTTGGAAGCCGCACCAGTGAAGATAGGCGTGCTAGGAGACGCACTGCTACTGCTGCCCGCGCCGGTAGAGTTGGACGAGCCAGTAACCGTAGGAGAAGGGGCAGAGATCATGGGGGCGGGCGACGAGCCGACAACAGGAGTGGGAACCGCCGATGACGAGCCAGTGGCCGTAGCAGAGGCGGAGGAGCTATCCTGAGCCGAGACGGAGGGGGTAACGGTCTCCGAAGGAGAAGAAGAAGCAGCAGGGCTGGTGCTGGAACCACTGCCCACGGGCGGAACAGAGATGGGGTGGCCGGCAGCAGAGCACTCCGAGACGACGACGGAGGAGACGGCTGTCGCGATAATCAGCATGGCATAGCGAAGTCGATGGAGACGAGACTTACCAGATTGGTCGGCCACAGAGCAAGCCTTCTGCACGCAAGGAGTGACCTCACTGACGAGGTTGGGCTTCTCGCAGTGGCAAGCGAAGTCGGTCAGGCTGGAGCACCCATCATTGCTGAGAGCAGTCACCAAGCAGTTGATCTGATGCGGCTTGTTAGACGGGACTATCCTTTAAAATGTATGTGATTGATGGGGATTCTTACCGAGCACGTGGGGATGTTAGGAAATTGGGCGTTGGCAAGGCCTGCCGCGACGAGAGCAATGAGAGCGTGAGAGAACTGCATCTTGATTGAATCACCTGTGTTGTTGAAGAAGCGTATTAAGGGCGAAGCGAGTGGCAGGAGATGGAAGATGCGAAACGATGCTCTGTATTGCTTCCTTGGTAACCCTGCTGAATCGACCACGTAAACGAGTGATGGCTGTCGAATGAGAGAAAGTCTACTGGAGGGTTGCAAAGACCTCTTTATAAGTTTCAGGAGGCACCGGAGGTATGCTCGAGCCCCTTAGCAGACCTTCCGGAACTATCACATAGGCGGCTACACACAGCGTCGTGTCGAGGGATTTTGCTAGTACATAACAAATAAGGCCGCCGGCCGGCTCATTTCCCGAAAATTATTGGGCATGTTCAAGGCCAGGGTGCAAGGCCAGGGTCTCATTGAATGGATCGTCGATTAGCGGCTCAGATATTGGTTCTTCCCATATGCGCCACTCATAGAGATTGTAACGGGGCCCTCGGGAGCCAACAAACCCCGCAATTCTAAAAACAATTAGCATGACAATAATCAAGACAAAGACAATGAGCAGACGCTACAGACGTAATTGAGAGGGCATACATATGTATGTACTCCGTACTGCCATCCAAAAAGCAAGGATTCTCAGTGCTGTGGCAAGGGGCTGGCAGACAGCACACGCAGGAAAAGAGCTGCGACAGCAATTGGTGGATGGCCTTGTTGAGAGAGGGGTCGTTGCATGCTCGATCCTGGAGGAGGAAATTAGGCGGTTGCTTGATTAGGGCACGCCTGATCCGGGGTAAGGACACTAAGGTTTCTTGGCGGCAACGCTAAGAAATCTCAACACCCAGCGCTTCATCAATGCAACAGTGCTGTTCGGGTAAAAGTCATCATCAACCGTCGAAAATTAGCCATGTCCTGGAACATTCCAAAGTTTGAGCAGTCTTCAACTCAAATTCTGTCCGTTTCCCCGGTGTCACAGGCCCTGATGTCCGCTCATGTGTGTGACGAGAAAGATTAATACGGACTCGTGCCGAAACCCTGTGTGATGATTGACCCACTCTGGGTGCATCCACTCTGCATCCACCCAGGAAAGGCGCTGCGGAGAAGCTACCTAGGTGGTAGAGATCGTGTAAGGACTCCCGTACCTAGGTATATGCTCCGTACATGGTTACAACATCGCAATCTCCTGGTCAGTTTGGCTCCGGTTGAGTCGTTCCTCGACGCCGGTTGACAGACGATCTCGAAAATGGGTGTGATCAAGGTTCGTACCTGCGTCGAGTAATTATTCCACAAGCGTGAATGGATTTCTCGGTGACCTGCTATTTTTAACTCTGAAAGTTTGGTGGGTGAAGTATGGGAAATCATATCCGCATCCAAGACGACGTGTGAGATTGCCGAGGTTTCCAACAGTCTGTTGCCCTCGTCCTCATCGGTCGAAGCGATTCGAACTTGACAAGTCAGCTGGCAGGATATGGAGGAACACTTCGTGCCGAGGCCTAAGCTTTAGCCCCTCTGAAGCTTTTTTTTTTTAGAAAAAAATTATCATCCAATGGAGATTCAACTCAGTGGAGTATCGAATCGAATGGCAATGACCAAGATCGAAGACTCGAATACGGAGTAATTGCAGCTTGCAGCTGCCGGAAGTGTCGCTGAATTTGCCGGCAAGGTCAACAGCAACGAGGGGGCCAAGCGGAGCTTCTGTGGAGTAATGCCAGTCTTGAGGTAGCTGTCTCTCCAAAACAGGTCCAAAAGTGCAGTGATGTCCCCATAATACCTCTTTCCTCTGATAGTAAGATCTAGCAGAGAACATTGTCTTCTGGTTCTCTTCTCCTATGACTCTTGATCCCCAGCTGCAGACTCCTGCTCGTCCAGAACTGAGATCCGGCGACGGGCTCTCAGTCGACGAGAGAAATGGCTAGTCAAGGAGCTGGATATATCCTCGCCAATTGGACTGGAAAAAAAAAACTTGTGACTGGCTCCGAATTGGCGATAGGTCAGGTGTTGGTCGACCTGCACCGATGTCACGCTCTCCAGGGGCTATTCCTTGGTGCTGTAGCCAGCCCCGCACTACCATTTCAGCAATCCGAGGGCGGTTGGCTCCTGCGAAGTGAGTGGCAAAGGATCGATATCAGTCTATATCCTGGGTATTCTAGACGTTCGATGGCTTTAGAAAGGATCATTAGCTGGATTCATCCAAAGTAGCAGTTCAAGGGCACTCTTATTGGGATCGACAGAGACAGAGCCGTGGTAATTGGAAACACACCCCGATAGAAATGATATGTGTAGCCTAACGTACCTTCTCTCCCCATAATTTTGCAGTCATTACTAATAGGTCACATCTTGAGGACAATCGTAGCCTTTCAGGTACGCCCCTGTGCGTGGAGCCAACCCCGAAAGTTGGACCTAATTGCCATGCCGATTCAGTTTTCCAATCGACTGCTATTCTCATTTCATGTCCTTCTTGGTCGGAGCCATACTGACTGTCTCAAATCGCCGTACTGTGTGGTGCAGGCAGTGCCCAGCATAACTCGGGGAGCGGCAGTCAGAATTCGATTTTGCGTCGCGATATAGTCGCACGAGTAAGATTGGGAGGAAACATGAAAGGACGCAACAGCAAGGTAGACAAATTCAGGATGAGCTGATGTTGAAATAGAGCTGTGACAACTAATTTGGATATGTGTAATACGTGCCTTCCCAAATCTCGTCATACACCTGAAGAGTGATGTTATCGCCCCTGACTTGCCTTATTAATGCAGCTACTTATTACCGCGGTCTGCGGATCGTCGAAGATCTGTTATCTGCATTTTTCTTGACTTTACTTGCGTGAGCTATCGGCCATCCTTTTTAGCTGGACCTGATCCACACAACTAGGAAGTATAGCGCAGATCTCGAGTCCAGGCTCTGATGATTTAATTTTGACCATCTTATCGCTAGATCTGCGATCAGAGAGTGCCGAATTCTTCAGGTCAGGAAAGAGAACCGTCTTTCACCAAACTCATTGGCACCGAATGTTCCTTATATCACCAACAGAGAAAATCAATATCAAATAGCAAGCAGAATGTCGTTGCATAACTCATTTATGAGTCATTCACAAGACTTTCTTCACACATTGAACGACGTCGCACAACCCAGGGTAAGCTATATTATTGTACAAACCGGAAGTCATCACACATTCCAGGGTATGTCCATAATGTTACACATGAACGCCAATAACGCCATCCCGAATTCCCATGGACCAGCTTCAGCCAGCCACCCTGCCACAGACTCGGCATGAGCCGATTACAGCAATCCATTGATGCTGCCGCTGTTACACGCAATTTCATCAGCATCCGTATCAGTGTTCATACCTCTCACGACATCAGCTCGTCAACATATGCTCGCTGTTTCACGGTCTGATCTTTGAGGAGCACAGCCAAGACTTCAAGGGGAGGGTTCAGGTTGAGCATATGAGCACGTCTCCAGCGCTTCAACCTTGAGATTCCGATGCAAGGCTGTTCATCAAGGATGTCAGCCATCACTCCCGCAGATAATAAGCCTTAGGACGATAGTCAGGAGGGAAGGGAAAGGGTCAACGCACCCCGTATTGGCTGGAGAGGTCGAAGTGTCGTAGGATCTTTTCATTAATGTCAAGATCTTCCTGATGGACTGTTATCCGAATTAGCCTCAGACCTGATATATTGTAGTTTCTGCTCTCTATGCGCGAGCTCGCCCATCAGGACTCGTGACGTGGGTTACTGACCCCGAGGTGCCTTCCTCTTTTCCTCTTCCGCTTTCCAGTACTTTTTCAGATCCGCATCAGTAATCTTCAGTGCTCTTCGGTCTTCTTCGGTCAGGGGCTTCTCGATTTCGGACTTCGCTTGTTCTCTCACGACAACTTCAGCGATGTGCGGTTGGGATAATCCGGATGGCGGGGCTACTAAGGCTTGAGCGTCCACTGAAGTGTCAAGTGAAGCCTTTGAAACAGCTTCATCGATATAGTCAACATCCTTGATTTTCTTTGCGGAAACGGACGTCGAAGAAGGTTTGGTAACTCTGGATTTTGATCCAAAGGAAAGCGTTGATTGACGGGTGGTGGCACTCTGGCCCGTTCGGCGACGCGGCGGCATGATTGCAGATCGAAAAGAAGAGAAGCCAGTAATAGCTGGGGAAAAAAAAAGAATCTCCACGTTTTCGTGCTGATATGCTGAAGAAAGAGCTCCTTGTGGAGGGATTTGTGGTTGGCAAACTGGTGGAGAAGCAGACGATGTCATCCGTTGCACATGGCAACCGGAGCTCCTGCCGGGCTTGGCGAGAACGCGGAAGTCGCGTCGGGTTGGCGGGGCTAATAAGACTGCCTCATCAGGCAAGAGCGACTGAGTCGGATTGTTGTAAAGAAAAAGTGGACTGACTGGCACAGATATTCCCGTGAAACTGAGAATAAGAGGAGAAGTGAGTTTTCATATGAAAGAGGAGGAGAGAGAGGTCATATTGATCTTTCTCAAAACACTTTACAATTCATGAATTCACTCGTTCCTTCAGACATCCTCAAGGCTCACTGGGATCAACTACATAATTCGACATCGAAAGCGAAGCAGGTCAATACCCAGCTGCCTTCAATGCGTTGGACACTACCTCCACCATCTCCAGCACCTTCTCTTCCTCCAGCCGCCTGCCTACCAACTGCAATGATACAGGTGCCCTGTCATAGAATTCGGGATCGTAATCGCTTTGGATCAACTTATCCAGCTCGCTGAGAGGCTGCCATTCCGCTCCGCGTTTGACGTCGATCGATTGAGATGCATATGTCACAGGGAATGTGCATGCTGAATAGTCTGATCTGACGTCAGCCTCATGCTCAAAAAGACATTCAGTTAAATCTCTTGGAGTCCTACCGAGCACGTTCCAGGCAACAGTGTAAGAGATATACTGCTCTGTCTGTGCAAATCCGAGGCGATTAGCTGCCAGTGGCGCGACCGGGCTGATTATACCGTCCATCAGTGTCTCTCCGTTCTTTGCGTCGCCGCCCATCGATCGAGGTAATCTTTCTGAAGCTGATTCCTCTTTAGAATCATCTGTCGCAGCCTGGCTGGATTGAACTTGGTAGGATCTGCCCCGAATTGGCGCTCGATGGCCTTGACAGGCTCGTCATACTCAGTGAGTTGTGGAATAATGGCGTCACTGCCTAGTTCCGCGAACGCCTCCAGAGCTGCATCGTTCAGTTCAGGGTGGTATACTGGATCCCTGTGTGTGAAAGAAAGCAAGTCAATCTCGCAATTCCAAAACTGGAATATCAGTCATTCATTGCTTACCAATCAAACACTTCATGACCAGCGTCCGTTAGAACCTTCCTCACAATATCCAACGCACGTTCAACAGGAGGATGCGGAGTCACCCTCCCATCGTGGCGAAGAAGACCCAGTTTGAGCTTTCTGCCTGGCGGTTGGATCACATTCCTTCTCCACGGGATCGGTACGATCTTGGGGTCGAGATTCCAGGGCGCTGCTTGTTCTGAGCAGACGGCCTCGCAGAATAATCTCACGGACTGCAGAGTCCTCGACATGGGTCCACAGATGGAATATATGAAATCTTGACCGGGGATGCTTGGCTTGCCTCCCCACGTCGAGAAGCGCCCGAAGGACGGTTTCAGACCGTAGAGATGGCAGAACGCGCTGGGTATACGGATACTTCCACCAATGTCCGTTCCCACTCCAAGGGGTGAGGCCTTGATGGCAATGAGCGCCCCTTCTCCGCCTGAGGAGCCTCCAGGGGAGAGGCCCTTGTGAATCGGGTTTCGGGTCTCTCCCCAGATGTTGTTAGTCGTTTCGGCCATCATCATGGCGGTCGGGACATTGGTCTTGACGTAGAAAACTGCTCCCAGATCCCGTAACATGGTCACCAGGAGGGCATCTTTCTCTGTCGGCTCGTTTGCGTGCACTGCCATCCCGATGGAAGCTGGGTGCGGAGCGGTGATAAAGTTGTCTTTGAGAGACAATGGCAGACCATGGAGCGGACCGAGCACGGTCCCATTCTTCTCGAGGTAGTCATCCAGATATTTGGCCCTCTCCAGTCCTTCGGCAAAGAGAACCTCCGTAACGCAGTTCGTCTGTGGAAAGTGGAAAGATTAGTGTGATTTGGCTGTTCTGTCAAATCTATCTGCCTACCAATTTCTGTGCAACAGCTGCTGCTTTGCTGAAGGCCTTGGTTGCGGCCACCGAAGTCAGTTTTCTATCTTTGATTCTTTGAAGAATTTCCACAGCATCCAAGTCGAGGATTTCGAGTTCTTCGGTTGTGAAGAGGCCTGATTCCTTTGGGTAAGCTCTCAGATCCTTTGGCAGACTTTCCTCGTTCATTTCAGGGAGGGCATAAGCAGCCGCCAACAAATCGTCACGGCGCTTCCGTGCAATGGCTGAGATGTCCTTGTATTTGGGAGTCATCTTGTCGTGATTTATTGGTTTGCTATATGCCAGTTTTCCCTTATATATTTATATATTGTCTCGATAAGAGTAGTAGACAAGGGGACATAAGATGGACACCTCTCTCATCCCACTTGCAGGACTACAATGACTACTTGCAGACTTACATCGTCCCTTATTAATGAACGATGAACGGACATTGTCAGATTTGACCGAGACCAACGCTACCTAGGTATCATCTTATCTATACTCCGTCCAAACCCCACCTGTCGTGAGGGGTTGGTTAATCGATTGCCTATCTAGGCAGGACGTGCCGATACTCTACCCGAGCTAGATACCTACCTGGCATGATAGAACGACACGATTAGCTATTGATAAGGTCGAAAAGAAAATACTCCAATGGTTTCAGGAATTGCCTAGTTAGGAGAGCCAAGAACTTACCTAGGTATGTGACAGTAGGTACTGTTCGCCGTTTCTACCCTATTACCAGCTTTTGCCTGAGCCATAGTATCTAACTTCAATTCAACAGAAGATGTTCTGACTTTGCCTGATTAGAGGTTATGATTCCAGGTAACTGACTTGATGGGAAACCACTCGACCAACTTTTCAAGCTCTTTCTCACTTGACAAGAGTATTTTCATGAATAACTGTAGTAGAAACTTGATACCGATCAGAGAATGGATTTAAGAACAAGTGGAATTAAAATGAAATAAAACCCTCGCAACCCTGTGCTCTGTCGACATGTAGAATCACGTGAATGACAGACAGCAGAGACATCTTCCCATTGCATGTCCTTTGCAGGTTTAGTAAGGAGTAATACTCTATGTAAATAGATCAGACCAGAGTTGGGTGAGTGACTACTGTACATGCTTTCATCAAGAGACAACTGAACTGGTGGGAGATGCTGTAATAGTTGTCTTTTACCAACCTCTGTACTGTATAAAACTTCAGATCTTTCCCGTCAAGAGGCCATGGCATGGGCTGAAACATCTACATATTGCGGAAGCGATCATTCAAGCTCTCTTTTGACTCGAAATATATATATCTAAAAAAAAAAAAGATAACCATCGATTGAAACGAGTATTGATTCCTTCAACGGATTAGGTATGCAGTTCATGCTCGGTGTGTATGTACATACATACAGTACAGTGCTATAGACATATGCTTCCATGTGACGATGATACTGCCAAGTTCTGGTGCAAATCGGCTCTTTCTCAAACTGTTATATCTTTTTTCTCCTCCCTTCATCTTGAAATCTTTGTTCTAATAGGACTGGTTTATGGATTCCATGGCATATACCGTGGCTTATATATAATTTTGTAGACGCAGATTTGTCCATGCGGATATTCTATATGGTCATCATTGCAAATGACTGAGATAATAAGACATGCTGCTACATTGACATTAGTAGATTCATTTGTCTGTATTCATGCAAAATGTTGACTCCTAAAGCATCGAAGATATCATATATAGTTGTTTTGGGGGTGCCCCACATATCATCTTAGTCCGCGGAGATCCACTTCGAAAGTTATGTACCTAGGGACTGTTATCTTTGATCTCATAGCTCCATTCTAAGATCTTATTCCTAAATTCCCTTGTTTTTATTCTCGCAAAATGAACAATCGACCTGTTGAACAGGCTCTGGCTACGTTGCTCCCCACCCACGCCGATGAACTTCCTCCAGAGCTGCTCAGCTTGGCGCAGTCGCTCGTCGCGCAATCCCGGAGCTACTCGACCAGCCTGAAGCCCGAGGAGGAGATCGCAAGGCCATACGCTTGTGCGGAGATTGCCTGTAAACGGTCGGTCAAATAATGATTCAACGTTGGTTGAGCAATTCCTGTCTAACTACATCGCTAACACTAACTGGCATCAGTCTGAGCCGGGCCCTCAAGCTCCCTCCCCTCGTCGGCCACCCGCCCTGTCCTCCGCGTGTGTACAAGAAGCTCTACGCGTTTCTCGAGAAATCGCTCGCGAGTAGTACCGTCTCTACCAAACGTTCTGCGCCTGGCTCTGCTCCCGGCACCCCAACGCGGCCTTCCTCAGTCACGACAACTCCTACAAAGGGCACCGCGCCTATACGCACACCGTCAAAGACGACGCTCCGGAACACGCCTACCAAGTCGACACCACTCAAGAGGACCGCTCTCGACTGGCAAAATACTTCTTCCTCATCGTCCAGAAAGCTGTCCGTTAAAAACGCACTCCCCAATGGCTTGGAATCGACATCGATCAAGGACGCACCCGCATGGGTGATGCCCTCCATCCGGACCGTGTGCAAGACGCTATCTACGCCCGCACCGCGCATGGGCCTGTGGTCACGACCTCCAATCTCGAGGATGCTGCCTCCGCATATCTTCGCTGGTGTCTCATCGATATTGCATTTTATCTCTGTCGTGCCATACAGTGCACTAGACAAAGAGGCTTTAGAATTCCTGGATCCTCTCCGGTCAGAGGAGGGCGAGGAGAGTGAAGACTATAAGGAGTTGGTCTACGCTTTGATAGTGGCCGTCTACTTTATCGTTCTTGCGAGACGACGCACTCCGAATCCTGCGTCGGGGGCCGGCACGGACGGAGACGCTGGCGCCGCTGCTGGGGACAACCCGAGGAAGATGGACAAGAAGACTTTTGCAGAGATGCGTAACACCGCCCTGTCGAGCCTCGGTCTGTCACCGGCAGAGAAACGGCATGGGGAAGACGTCGACGCGTGGATCGCCCTGATCATGAAGCAGGGCTGGGCCAAGGGGCAAGAGTGGTTCGAGAACGTCCCGATGGCAGGCGAGAACGACGGTGACGACGAGCTTTCCGATCACGCAGACGACTACGACGAAGACGGCGGCCCCGTCAGAAGTTCCACCAAGCGGCGCAGGTCGAGCCTGCTACTGCGATCAGGTTCCCCGCAAGAGGAGGGCCTTCTCCTCCCGGGCCTCGGCACCATGATGCAAGACCGGGTAGACTGGCTGAGCGAGGAGCGCCAAGAGGATTACCTCGAGTGGAAGGCAGAGATACTAAAGCGGATCGAGGAGATGGAGCAGCGAGGTGGTCGTCCGCAGACAAAAGGGAGAAGAGAAAAAGTTGCTGGTTGAGTGAGATTTTCACCAAAAGAAGATTTTTTTTTTAGGTCCCTGATGTAGCATGTATGTATAGTATAGTATGTATACCTACCTGTCTAGAAGGATGAACAGCCAGATACCCCAATGCGAAAGAGAGAACTATATATATAGAACAGTTTTTTTTTTCGTTCGAAGCTTCGAATATGCACATCCTCTAGAAAAAGAAACTAGTTCTATTCTTTTCTTTTCCTCCTTTCTATCTCTACTCTACTCTATGTTATTTTCAATTAGGAGAAACGAGACAGCGCAAAGAAGAGGAAGAGAAAAAAAGATCACGCTATGGCCACCACGGCCCACAAATTCTATAAGATCCCCAAAAAAAGGGACTGGAAAAAAAAAGAGAGAGAGAGAGAGAGAGAGAGAGAGAGAGAGAGACCTTCTGGGGAAAAAATGAAAATCGATTGAATACATATCCATTCATGGAATGAAATAGGTAAGCACTATGCTAGCTTCCCCTATTTGATAAAGATAAGACAAGACCAGAGTAGACAGAGAAAAAGAGACAGACAGAACAGAAACTATCTATGTGGAAGTAACCAATTATGTATGTATGTATATATGCATGTATGCATGTATGACCACACAAGCGCCATGAAAAAAAAGGAGGTAATGACAATCTAGTCTAGTCTATTCTTTCCTTTTCTCCTCCCCACTCCTCTGGGTTAGTTGTTTTAATACCAAATACTTCTCGTCCGATGATGGGGGATCATCTCACGTCCCTCTTGTTCCAGCTGCTTCACTCTGTCGTAGAGGAAGAAGTCGATTAGGATGGCGTTGACGCCGAAGTCAAGACTAGGCACTGTTGCAGTGCCGTTTGTTTCTTCTTCTTCCATCTCCATCTCGTCCGTGCGTCCGTTGACCTTTTTCGTCGGTGCATCGCGCTTCTTTCGTGATTCCGGATAGCGTCGTTCAATCTCTTGCCTGATGAGTTCGATGCACCAGATGCTGACTCCTCGGAGCTCAAGCTCCCATGTAGATCCGCTTGGGATGGGCTCGAGCCGTCGGATGTGGCTCTCCAGTCGTGGGGAGTAGAGCAAGCAGCCTAGCTGGTGGAGCATCTGGGGGATGCGGTAATCTTTAAACATATCAGTCGAATTGCAAAAATCTCAACTGACAAAACAGAATACTCACCGGCAAACATGGTTATCTTGTCGATATCGTGAAACTCGCCATAGCTTTGACCTTCAAAGCAGGCCCAGAGGTCAGCGACCAGGATCTGCGCCCGCTTGTAGAACCGGACTCGGCGCCCGTCAAAGGATGCCTCGTCTCGGAAGCAGGGAAAGTTCTCAGCGAGCAGGTTCACCAGTGCCGCTGCTGACTGGTTGGCGTCGTAGATGCAGTTTATAAAACTGCCGTCGAATTTCTATTGTCCGTGTAAGAAGATTAGAACAGAACTATTGGGATGTGTCCCGATCAGCCTACCTCGTCTAACACTTTGCCCGCTTCCCGCAGACATCGCACTCGTTCCTCAAACAGAGGGATCTGCTCGTCCGTGGCGGAGCGAAAAACATGTCGGAGCAGATCGTCCGTGCATTCATCCTCATTCAGCCAGAAGTCGGGGGTCGTGATAGGGATCTCTGCGAGTCTTAGCCTCAGCCTGCTTCTTCACGAAAATAGAACGGATGCAGGAGGCTGCATATCGCCAACTCAATGCTGAATATACAGATATCAAGTATATTAAGAAAGATCCTACCTTCATCCAGCGCTCGCTGCAGTGCTGCGACCAGACTCCAGTACCCGGTCCACCGTTTCCCGCGATATTCGACCGCGAATCGCTTTGATTCATCCGACTCGTCAGACCAGAAGCTGAAGTTCAGCAGATCCATGGTGAAGATGAAGTCCACAGTGCGCTCATCCTTTGACTTGGGATGCAGCTCATGCTCCGACCATGTCTTGGTGGAGTACCCTTTCTCCCGCATCAGGCGCCAGATCGTCTCGGCCGCCTCCCTGGTGCTGGATGGATCCAGCGCAACATCGATGGCATTGTCGAATATGTAGCGAGCACTCTCCAAGACTTTGGTCTCAGCAGGCACAGAAGTTGTACGTCCGCCGCCTAATCCCAGGGACTTGCGGAGCAGCTCAAGCAGTTCTGAGTCCGCCTCGTCGTCTGACATTGTGGGTCCCTTCTGTCCTTTCCCTTGAATCCCTTCTATCTGGTTTCCAGACCAGACATACAGGCTGTTTCTTCCCCGGAGATCTTCAAAACATCAGTCTGTGACAAACAAAGGGTGTATGTACCACTTGGTGGGAGTGGTACGGAGTAACGCGTGAGTTGTATCACGCGTACAACTCTCTGGTCAGAAACTCTAGTAGTCTATGAAAGTCTATGAAAGAAAATCTTCTTTTGTAAAAAGAGAAAGACAAAAAAATCTAGGACAAAGTTAGGACACCCTACTGGGAACTATGAATCGTTCCCTTGTCGTGTACCTGTACAGTACAGCTGTGTACTTTGTACCTTCTCTTTGTTCGAATGATGATCTTAATCTGGATTACATAAGCAGGATATCTGCGATCCGATTCGCCACTTTGAAGTCCCCCTGCAGACACCCTTCAATATGACATGGGCGGCTATACAGACTACTCCGTACGGAGTATTAAATCCCAATTGAAGGTCTGGCAGATCAGAATTGGCTACAAACACGATCAAGAGACATGTCCTTGATGCTGACACCCGAAAGTGGAGAATGTACGGAGTAAAAGAGTTGCAGCGGCATGGATAGATATGTAATGTGTCCATCATATGGCAAGTAGCCGGTGCTACATCCCAGCAAGGAAGAGGCCAGAACTAAAATATCTACCGATCCTCCAGACCAGCATCCAGCAGATCTCCTGACTCCTGGTGACTGCGGCATTGCCGGACCAACAAGCTGTTTGAAGACTGAGATGGATTGATTCACTACAGCTTCCGCTCGCTAGGAGATTGCCGCTGCAGTTGGCCGTCAGATCTTACATAGAAAGCGTTTTTTTTTAAAAAAAAAAGAGCCGATTAATATAATAAGTTACCTAGCTTTATGGACTAGATTTTGCGAAAATTCTTTTGTCTTGAATCAGGTCAGCTGTAGCCTTGTAGGTCTACTGGTGTATGTACGTCAGACCCTGCGAGTCTGGGCCGCTTCGGCATCTCACGCGCGATCCGGCCTCAGTAAGAACTCACCAACCCTCTGCGCCCACCCTGCATCTGTCCTAATCGGGCTTTCACTTTTCTCATCTCCCCTCTCTCTAATCATTCGTGCTCTTTTATCCGACTTAACCTCCCTGACACCTTCCCTTCATCCTCTCTATGTCGCCCTAACCTCCGAGCCACCTCTTTCCGAGTGCTGGTCGCGAACATGGCGCGAGATGCGTATCTGAAGCGCTCCCTGGGCACCCTGTCCAAGCGCATTCGCGAGGTGAGCGCCTCCCAAGTCTGCAATTGCAGCCTCTGGCAAGACCAGCGACCTGCATATTTTATAACTAGATACTGATTGATTCTCTTTTCTTCAGTCCCGCGTCCTGCTGGTGGGTGCCGGAGGCATCGGCTGCGAGCTCCTCAAGAACCTCCTCCTCACCGGCTTCGGCGAAATCCACATTATCGATCTCGACACGATCGACCTGAGCAACCTGAACCGCCAATTCCTCTTTCGCCATGAACACATCAAGAAACCGAAGGCATTGGTGCGTCCATCCAGTCGATTACGCGCCACACCCGGATAGGCTAACATGGATCTCCGTCCACCAGGTAGCGAAGGAGGTCGCCGGTAAATTCCAGCCCAATGCGAAACTGGAAGCCTATCACGCCAACATCAAGGACAGCCAGTTTACAGTAGACTGGTTCGCGACGTTTGATGTGGTCTTCAACGCCTTAGACAACCTCGACGCCCGCCGCCATGTCAATCGGATGTGTCTGGCAGCCAACGTGCCTCTAATCGAGAGCGGCACTACTGGGTTTAATGGGCAGGTCCAGGTCATCAAGAAGGTGAGACTCCCCTACGTCTATTGGAGCTCAGGCGCAGTGAATGCTTACAATACCCCCAGGGCTTAACCGAATGCTACGACTGCAATCCGAAAGAGGCTCCCAAGTCCTTCCCCGTCTGTACTATCCGGAGTACACCCAGCCAGCCGATCCATTGCATCGTCTGGGCGAAAAGCTACCTTCTTCCGTGAGTTCCTCATAAGCCCTGACGCTCTCCGTGCCTTCGCTGCTAACTGTGTCCCAGCGAACTCTTTGGGACTAGCGAGACCGATGCTGAAGCGGACGGTCTCGATCATGCGGAAGATGCATCAAATGGTAGATGAAGACTGCTCCGTCCCTGAGTCCTGCCACCAGAACTTTGTCAAGCTAACACTGCGGCAGCGGAGGAGATTGAGAATCTCCGCCGGGAAGCACAGGCTCTCAAAGCTATTCGCGCATCGATGGGCTCCGACGACTTTGCCGAGAAAGTGTTCACAAAGGTATTCAAGGACGATATAGAACGGCTACGTGGAATGGAGGACATGTGGAAAACGCGAAAGCCACCAGAGCCTCTAGATTATGGCACGTTGCAAGAAAAGGCTAGTGGTATCGATCCGACCATCTCCCAAAACGACCAGAAGATTTGGACGTTGGAGGAGGATTTTGTCGTCTTCAAGGACAGGTCGGATACTCCGAATGTACTTTATGTGGCATGTGTGGCTGACGCAGACTATAGTCTGGATCGGTTAAGCAAGAGACTCAAGTCGCTCCAGGAGAGCAAGACCGGCGACGTCGAGCCTATCCTAACCTTTGACAAGGATGATGTTGATACGCTAGACTTTGTCGCCGCCAGCGCGAATCTGCGATCGGCTATCTTTGGAATCGAGCCAAAGTCAAAATTTGACATCAAGCGTACGTACACGCTATCTCTATATCCTGTGAAATTAAACCCGGGTGCCAACGGGGTGGTGTACAACGCTAGGAGTAAGAGAAATTTAACTGACCCTTTCTTCACAGAAATGGCCGGGAACATTATTCCTGCGATTGCGACGACCAACGCCATGACGGCAGGTCTCTGTGTCCTACAAGCTTTCAAGGTTCTAAAAGATGATTACAGCCGTGCTAAAATGGTAACTTGTTTTTTCATGACTGAAAATTCTCAAGGCCCTGGTCCTAACTCTTGGACTTCGTTTCAGGTCTTCCTAGAGCGGTCCGGTGCTCGCGCTATCAATTCCGAGAGCTTGAAGCCTCCCAATCCAAATTGCCCTGTTTGCTCAGTCGCTCAGGGCAAGGTTTTCGTAGATTTAGAGCACGCAACCTTGAATGACCTGGTCCAGGACATGCTTCGCCTGCAGCTAGGATATGGCGACGAGTTCTCTATCAGCACTGACGCCGGCACAATTTACGACCCCGACCTCGACGACAACCTGCCCAAAAAGCTTACAGATCTGGGTGTGAAGGCTGAAAGCCTCATCAGGGTGGTAGATGAAGCGGATGAAGAGCCTCGAGTGAACCTGGAGTTGCTTGTTTCAGAACGGTAGGAATCTTTCTCCATCCAAATATCGCAGAGTGTGCTGAATCCTGACTATTGTTCTGCAGACCGGAACCTACTCCAGAGGACAAGCCTGTTTTCCTCGAGAAGCAAATCGAGATCCCCAGGAAGCCGAAACAAGCGCCGCCTGCCGAGGAGCAGATCAAGGGAGCTGCGCTTAACGGCACCGCCGCACGGAAACGTGGCGCTGAAGAAGCTGGGCTCGAGTACGGTCAGGAACGCGCCAAGCGATTCGCGAAGGCCGAAGCCAACGGGGATGGGGAGCATCCTATTGTCCTGGACGAGGACGAAAGCGGCGCAATTCTGATCGACGACGATTGAGGGAGGAATATCACCACTTCCTCTCCACCAACTTCTAACTTCAACACTTTTGTTCTCCATTTTCAACTGTACCATATAACACGTTCAAAAGAGTCCAATCCTTTCTTTTCGGAGTTTGGTTTTTGTTTTGCGGAGGCGGAGTGGAGTTGGGAAATCTTTTTTCTGGTCTGGTCTGGTCTGGTCTGCATAGGGAACGCATGGTCTGGTCTATAACATAACATAATGGCGGTTGTTGTTCACTGCGACTGGCTGGCTGGCTGGCTGGCTTCTAGGTTGGTTGGTTGGTTGGTTGGTTGATCTGAACTTGATCAGGTCCGGCAGGTAAGGGGTGGAACAGGCTGTGAAAAATCTGTGTGAAAGACCTGATGATAGATAGGTAGAACGTGTCAGGTCAGGTCAGAGGAGAGGACCAGTTCTAGAGACCAACCCCGAGGGCCGAGGGCCAGCACAAAATGGTTCTTTTCTTTTTTTTGTCTGTCTCCATAGATAGAGAAATAGTTATTCGTGCTGATCTCTTTGCCACTTTCTCATCTTCCTCGCAGAGAACTAAGTTAGGAAAACGGCTCTTCGCAATCGTGTGATCTGGCTCTGGCTGGCTTAGGCAAGTTGTCTATAACGTATTTCCGCTCGATTGCATATCGTTCAACCGGAAGAACGAGGAAGAGTCCATATTTCATACTGCGCTAAGCCCACCGTCAAGATTGAGCACGCAGTTGTTGGCGTATTCATTGCTCGCTAGGAAAACGGCTGCATCGGCGATTTCCTCCGGATCGCCGAACCTTTTCAGAGGGATGCTTTCTTTCAGGCGGGAGATTCGGTCGCTACTGAAGTCTGTGTGGTATCACTTTGTGTGAGAATCGCATGATAGGGAGTGGGCGATTCCAGATGGGACCATCTCACTCACCTTCTATCATGGGCGTCTGAATATACCCCGGCACAATAGCGTTGGAGCGCACCGTCACGCCTCGGAGCGTCTCTGCCGCTTCTACAGCCACAGAGCGGGTCAGACCAAGCAAACCTGCCTTCGATGCAGCGTAGGTGACGGTGCCGGTGACACCTTTGAGTGCGAGCAAGGAGGATATGTTGATAATGCATTTGGAGAGAGGACGATCTGGTTTCTCTTCCGTGGTTGTGGTTGCATCGCCACGCTTCCTCAGACGAGACCGGACGCAGGCTCGTAGCAATGCGCGGGAGGTCAGAATCGCGCCCTCTAGGTTTGTGGCTAGGGTCTTGGAGATGTCGACCGGGTCTGTTTTGGGTAGGATATTGGAGATTGATATCCCTGCTGCGTTGACGAGGATGTCGACGTTCTCCTGTAGCGATCATGGATTAGCACGCAGTTAGAGAATTTCTCAAGGTCATAAAGACGCATTGGGATGATGAACGAACGAAGAGAGGGAAATGATTTCGAAGCTAATCGTACCATTTCCTTCTCCAATTCTCGTATCCATTGATCAGCCGAGGAGACATCTCCGATTAGCAAGGAGATATTGTCGGCAGCAGCAACACAAAATCCTTGAGACCATCCTTGTCTTGACAATGGAGTGCCATCTCCTCCCTGGCCGATTTCGTTATCCTCCGGCGATCTTGTCGCTACAGGTACTACATCATCATCACCATCACCGCTGGCAGAGGCTTCTTTGGATACAGTAGTATTCCCCTGCAGACGCTGCGCAGCATTCAAAAGTCGCTCGTAGGATCTGCCCACAAGAATGACCCTCCTAGCCCCTTCTTGCAGGAAACGTTCCGCAACAGCGAACCCGATCCCCGAAGAGCCCCCAGTGATCATGCACGTCCTGCCAAGCAGGCGATCGGCAGGTTTGAACCGGGAATTATTACTACGGATGGTCGATGCATGTCTCTGTATTTGTAGAAAGACTGGGGATTGATCTGCGCTGTTCGAATTAAGGCAATCAGAAGACCACCTGGGATATTGTCTGATAGAGAATCGAGCTCGCTCAATGCGGGCTCGGAGAGTGGTAGCACAGCGTGTTGCCATTGACAGGGAGTATATGCAAAATATTAAATATTAAAAATATACCCGAATCTGCTGCATCAGGGCAGCTTGGAACGAAAGTACCTAGTTCCAACACAATCAACCATAGATGGTGGAACTTCAACTGTAAGATGGGACAGAGTCTATATCCTAATCTATCCAAAGCTCTGATGCGGGATGGATGAGGGACAGGCAGAGCTCCGGAAGCTTGAGCACGGACCACATGGAAAGAAACATCCCACAATCTATTAAATCTGGTACAGTTCTTTTCTTTCTCTTTCACCACCTCACTCCACTTCTTTTTTTCTTTCTTTGCTCTCTTGCAGAGAGAGAAATGAGCAAACTCTCTCCTTCATACACAATCGTACCCGGTTGAAATTTTATTCTACCCAGTCCTCTCTCTCTCCATCTCACAGATCCATCTGCCCGTCCATTGAGCGCGTTCGTCTTTTACACGCCTCGAAAAGAGGGGGAAAGAAAAAAAATTATGTCCCTCAACTCTACCTCTACCACCACCTACACACCGTCAGAATTCGTGACGCTAGTCTCGAGCGATGGATTCGAGTTCGTGATTCCGCGCAGTACGGCCTGCGTGTCGGGGACGATACGGCGGATGTTGGATCCTTCGAGTATGTGCAGACATTATTACCTATACCTATAAGCGGTAGCACAATCCATGACGACATACATATACAATTTGCTACTGCACCACGTCATATCCGCTAGATTTTATCTCGCTAACTGGGATTTTCATGAATGTAGGCAACTTCTCTGAAGCTATCACTGGCCGCTGTGTGCTTGAGAATATCAGGTGTGTATCTCTCATTCCTCCTATCTTTCTTTCTTTCTCCCTTTCTTTTCTTTTCTTTCTTTCTTTCCTTTTTTTCTTTTTTCTTTTTTCTTTTCTTTTTTATGGTTTCTTTTCTCCCCAGCTCAGCGTCGGCTAACATGGTATGTGTACAGCGGCATCGTCCTCGAAAAAGTCTGCGAATACTTCTGCTACAACGAAAAGAACAAGGACCAGAGTAATGTGCCCGACATGGATATTCCTCCTGAGCTGTGCTTGGAGCTTCTTATGGCGGCGGATTATTTGGATAGTATGTTCCTCTTTTTCTTTTTCTTTTCTTTTCTTTTACCTTGTCTTTCGTCTCGACTGCAGCTTCGATAGCCGTCAGGAAAATGGCGAAGAAGAATCAATTGTGGCTGACTATGAGTGTTACAGCTTGATTGATGACGGTTGTAACGAAGTCTAATGACTCTGGTCTATCGGGATTCGTGTTGATAACGGTTTACGTTTACGACGAAGAGAGGGATTTTATTACGAACGAACGGACGAGGGTTTCTTTGTATTTATATACTGGCACAGGCGTCTATGGACATGGGCATGGACATGATCATGGCTTGGATTGGGATTGGTTTGGAGTTTACGGCGTTCGAAAAAGGGATAACTGGGTATTCTTCGGAAACAGAGGATTGATATCCGCATTGAATGCGTGCTCTTTCTATTTTATTTGCTCCTCCGAAAAAAAAAATGACCATGATGACTGATCTGATCAATCCCGGTGGGTATTATTTCCAAGGCCCCTAACTAACCATCAAAGCTCACAACTGGTTCGGTTGAAAGTCCCCGTCCACCGAACTACCTAGATGGAGGACTTTCCATGTTTCCAAAACTTCAACTGCAACTGCGCCATCTGAAGCATCACCATCCGTCTGCATCTTTCTCAAAAAAAAAAAACTTCTGATAGACGGATGTCCTAAAGACGATGGCAGATCGATATACGGGACCGAAAACAGAAACAGAAACAATATGTTTCTTCTTTCTGTTCTGTCCTGTGTTCCCTTGCTATTCAGCCTCCGTCCGCTTTTGTTGCCTTTCTGGACTGGTGGGCCTTATTCCTGGGGAGACATATCTTATTCATCTCTCATTTGTTCGTTCGTTCATTCATTCATTCATTCATTCATTCATCTGTTTGGTTTTTGACGAATGAGGTAGGTGGCTGCTATGTCCGATAGCAATACATGCATGCAATCGCCGTGCATTCATTCATCCATTGAGATCGTATAATGGATAATAGAACAAGCTAAGATCTTAAGATCTTCTCACCTCATCGGCCTCTACCTCTTCCCTTCCCACCACCTCGGCCAGAAAAGCCCCCTTTCTTAGGACCTTTCGGCCCTTCTTTATCGTAATATATCTTCTCCTTCGAGAAGCCTGCATCCGCGACGCGCAGGAAGCTAACCACACCCTGGTCCACGACCGCCAGAATAACGCTCCTGTAGCCGTGCCGGAGCCGCATGTACAACTGCCGGTCCATCTTCTCTCCATGAGGAGGATCGAGCGGGGTGCTCTCAAGGAGGGCCCGCAGCTGAGTTAGCGTCGGCAGAGTGGTCTGAGTCCGGGAGTTGATCACCGCGATGCGGAAATCTGGCGTGGGAGGGGCAGATTTCCGGAACGGCGTGGAGGGCTTGTAGACGTGGAACGCGATCCGGAATGGAGGATCGGTGCGTCTGGTTGGTGGTTCTAGCGTGGAAGGGTCTTCATAAGGAATCAATGATAATCTGCGATATATATCGACTGTAGTCTACTATTAGTTCCACGGTCAAGTCAGTTCTTTGCAAACATGAGCACACTCACTGTAGCTGCGGTGGATACCCAATCCAATGAGAGGGCCAACAGGAGTGGCATTGAAATTCCATATCGACCTGAATAGCCGTCCCAGGAGGCCGATAATCCCTGGCCTGCTGTCTTGGAGTTTTGTCTGGGTTTCAAACTCCCCATGCGCATCTGTGGTCTCGTCCCAAGAAGGCGCTCGAACAACTGTATATCCCAACCGTCTCAGCCCCGAGTAGACAGTGAACCTTTCTAAGGTTAATCCGCGGCGGCCGATGAAGCATGCATATGCAGCCTGCAGACTCATCGGAATGCTCGATTCATCACCATCATCATCCTCGTCGTCCTCTCCGGCAGCCGAGCCGGTCATCGATGACGGCCACCTGATATCCAAACTTCCTCTTTCCAGAAGGTAGAGAGCCTCTTCTGGCAGCAGCCAGACGCGATTCCAGCGGTCTGCCTGGCCCATTGTCCTAAAGTACTGGCCCTTCGGATTCGACACGTACACGCACGCATCAGCCGGGACACCCATTCCCGAAGTCTTCATAGGCAAAGTGGATGCACGCGTTTGATGATCACTCTTCAACGCGGAAGTACCCTCAGCACGCCCTCCCTCCATGGTCGCGGCTTTTTTAAGTACAGCTTTAGGAGGCGCAGGACCATCCGGCGCGTAGACGCCGATGACGCGATTCTTCGGATGATGGAGGCGCGGAAACGAGATCGCATTGTGCATCGCCTGCCGGGAGGAGGCCAGCGCATCGGATTGTAATAACGTCGGGTTTGGTTCGAAGTCTTTTTCGCCGCGACGGGGGAGGGTGGCTTGACTGGTATCGGAGACACTGGACGCGGTCAGTCAGGCATGAGCCCAGTCAGGAGGGGAGATTGAAAGGAGAAAAGAATTATTGCAGCACTCCCTAAACATACAGCGCGATATTATTTAGAAAGCGAAAGTCCTGCGTTTCGTCCGAGAGATCATGCTCGATCTGGGCTCCTGAGTCATGCGAGGCGGGGAGATGGATCGCGTCCTCGTCTGCGTCGGCCATTGGTGCAGTTGCAAAAAGAATTATTATGAAAGGTGTATGAGATGTGTATCGCGCAAACGAACAACAGAGGTCGGCGCCTCTGAAATGTGGAAGAACTGGCTGAGCGAATTGATATTCAAACAAGGACGAAGCTCATCTTATCAAGAAAAAGTTGCTCCCGATGGGTCCATGATATAATTGAATTTTAGCGTCGCACGAGCTGAGCTTAATCTTCCCGGAGGCTGGACCGGCGTATGGATGGATACCTTATTAAACAGGTACCTGCAAGATCCTTGGAAATTTGTCTCCATTTCATCTTCATGCGTCCAGCGAATCATATTACTCTCTGCCATATAAAAACATCACAACCGCTTGTACAGATATGTCCTTTTGACAAATACCCCACCATCTTGCCGTCCGAGTTCGCTCGAGTTACTCCTACCCCGCGATTAGCACGTACTGTACATACTGTACATAACCTAATACATACATGCAACTGAACGTTCAGAATTTACTCGACACAGCCAAAGAAATTGCTTGCTCTTATTGGATCTGAATCAGTCTTGAAAATTATCGGCCAAATCCATCAAAGGAATTGATTGACATTATCATTCGTGATGACATGATGTCCTCTGCAACTGCCCCTCCCAACTATAATGAAATCCTCCTCCAGGTAGGTATACTCGACAAGTTTTATTTTCTTTGTATTATCTATTTACCAGGCAACTGTCATGGACTTTATTATACCGACCATTGGATAAACTTATCTGTGTTTTTGTGCCATATATACCTAGCACATACTTTATAGAACGAAACAGCATTCACGAATGTTGTCCCTCTTTTCTTTTCTTTCCTCTCCTTCTTTCTCTCTCTCCTTCTTTCTCCAACAAAATCTACTCCAAAGCGTGCCACCAAACAAACCCCTTCTCTAACTTCGAGAATTATCAAGAGAAGTCTCAGGTCTCAGTTTCACTCACTCTGCTTTCACTTTCCCTTTCCTTCTCTTTGTGAACTGAAATCAAATTGACTCGAGGATTTTTAGATATCCACCAACTTGGACAACACCCTCCGCACATTCGGCCCCTCGTCTCCTCAATACAAAACCGTCTTGCAGATGCTGAAAGACTGTCTCCGGGAGATTGAAACGACCGTCACGACACAAAGTACAGCATCTGACAAGCTGGCGCCGGCGCCTCCAGATCCTGATATGCTGAGTTTGGCGATGCGGTTTTTGAAATTGGAAGAGTAGTACTGTACATAGCACTACCTAGGTTGTTTCATATGAAAATGCATCACTTTCATGTCTGCTTTGTGGCTGAGCTCCTGCTGCTGTGCCGCTCCTGAGACTCCTCGTGTGTTCTAAAGCAAGATCCGCTTTCTTCGGATGGAATTGAGATCAGCTGCCGTTCGTCAACACAAGGATCCACAGGCCCTCTGGAAAGATTGAATCGAAAATAGGCATTTTGGGCGAGCTTCAGGCGTATATAAGCGAACTGTCGGTCCACTCTTTCACAATCTGTTGACGTTGCAATCAACGCTCCCGCCATCTCCTTGAAAGTCTCAAGGTTAGTCACTAGCTCCTAGGGTATAAGAGGCCAGTCCAAACAAGTGAAATGAGGTCAATCTTCTTTTCGTGATGTATTGCTACCCCACAGTTCCTGCGTGCGCTTCTTCATAGGTTTCGAAGATGGAATTGTGGAGGTCGCTTCCGCTTTCGACGTATCTGGAGTCTCCAATTTGAATCGGATCGAAAAATGTCACTACGGCCTCACATCCTCTTAGTGATGGGTCCTCGGCCCTTAGTCATGTGTAGCCCCGACAGCATCGCTCATCAAATACCGAAAAACGTGACAAAAGAAAGGGCTGTTCTCGTTCTCGCAGCTGAACAATCTCGTCCTTTGAATGATAAGATGCTTCCCATCGGAATATGCTTGCAGCAACCGACCGCGTCGGGACGACATGATTGAAAATATCAATACCTGGTTTGTCAGAATAGCACATGTTTGGCTTATGTATATATCGAAGGGGGAACTGGGGAAGAGAGAGGGAGAGAACTACCGGGACAATGGCATCATTTTCATGGCCCTCTTCCCCCATGCGGTTGACCATCAGTTGGAGGATCGAAATCAGCTCGCTGCGAAGCAATCGTGTATCGCTCCCTTCGACCCCATTTATTGTGATGGCCATTATATGGGGATGGGCCGATGCATCATCGTCAATTTCAAAAATATCTGGAGTCTGCCAACGAATACTGGATGTCGCAATAGGATTGTATGATCCCTGATCATAGTCAAGAAGAGCATGAGGAAGGCTAGAAATGAAAAATCTTAATCAGAACTAGTACCACCGACGTTGTTAATTACCTAGTAAGGCAACTCACGAGACATGACACCATCTTGAATGACAGCTCAATGTTTCAAAAGAGCCAGGAGGACCAAGATTCGCTCGAGGAACATGAAAACACTGGCCCGTGATAAACACCCTTATTTGGCGTCCCGATTCCATCGGATTCGAACTGCGAATGGGATCGCCAATCTCCAGCGCTTCAAGACCGTCTCCTTTCATAGCATCGACATCGACGGGATGGTCCTCCAGTTTGCGCATAGACCAGTGTCTGAAAAAAGACGGTTCAGGAGGAATCGCTGTGCTGTTGATATCAAAATCAAATGGCATCAATTTGACTTGAAGACCGGCAAGATCATCGTCGTCAAAAGACGGTTGGCCGTCAAGCTGGAGCAGGTATCGACCATGACCGGTGTACCTAGCAGGAACCTTGAACTTGTCGAACAAGCTCTGGACTTGCTTCCTGGCTTTGACGCGGGCAAGCTCAGCTGCCTTCCTGCGTGGTGGACGACGGCGAGAACCTGCTCTATGGGGAACTAGCCGCAATCATTCGTACAATGAACGTTCGCCTCCACGAACCAGAGTTCAAGAGACAGACTGTTGCGCCGGTAAGCTCGTTTGCCATCTTTCATACCAGTCTACATGGGCTCTATTGGACTTTCGAAGAAACATTACAGCAAACAGATACTAATGCTATCCTTCATGGGCCCCCAACACGGACGCATTCTTCACGCCCATTACCATAACGAGGAGGAGGGATACCTTGTTGTCAGGAGCAGCCAGCTGTACAGTTTCGAGCAAAAGTCGACTGCGCCGTTCGAGCTGTTCTGTCGATATCTCCTCAGTGAGCCGGTGGATAATACCGTAATATAATATAATAAATAATGGTATGGCTACTTCCTAGGTACCGGTTTCCACACATACTTCCCCTGGATTTGGGTTTCCTTTCATGGGGAAAAAAGTCATAATTATGACGATTATGGCACTTGACTGACACAGACGGAGTTTGGGGGTTTTTTTTTAAAAAAAAAAACATTGGTAATACATTAGAGTTCTCTAGTTCTTTCACTCACTAAATCTGAATCAGAAATATGTAGTCGTAACGAGTACATACACATTACTATCGTCCCACTGCTCCAACTCGCCTCCATACCTATACCTATATCAGACAGATATCTAGACAGATGTCGAGACTCGGCGAAGTTTGGTGCAACAGGCGCGAGCGACGATTTCCATAGAATTAGAACGAGTATGACAATGGGGGCAATGAAACCATAATCGAAATTGAAAAAGAGAACTCGCGCCTTGCCGTCCATGTTAATGTTAAGAGGTTTGTTCCAAGCCTTCAAACGGTCAGCGCCTTTTAAATTGTTGCCCCGATATCATCATGAGAAACGTTCGCTATAAGAAGTTCCAACACAGACTCCTAGGGAAAATCAACAACGATATAGAAAGAAAGAAGCAAGAGTATATGGCCCACCTTGGAGGGCTAAGCACAGAAAAACAAACAAAAACGACAAAAAAAAAAGGGAGTGAAAATTGCTGTAAAAAAATGTTACGCCTTGAAAACACATCAATCAATCAAAATGCCTTGAACTCCATATCCATGCAACCTGTTTCCCCTCCCCTTGATAACGACAATTGCAAGTTCCGAAGAAGTGGGCGAAACCCCATAGGTGTTTAATTTTAGCGTCCCTAGTATCTCTCATATGGTAAAGTGAGAGCGGTTGAGAAGTTTATATTTCTGAGACGTGAAGGGAGGCCGTCATCTTATGAATCAGTTGGCCTGTCAGATAGTCTTATTTCACATCGATCGTCTGAAGAACGGGGCAAACATCTAGACAAGACTGATATTGCCGTCTTCTTGAGCGGGCACAACCAGTCAAACAATGATGTTGTCGGATTGATGGACTGGCAACCCGCCAAGCGATTTGTTGGTCTGATCGATTATGAACACAGTCGACGGGTTTGATCGACCTGGATCCACACGACTGACTGGAACCAAGCAGGATATCTGGATCGATGGTGCTGTCAAGCGATGATGCGGTCCCATCATTCAGTGGTGTAAGTTGGTGCGGTCAATGACGGCGTGCACATTTCAATCGATCAATGGCTTCTTTTGGTTCCCAACCATAGCCACACCTAGACATTGTAATGCATTGGGGTCGTGGACTCGAACTATCGTCGGCAGCGGTAGCATAGGGTTGTCCGGGTTAATCATCGCAGCGTCGCGCGCTGCTTGCTCGATAGCTTCCATTTCTTCCTTGCATCCGGCATGGTCGATCGGACACACAACGATAGGTTGTCGAATAACAATATCCCTCGCCGAGGTTAAATGAGCCTGGAAATAGTCAACACCACTGCCATAGACGTTGCGTCGTACGAATCCTACCTTGACAGTCAGGTAATACTCGATCTTATAGAGCGTGGACGTGGTCGTAAATGCGCTAACCGCATACATAGGAAATGCCGCCTTTCCTCGTGGTAAAATCCCGTCTGAATCTCGCATGTCTTTTGCAGGAAACACCAGGCCGAGGTTCGTGAGGTAGCCCTGCTCTGGCAATTTCACACCGACGTTTTCTGTCCGCTTGACAATTGTCTTGACCTTGCGTGTAGGTTCGTCCCCTTCGTGGTTGAATATGATCTCCTCGTCAATCCCGATCGTAATCTTGTTGATCGTGACCTTCCTCGCTTTGCTCAGCCAGTCCGGATTCGGAGCCAGCTTCACATACACACTCACAGGGTCGAGAGGCCCATAAGACCATCGCGGTAGAGAAATCGCCAGAGTAACCAGGTGATCTGTAACTTTCTCCGCGGTTTCGGGTCGGTTGTACATCCCAAACGTCGACAGAGTGTCGTATCGGGTAATGGGCACGGGGAAAGAATATTTCCTCTGCTCCGACGGGCCCTGCTGCACCATCACGACCATCTCGTAGTATGTCTCAGCGGTCCGGCTGGGCAGTTGCAGGCTCGCGGCAGGAACCCGTCTCGACGCCTCCTGGCCGCCTCGTCCGTAGGGAATAAATAGAACGAATGGCAGATCCATCGACATGACCTCCTCATATTCTCGACCCGCCGGGCAGCGGAAGAGTAGCATCTCCTTACCCACAATATCGGTGATCTCCTTCCGGGGCGGCGCAAGGTGTTTCTTCGTAACAGAGTCGGC
Organism: Rasamsonia byssochlamydoides; assembly: GCF_041956645.1. Lineage (NCBI taxonomy): Eukaryota > Fungi > Ascomycota > Eurotiomycetes > Eurotiales > Trichocomaceae > Rasamsonia > Rasamsonia byssochlamydoides. The sequence continues at coordinate 880,314 of NW_027192384.1, read as the reverse complement.
TGAAGGGTGGATCGTCTCCCGGCGCTGGAGGGAAATGGTGACAAGGGAGATGTTGACGGGTGCGGTGATTCCTACGCTGGGACGGATCTCTACTGTACCCTCAATGCGCGGCTAGCTAGCAGGTCAGAGAATTCCTGCAGAGAATATAGCTTCAAGACTCACTCACCAGAGTCGCAGAGATACCTGGATAGCCGATCAGAAAGTTGCCGTTAGGGGGGCCTGATACTCGCACAAAGGCGGCCATCTTGAAGGAGCACCGCCCAGGCCACCATGGGCGAGTGCCGAGGGGAGATTTAGGTTAGACAGTTGCAGTCGACAGTGGTGTGATCTAGGGAGCAAAGAACGATGCATGTAGACGAAGGTCTGGCCAGAGACCCGCTCAGGCGGTATCGTGCAGCGGGATGACGCCAGTGGAAGCAGTTGCAGCAATCCACTGAGAGGAGAGCACAATCGATGAGGAGAATAAAAGGAGGCAGATAGCTATCTCCCCAGCAGGTCAGGCTGGCTAGATGCTGGAAGCTGACTGCCCGCCTGGTTGCGCAATCAAGGAGCGGCGGCTCGAAGCGCTGACGGCAGTTGTCTGTTTGGCGTTCGATTGTGGAGTCAACAATAGAATAATATTTAAATCCCTGCAGTTTACCCCTCGCAAAGCAGCGGATTCCGAAGATCACTGTATTTTACGATGACCCATTGATCAACACCTCAGCACATAGCACCTATTATTCTGTGATGCGCCCGATAACCTTGTCTCGATCCTGACAAGCAGCCAACGACATCCCCGCCCGATACCTGACCTGGGGGGCGGTGGCCTAGTTGTGGGGTATGAAGTATCCGTTGCTAGTGGTCCGCCATCTGTGTACACTGTACTCCGTATATGTAGTGATACTTGTTTTCACCTTACTTGACGATTAATTCTCCTACAGCCAACTGTCGCGTGATATCCTCATGGCAGTAGAAGTTCAAGCAAATAGAGGAATGAAGAATCTTGCATGACGGAGATAATTCGGGATGCAGGGGCATGTGACGAGCAAATTGCAATTTCATCCAATGAACAAACGCCGGATAGTACGTACCAGTATATATATATACAGTAATTCGTGACCGGTTAATACAATCAACTGCTCTTGCTTGCAGGAGCTGAGTCATGGAAAGCCAGGTCATTGGCGATGGTGAGCGACACGCCGACACCGCCTTCGGAATTCTGCCCACAACCTTTCTACTTTCAACGTTGCTCATGCAATAGTACTCCATATTCCTCTATTATTATAATTATTTGGCGAATGCTGAATATTCGAGTCAAGTGAGGAACCATGTCGGTTACTGTGAGTATTGACCAACCGTTCTATGCTCTATATCGTTCATGTCATGGCAACATTCTCCTTCGAGTCCTCGAGACTAACCGTCGCAATGCGTACAGCTTCATACCACGCACGGAGACCTGAAGGTCGAGATATTCTGCGAAACTGTCCCTAAGACAGCCGAGGTATGTATATATTATTTGACAGGCTGATTGTGAACGGGACTCGCCCAAAACAAACGACTAACACAGTGTAATAACAGAATTTCCTTGCACTCTGCGCGGCGGGCGCATACAACGATACGCCTTTCCACCGCCTCATCCCAGGCTTCATGATCCAAGGCGGCGATATATCCCTTGGCCCGGCGGCTTCTTCGACCTCCGCCACGACGCGCCGGCCCATGCTGCCATTCGACGACATCCCCAAGGGCGGCACATCCATCTATCACCCGTCCGCGCTGAATCAAGAAATCCACGTCCCGGCCCTCCGCCACAACGCGCGAGGCATCCTCTCCATGGCCTCCCGTCCCGTCAAGGACCGGACCGCTCCAGGCATGCAGAACGCAACGGGGAATACCGTCAACGGAAGCCAGTTCTTCATCACTTTCGCGCCGGCGCCCCATCTCGACGGTGAAAGCACCGTTTTCGGCAAGGTCCTGAATCTGACCCCGCAGGATGAAGGTGGGGATGTGTTGTCCAAGCTGGAAAAGGCGAAGGCGAAAGTGGACAAGAAGGGACGGGTGGTGCAGCCCAAGGAAGGCGAGGAAAAGGAAGGGGAGTGGGAGGCGCTGAAGATCAAGAGCGTGACTATTCATGCGAATCCATTCGCGAAGTGAAAGATTATGAAATGTTGGCGGTCTTGAGTACGGCTTCGCTCGCGGTTTTACGCTTGTCGAGGGGATCAGACCGACGCTGCGCTCTGCGACCAGAAACTATTACAGAGGTACCTACATGCCTTGTGCCGCACAAACAGCATGGCAACGAAGCCAGTGGACGGCTGAAAAGTCCGATCAGGTTCCTCGAACCTTCGAGGAAATTCGCAAAAGAGCCTCTGAAATGTCTGCTCTGCTGAACCTCCATGTCACCAATTCTTCCGGACCGTGTTCTATTGTGATATGGTATCGATACCGGGTTCATATATCTTAAGGCTCTCGGTGTAGATAGGAGCCTCATCTGGAATCCTCTGGTCTGCAGGTTCCAGCATCATATGATGACTGTGAGAGTCGTTACCAGTTTACAACTACTGTTGGGGATAATACCGATTTGATACGCAGAAAAAAAATATTCTTTTGGTGTATACAACAAAAGTAGCAAACAAAAACTGTCAATCACATCATGGCGTATCACATGTCGCACTCTTTGATCATTGCAACGTAAGCCAGTCATGCCAAATGCAAAATATTACTCAAAAAGAAGAAAAAATAGAAAAAATAGAAAACTTCTCCGCAAAACACATCAAGCGAAGCGCCGTCCCACACGCGCCAGATGCGCCGGATCATAGACAACTCGCATAATCGAACCCTCTAACGTGTGCTGCGCCGCAAGCATGATGACATCATAAGTGTAGGAAAGAAACCTCCCTCGATTATGAATCATGTTCCGGCTTAAGCCTCCTCTTCTTTCTGAGTTTCTTCACCCTCCTCCTTCTTCGCCTTGGCCTCGGCATCCGCTTCGTATCCCTCGGTCTTCATGTCCTTCAGTCCAAGTTCATCCTCTTCTTCGTCGGTCCGGGTATATTCTTCGATATGGATCTGTGGATCGGGTCCGGGGTCACACAGACTCTGCACATAACTGTTGGCAAGAGGATCTTCGAGCGTGACGACGAACTTGAGTTCTCCCTTGATGGCAGCGTCGAGCCGGTCGAAGAAACGAGTCCACGTCTCCTTGTCAGAAGTACTCATGGAATCTCCACCCGTATGGGCGGTGTCATCAATATCGAAGATCTGCCCGTGCAGTTGATCACGGACCTCAGTCAATAAACCTTCAACGGTGGTGAATCGTCCACCCAATGTACCGGGCTGTACGGACATGTCTAGCTCCTCGCTGTACAATGCGCAAGTGTCGGACTTGAGAATATCGCGAGACAGGTCCTCAATCCTTTCCACTTTGAGAGTGATCCTCCTTCCCTTCTCCGGAATCGCACCACCAGTCTTGACCTCATTTGTTCGGTATCCGCAGTGGTCGCAAACAGTGCTCCAAATAAAGACATCCTTAAAATGAGGGATGCTAACTTTTTGCATGTTGACCACGCACGCTTTGGTGCAGCCTGGACACTCCGCAGGAAGACTGTAGACCTTTCCATCAATGATGTCGAGATCCGCAGGGTCCCCAGCGCTCTGAATCATGGTAGGGGCTTCATTTCGAATGGCCTCTGGGTCTGCAGCAATTCCCAGTTGCTCATTTTGCTCGTGAGTCCGACGGTAGTCCTGGCGCTTGTACTTGTTTCCCTTATCATGAGTGGTTGGAGCAATCCAGGAATTACCAGTCGGGTCATCCAGTGAGATGGTGAATGGGAAAGCCTCCCTGTTCAACATCTGCCCAATCTTCTCAATGATCGGCTCAAGAGCATTGTAAAGTTCAGGCGCCTGGATTCTCCTCAGTGGCTGCTCACTTTCAAGTGAGGTATGAATCTTTAACAAGATTCCCTCGACATTCGTCAGCTGGCTTTCCCCCTTAGGCATCTCAAGGTCCAGTGTCTCCAGTCTGAAAATAGCCGTATCGCTCTTGATCACTTGACGTTGAAGGTCTTCTTCGTTCTCCACTACCAACGTGTATTTCGAACCCAGCGGTTGGATCTGATCTGCCGACTTCACCGAATTGTCTTTGAAATAGCAGTGAGGGCACTCGAAGGATTCGAGAATGATATCACGGAAGAACGGGACACGGATCAAGAGGAGCTTGGTAGTTCCCTGCACAGATAGTTGGCATTCATTGTGTAAAGCTTTGGGCAAGAGAACGTACATTTTCATGGCAATTCATGCAAAGACTCTCAACTTGCACTAAGCCGGTATCGTCGTCCCTCTCCACGACCTCTCCAATCTTCTGAAACTGGGAACCAGTCTGGCCCTGTTTCTCAGAGGCGTTCTCTGACACCCCCGCAGACGCGGTAGTCTCGTCTTTGGACATGGCTGCGACCTTGAGTAACCCTTGCAAATGAGTCCTGTCAAGAACGTGATAGTAGGATCTCCAGGGCAGGAGCTTTCCAATGCAGGGTCAGGTTGCGATTTCAAGAATTGGCACTTTGCATGCCACTGGTAGTTATATTTATAAGGAAAAAATCTAGTGACCGCCGGAACCTTCCTTGCGGTTCGCCGCCATGCCCGTGGCGGGGTGAAGCGGCGACCATGATTCGAGCCCCGCGCTTAACCCAGACAGGCTGTGCAGTATCGGAACCCAGACGCCGATTATCCGAGCTTGGCATCAAGTTCATTGCTGCAGGAAGTCAAACAGGTCGAGGGACGATGCTGAGCTGTTCGCAGACTGTGAGCGCTGTTTGGAGGCTAGCAGAGCTTGAAGGCCTCCCTGTTTTCTTGCTTTAGCCCTCTTCTTACTGCTGGCGTTCTCAGCGGTGGATTTAGGAACTGCGGGGACTGCTGGTGTCTCCGAGACAGGCTGAGACGAGGACTTCTCAGAGGTCTCTGTCGATGTCGAGACTGGTGGCGTCATAGGAGTACTGGAAGGCTTTTGCGATTTTGCATTTTGTTGTTGTAGGCGTTGTACAGTCCGTTTGTGGCATCGTAGACATTTGTAGACAATTGCGCCACCCTGGGTGCTGCGTCCAGTTTCCTTTGACGGTAGCTGAGAAGCACGTGCTTTACCCTTCGGTCTGATCTTTATTATCTTTGTGTATTCTGGTTTTCTTGGACTGCCACATGCACCACAGAAATTTTCGTGTTGGCGTGGTTTAAGAGGTTTGAAATCCTCATGAAGAATGCGGTTGTGGACGGCTATCAGATGAGCGGCAGTGGACGAGCTCTGTGAACTCAGAAAAGATGCAGAATTTCTGAGGAAGTTAAGTCGCAGGGTAGATTCAGTAGACATGACAATCAAAAAATAAATAAAAGCTTTTTTCCCTTTATTCAGATAACTGCTATTTCATTGACGTGAATGAGAGGAAAGTTGACGATGGCAACTGTTGTTGGGTCACTCAAACTTTTATTTTTGTTCATATTCACGGTCTCTCCCGCAGCTTTCCTTCATCTCGGCAGCCTTGACTTGAGCACCACAACCAACGAATTTGACAGCCACAGCCATCTTCATATTCTCAATCATCACAGCTTTCAGCATCCATGCCTTAATCATCATCTCTGTTTAATCAAATTCTTTCTTTCACCTCACCAGGTGTGATCCTTCCCAGCTCCTAAAGCTCTTCTCTTCTACTGTAACAATGAATCGCCTCGTATCGGCAGGTGCGAGTCTCCGTGTGGCTCTCGAAGGCTGTGTAAGTGCCATTTCTTCTCATTTTTCGGCGCTCTGGACACTCGGGGGGTTCTTGAACTGACGTCACATTTGAAATCAGGGACATGGAAAACTCCATGACATCTATGCCGCAGTGGAGCACGCCGCGAAAACCAAAGGCTGGGATGGGGTTGACTTGGTTATCATCGGGGGCGACTTCCAGGTAAGAATTCTCATTCTTTTTTCTTGTTCGCCTTCTTCGGTTTCATCGAAGTCATCATTCTAACTCGTTGATCAGGCCGTTCGAAATTCTTATGATCTCACCTGTATGCAAGTGCCCCAAAAGTACAGGGAAATTGGTGATTTCCACGAGTACTATAGCGGAAAACGCACTGCTCCATACCTAACCCTTTTCATCGGTGGCAACCATGAAGCAAGCAATCATCTCTTCGAGCTCTACTACGGAGGATGGGTGGCACCCAACATTTACTACATGGGTGCTGCCAATGTCCTTCGTTGTGGGCCGCTACGCATCGCAGGGTTGTCCGGTATTTGGAAAGGGTATGACTACAGGAAGCCTCATTTTGAAAGATTGCCTTACAATAGCGATGACATCCAATCCATCTATCATGTCCGAGAACTTGATGTTCGCAAGCTTCTCCAGATCCGTACACAAGTCGATCTTGGCCTCTCGCACGACTGGCCGAAGAAGGTTGAGTACTGTGGAGATCACGAACAACTTTTCCGAACCAAGCAAGGTTTCAGAGAGGATTCCCAAAGGGGGAGACTGGGCAGTACAGCTGCAAAGCATGTCCTAGATCGACTTCGTCCGCGCTATTGGTTTTCGGCGCATTTGCACGTCAAATTCGCGGCAACCATTGCCCACGGCAAATATATCCCCCCAGAGAATGGGAGGACTAACGATCGCGGCTTGATTCAAGAGAACACTCCAAAAGTCCCTTATACTTGCGGTCTTGATGGAGCATCAGTCTCTATAGAGTCTGGACCTTTACGCAATGAGAACAGTGCCGAAGGAGACGTGCTGGAGAAGACTGTAGCTGATCTTCCTGATAGCAAATCCGTGGCCAGTGAAATTGATCAGATGATTGGTCAAGACAACACGGTTTCCAAACCATCTCGGCCTCTGGAGTCTCCAAGTGTCTCAGAGTCTGGTCTCCCCCAAACGAGTGCGACCGCTGAGAATGTGATCAGCCCCAGCTCTATTCAGTCAAACGACCTCAAGTCTCCGATTTCTGCATGGCAGAATTTCCATGCTGTCGCCGCGAAGCAGGAAGCCCAGGATTATCAGCGATATCTGCAGGAAATGCAAGAACACCAGACAACTCGTAACAACGCCCTTGAGGCTAATCATCAACTCACGTGGCGCAAGGTTAATGTCGGCGAAGACATGACCTTCCGGAAAGTTACTGGCGTCCGAAAGACTGGATTTAGCGAAGAATCTGAGAGCAAACGGCCCAAAGTCGAACAGACCACAGCTGTGAAGAACTCTGATGAGATTGATCTTGACCTTAGCAGTGATGATGGCAGTCCTGAAGACAATGCTACTACCGACAGGATCAGCGCACAGAAAGATGCCACACAAAAGGCACATGTAATTCCCAATGCAGAGACCAATACACCAGCCGCTAGCATTCAGTCCCCGAAACAGGATCGGCCCAAAGAGGACGAGGAAGTGTCTCAGGATCTTCGACAGCAGCTTCCTGCAAGTTTTCAGCAGCCTAGTCCCGCAGCACATGATCCTTTGCCAGAAGCTATCTCTAACACGGAAACTCAATTTTTGGCATTGGATAAGTGCCTTCCAGGGCGCAAATTTCTTCAGCTGGTCGAATTCACCGCCATATCTGATCAGGATGGTGTCCAACAGGACCGCCCGTACCGTTTGCAGTATGACAAGGAGTGGCTCGCGATCACACGTGTTTTCGCAGACGATTTGACACTTGGTGATCCCACTGCTACGCCGCCTCCTGATAAAGGAGAGAGATACTACAAGCAACGCATCATGGAAGAAGAACAGTGGATCGAGGAACATGTCGTTAAAGCTGGGAAGATGACTGTTCCAGACAATTTCACTATCACGGCGCCAGTTTACGATCCTAGCGTGCCAATTACGACCACAGTTATGCCCCCGGAATACAATAATCCTCAGACTGCTGAATTCTGCAATCTCATCGGTATCGAGAATAAATTCCATCAGACTGACGAGGAACGCCAAGCACGTATCGCTGCTGGTCCACGCCCATCTACCGAAAGAAACTTTCACCACGGGCGCTCAGGTGGCAGTGGTCGTTTTGGCCCACGTAATGGAGGACGCGGATGGCATGGCGGAGGTGGCGGCCGGGGAGGTTCGAGTCGTGGAAGAGGTGGCCATTGGTGAAGTTGTTTGTCATACCTTAGTGTATTGATCGTGACCACTACGCCTGTCCATTTACCCTTCTCGATGTGTTTCGGATTTTCGTCTCTGTTCTTAACGCATGCATGCATCATGGGTCTCATCATCTTGATGGTCTTCTGGGATGATCGTTATGCTCCTAAGGAACACTACTGCCTTTCTCCTCCAGCCTTCCTCACATCCTACCCTTTCCTCACCTCGAATACTACCCCTCTTCTTTTTACCCGGCGTTTCCTCCCTGAGGTACACGAATAACTTGCTTGCTGTTTGCAAGGCATTTTATGAGATATGACCCTTCACGCTGTTTTTTTTTTTTCCTTCATCTCAAATTCCCAGACAGAACCGGGGAAAACAAATTGTCTATTCCCCAAAAAAGGTTTTATTTCCTCTGAAATAATTCTTTAAGGATCTCTTGTCATAGGATTGAGATGTTTTCAAAAGTCACTAGACTAGCTGAATGCGATGCAATTGATTTGTGCATGATATTTGCAGTGCCTTGTAATAGTCTTAGCGTGTAGTCGGTGGCTCAGTGACCGTGGTGAGGATGTATGTGTCCCTTGGAGAAAATGAATCAGGAGCAAGGAAGCTATGATGCAAGTTACCTACCCAGCATTATTGACTGCTTTGATAGTTGGAAGAGCAAAATCATCACCACAGGAGCTCTCTCATTGCCAATGCCTCCTCCCTTTTTAGGGAAGAAGGAAAACAAAAAAGTCTGGTCGAGAAACTCATCCTCCAGTTTCTCTTCTTGTCGAATGCTAAGTCTGTTATTGACATATTCATGCTGCCCGGTATTTATTTATTCATTTACGTCTGTCTGACGCGCACTAACTACCAAGTCTTACTTCCTACATTCTACCTACCTACCTACTCAATCTCCTCAATCCTTGGCCTCGCGCGTCGATCCCGACCTGCCAATGGATCAAGATCAAGTCCAGCAATTCGATCACCCAGCTCCAATCTCGGTTCACTGGTGATATTACCTTCCTGGGATTGCACACCGATCCCCCACAGCAACGACTTCTCCATCCACGCCTCCAGGCTCTCGATCAGCACGCGGATATGACCTCGTACGACACTGTCCGTTTCTCGGCTCTCCACGAAGGCCAATGAGCGGAGCATGCTGGGAATATTGCCGATCGTTGCTGGGCCCCGGGATCCGCTTACGTCGGTTGCGGACTCGTCAGCTGCAAGGGAGAAGCCAAAGCCTAGGCCGCCATTTTTCCTGCTTTCGCGGGCGGAGTCCATGGCCTTCAGGAGATCAAGCAGGAGTACGACGCTCGCGCGCCGGAGGATTGCACTCTCGGGACCAGGTTCAAGTGTCAAAGTGGATAAAGCGAGGTCGACAGCGGAGGACGCGATGGAAGGCCCCAGGGCAAGGAGGTTGGTTTGAATCGCAGTTGCCAGAATCGATATCGCGGAGGCACGGACACGGAGGTCGTCTGGCTCCAGATCTGCAGCGGAGCCTGCGGCCCAAGCAGCGAGGATCTTGGCTGAATGCGCAGCTTGCTCTGGTGTTTCGGCATCAGAGTCATCATCAGGAATGGCCGGTTCTTCTTCGGGCTTTGACAGTGCGGGCGACGAGATCTTCCAGCCAGGAGGCATAGCAGATTCCCGTTCCTCGCGCTCTTTCTGCCGTCTCTCCTTTTCGAGTTGCCTCTTCCGAGCCTTGTGTGCTTCAGGCTTTCTCCCTCTTCGCCCAGCCACAGAGATCATCCCCTCTCCGATAATTTGAGCTGTCTCGCCGACCAAAGCTTCCCCCAGGTCTTGGATCGTTCGCAAAAGCGATTCTCCAACCTTCAGCCTTTGGTCCAGAGTCCTTTCTTCGTGTTTGTCGGCGTATCGCTCGACCAGCGTCTTAACAACTGTCCGCGGATGCTTCGATGCAAGGTTTCCGATCAGTTTGATTGCATTTAGGTAAATGAACTCTTCCTTTTCAGCATTTTCTGAGCTCTGGCCGGTGATGATGGATAGCAAAAGCGAGAGAGTCGACGGAATGTCAAGAACTGGTGAAGATTTAGCAATCAGATTGGACAGGAGCGAAAGCCCCTCTGCTTGCACTGGGGGAAGAGGCGATGAGATATTCTTCAAGGCCTGGCGATGAGTTTCCAGATCTGATACGTGTGATGATGGCGCCGGTTTTGATTCTGGTTCACCCTCCGGGGAACTAATATGCACTTCCAAAAGCATAGATGCTGTATTTGCCGGTGTCGAGAGTGACGCTGGAAGACTCGGAATAAGCTGATCCAACTGCGATTTTATCTTTTTGAGGATTGGAAGCAAGCTTTTAGACATGGCAAAATCGGGAGAAGCGAGAATGGTTGATAGAAGGCTGAACGTAGCTGACAATGACTCTGCTGAGTCTGCCTGATCGCCCTCCGTTGCCAAAGCATCATCTTCTCTGGAAACTATATTAGCTAGCGATTCGAGAGAAGCCTTTCCACTTTTCCGCGCTCTCTCCCTTCTCTCTCTTTCGTCTGCCACATTTAATTCGCTTTCGATCAGCTGCTGAACTAATTCCAGGACTCTGAGAGGATGGCGAGATAGAGTATCCTTGAAATCATCCAGCAACTTCTCCGCTATCTTGGCGCTCACAAGTTTCTGGGTCATCGATTCGGACTCCACTTCTTCCTCTCGTAGAATTTTTATTTCGGGAAGCGGAGGCTGTCTCCTTGATGGCGTTATGAGCCACTTTTCGCTGACATATAGGAAGATGTCGTCAGTTCTTTCCTCGCTTTGAGGATCACTGCCTAGCAGTTTGGAGAAGTTATCCGCGCGAGAGTCCACTGATTCCACTAGTTGAATAAGATTAAAGCTCGATTCACTGCGTTTATGCAATGATATTCCATCATTCCGGCCTGGGCCATATGTCCACGTAGGACCGCCGTTCCAAAGTAGGTTGTCGACAATCTTCTTTAGTGGCTGAAAGCCGGCTGACAGGCTGAAATAAGTCTGTAGAAGGGAAAAGACTTTTTCGTACCAGGCTTTCTTGTGCTTCTCCTGGGCGTAGCAAGCGAGTCCCCATAGAGGAAGAAGGATAGGCTGGACGAGTCTTTTCACGAGGCCAGGATTGGGATGTTGAAGGCTGATAGTGCCGAGTCTTTCGATGGCAAGCAAAAGCTCAGACTCATCTACCAGAATGTCTCGCTGTGAACTGCTTCGAGTATCACGGGGAGAGACATCCTCTGCTAGGAGCTTGAAAGATCTCAACCACCTTCTGGAGGAGTCATCAAGCTCTGCTGTGATGGCCTTAAAAAGAGGCTCAACGAATATAGAATGCCCAATTGCACCAGGAGCACCATACTGTCTCTTTCCAAGGATCCCACTACCCACGACATAGGCAGCAGTACGCTTCAAGTCAGGGTCATCGCCATCGATCAAGGCCAATAATTTTGGTGCAATATTGTGAAAATAAGCGGCCGGATCCATTCCTTGAGGAACGGAGGAAAGCAGCTTCGACGTTTGCATGATTGCTTGCACCGTAATAGGAGGTCCCTGTGATGACGGCTTCTGGCTGTCGTCCTGGCCGAGCGACGGGGCGAACTGTGAGGCAAGAAAGAAGATCGTTTGCACGACGCCATCTTCCCGTAAAGGTATCTGGGAAATACGACTGGAAACAACAGATTTGAACCAAGGCGCAGCGTCTGGTCGCAGAAACGATGACAACGTTTGCAGTACCACCGGCGTTGATGTTCTACCGTTCTTCTTAGTATATGAAATGGCTGAACGATTCTGCTAAAGAGTACGTACTCATCAATTATCTTTTCAAATACGCTCTGATATCTGGCCTTCTGTTCTTGCGTAAGACTCTGGGAATTGAACGCTAGATCTGCACTACCACATAGAATATCGCTCAAGATCCGTCCTCGGACAATGGGTTGAATGCCTGGCCGCTTGTCGAGCAGTATATCCAGCAGAGGCGTCAGGATACGATGCAAAAGGGACTCAGCCTGCGGTCGGTTCGCAAATACAGGAGCCTGTTTGGCAATAACACCGGTAGGAAGACTGGAGATCACTCTCTTTTCCAAAGGGACCCCAACGCCTTGGGAAAGCGACGGATATATACCTTCTAGAGAGATCAAGTCGAGAAGCGTATGCAGCGCTCGACGGCGCTTGGCATCTTCAAGAGCAGCATCTTGTGTCTGGGGGTCAGTTGTTGAGGAGGGCTCCTCGTTCTCTACAGTCGTGGCAAAACCAAGGTGGATGTCCGTGAGAATGGAAAGCGCTTTTTCTATGACAAGTGATCTCACAGCATATTCTTCCAGGCCTTGCGTAGATAGATTTCTGCTCAGAATCTCAACAAGAGAACTACCACGGGCATTCCGGATTTCATCTTAATGCAAGCGTTAGCTTCAGGTCAGTTCGTTCAGGATACGAGAGTGCGTGCCTCTTTTTAAAACAGGACGCAGGAACTCGTTTGCCGCATCAAATGCCTCTCTAAGCGATTTTGAATCTGTCATCATTGATCGCCTGACAAATAAGTCTTGGTTCTCCAGTAATTCTCTCGCCACGGACTTCCTAACTTGCACCTTGGTTATTGTCCATATTCGTACTCGCATATTGTCGTCACAAAGCATTCAATTCGCCTTCACGTGATGTTTAGCTGACTAAGCATGTTTATGGTCACGTGGGGTCGCGTATCGCGTTCGAGTGCCGCGTATTTACTTCCTCCGTATTCATCCACTGCTCAACCTGCTCAACTCATCCCTCTACCACAACAACTCTCGACTCTCAAACCACCCTCGACATGTCTTGAGATTCCGAACAGTGATTGTGCTATCATTGCTTTGAGCTACCGGTCAATTCGATCGCTCTCTGCTTATTTTGTTCTTCCATTGGACCCATGTTACTCACAGCGCGCTCGCAAACCGGTCGGGTGAAATGCCTTGTTTACTCGCTCTCTTCCTCCACAACTCTCTTGCCTTGATAGGCGCTTTTATACAGTTCCATCCTCCACATAGTTTCCCAATCTTCGTCACACGCTTTTCAATGCCCCTTGAAACGGTCCTGCGTCTCTACTACGCTTGTTGCCCGGTGTGCGAGCCAGGCCTTTCAAGGTGGATGAAGATTGGAACTTAACCCTAAGTTGTTGGTCGGTTTGAGTTTCACGGTATTGGTCGAATATCTGACTAGCTGGTTCAGTCCTGGCGGATTGAATTGGTCAAAAATATTCGATGTCCAGAGCCTGTCACAGGGCATTAAAAGAAGGTTTACCATGCGTCTTCAAGTCCCAAAAGGGACACGCGTCGGTTTATCGAAGCTGGACGGTACGCCTTGGTCACCATTGGATGTTTGGTCCATGCAGGCAAGTTGGGAGCGCCGCTTGGGAGAGAGTAGGTGGAACATGCCAGGTACCTCCATTTGAAGAGGTGGCCTTTGGGAGGTTTGGATGCCAGCCTCTTTTTCCAGGGGTGTGAAGACAGACACGGTTTCGTTGAACGCAACAATTACTACCGTTCCGATAGTTTGCCCACAAACAGTCAGCAGGTCCCAATTGTGATGGGGGATCCACTCGTCGGAATCAGCTGCCCACTTGCCTTTGCGCCCAGGCACGGCAAGTGTGTGGTTGTAGCGAGGTCCCGCTCATCTCAATTGAAGACCGTGACTCCTTTGACTGGTATTCCGAGCGCATACCCGTCGAGGTTTTGGCTTGTTGTCTGTTCCGGTCGAAACCATCTGTTTTCACTGCATCTGTTTTCAGTGCATGGCTGCTGTCCCGCGTATGTTCCCAACTTTCGGAAGCCTGGGACTTCCGGTCCCTACTCTCGAACCCAACCTCTCGATGGATGCATTTTTACAATGCAAGCTTGCCGGCCAACTTCAAGTCGCGGCAACCGCCATAGGCTTGAACCTCGTTACGAGGATCCTGACCAACCGTGTTAACCATCTCTTTGTAAGTTCATCTTACAAATCGATCGATGGGCGCCGACATTGGTGTCGTGGGATTTCTCATCGTCACCACGTTGAAACAAAGAAGCGGTTTTTGAGGATGTTTTTTGTTCGCTTCGAATCTTGCCCTCCGGCGCAGTACCGATCGTCAGGAGAGGAAACAAAAACTAGTCTCTGAGGATGCTGTATTACACACAAGAGGGGCATATTCCCAGTGCTTGAAAGAGCCGTGGGGTCTGGAGGTTCGAGAGCTGAACTGGGCACTACCGAAGTCGCTGCAAGTACACGGTGAAACTTGGGAGATGGAAAATCAAGGCAAGGATGCGTGACTGGGAACGTGGAGAAGCTTTGATACATAATTCTGTTTCTCGGGATCAAGCATGATGGGGTTTGTGGTTGGACTCGGGGGCTCAATTCTCTTACCCGTTGTCATCTACCAGCCATCAACTACCTTTCGTGTCTGACCTATGTCGAACGTGTGCGATATTCTATCGCAACCCGTGATCCTGTCTTGGAGAGATTGACTTGTCTTTATTGAAGCTTGTCAGCGTGTCCTCCGCCGTTAGGCTCCACTATCTTGATGTATCCGCCGCGCCATTCATTGGCTCCCATGGACGGGGCTCATATTTGATTCGAATTGAATCTGGATGTCGGATTGCCAGAAAGGGACCTCTCGCGGGTGAGGATCAAAGCTTAGGCTTGTCTGGACTGGTCTATCTGCTTCCTGTTCTTTTTGGTCGAAGATGATCGCCGTGCTTGGAAAGGTTGTCTGGGCGGCGGCTCGGGATGGTGCTGGAAACAGAGGATTCGCTCAAGCTTTTCCCTACTGAAGACAATGTCTCAATTCTTTGAGGGGGTTCGCTATGGGGTGCGCATAGTTCGATATTACGAAGGACAATGAGAGGTGTGATGCTTGGTTAGATGGGATCGGCGGAGAAATTGCCGTTCCCTTTCGTGGGAACGGCCCTTTTTTTATTTTTCTTATAAGTGCCCCCTTTCGCTTTCTTGTCCGAAAAGCGTGGCTAACTATCTTCGCCAGGTCGACTAATCTTAACTGCTCTGATCCGAACGTACGGTGGTTGTCGAAACGCCTGGGTGCTTTAAATCGGGTGTTAAGTTACAGCTGCCGATATATTTATGAAGTTGAGAGTGTCGGCCACTGGAGATAACCGGTGCAATTTTTTGTATGATAAATAAGAAATTTAAATCTGGAAGTCTCCGGACAGGAATTGCATTCAGTCTAATATTGACCAAAGTAAAGTTGCGCTCGCTCACCAGTTTTTTTGGAATGTGCATTTTGTACAGAGTATTTAGTGGACGGACATGTGCCGAAGCACCTTCCTCCAGACCGGATGATGGTCCTTCCTGATGTGTCACATCCACATGCCTTCCTCATGGAGACCATGGCAATTGACTCACCATGTACAGCTGTCAATTCCCTCGACATTGTATGAGTTGTTCTCTAAAAAATTCACGTCCATACACCACACTCATTACATCTCAAGATTAGGGATACCGCAATCATTCTTCTCACTCTGTTATCGTCTACAGTCATCTGATATCAGTCAGTATGTCTTTGCTTCGCATTCTCCTCCTGTCACCTTTCGCCCTCGCAGCCATCCTCTCCCTATCTGGCGAAAGCCTTCGTTCCCATTCCTTAGAGTTGCGAGGCCTAGACGAGTCTAGCCCACGAGGTCATTCGATCTATAAGGTTCCACTCTTGAATGCTAGCTCTGTGGGAGATAAACACCAGCGCGTCACGATTCTGTCGGCCCATGCAAACTCTGCTCTCGGACCACGATGCGGTCCCGGACTGGGACATTGTGAAGATGGTCTTTGTTGCTCACCTTCCGGTATTCTTCTAGGTTATTTCTGATGGAGTTACCTCCAACGCTAAATGGTTGTCAGGATACTGTGGCTCTACGCGTGACCATTGTCGCTCACCGGACTGTCAGCTCGATTATGGCCGCTGCGACGCCAGCAAAACTCCGCAAGGTCTGTCGACCATAGACATTGCCCGGCCTCGCGTTGGCCCAGTACCATACGGGCGAAAGGTCTATTCGTGCACAGTTCCCAAAACGGTCGCCTTGACTTTCGATGACGGCCCCAACATCTTCACCAGCGACCTTCTTGATACCCTGGATGAGTTCAATGCGAAGGCAACCTTCTTCATTTCCGGCGTGAATTCTGGAAAGGGTCAAATTGACGATTTTACTTTGCCATGGGGTCATTTAATCCAACGCATGCACTATAGCGGTCATCAAATAGCAAGTCATTCCTGGTCCCATCAAGACCTAAGCAGGATTTCTCCATCGCAACGTCGGGACCAGATTCTCAAGAACGAGGCTGCTATTCGAAACATCCTCGGGGGTATTCCGACGTACATACGTCCTCCGTATTCAAGCTGCACCGCCGAATCAGGCTGCATGGATGACATGGAACAACTTGGATATCATGTGACGTACTTCAATCTCGACACGGACGACTACAACAATGATCATCCTGACTACATCCAGCGATCAAAGGATATCTTCGACAGGGCCATGTCCATGCAAGATCCTCCTGGTCGACCATTCTTGGTAATTGCACATGATGTACATGAACAGACCGTACATAACCTCACCGCTCACATGCTTCGAAAGATTTCTGATGCAGGTTATCGCGCCGTCACTGTCGGTGAATGCTTGAATGATCCAAGAGATCTGTGGTATCGCTGGGACTACAGACCCCAGCATTTCACTCGGAACTGAAATTCCCATTCATAATCTCGCCCAGTGCTATTGCACAAATCATAAGTCTGGTATTGGGTGTAACCGCTACCGTGGGGTTGATAGCCAGAGGGTGTTTGGTTCGTGAGCCTCCGTCTCTCGGTGGGAAAGTAGCCTGGGTCTCGCTCATTATGGGTGACTTTATTATGATTAATGATGAAAAGTTTCAGTTGGTAGAACTTTTTTTTCCTTCCTTTTTGGCTGAGCTTCTATAGGTTTATCGTTTATCGTTTATAGAGTTGAAATAGAGTGCCTTTTCTTTTTTCGAAGCAGTCGATACCCACCACCTCCTTTCTGTAGGCTAATAAAAATAGACTATAACTCAAGATAACCACCCCGGATAAAAGGTAAAAATATTTGTGATGGCAAGAAGGGTTGATTCTTTTTCGCTGATATCAAGGACAAGAGCCAGCGTTCATGTTCTTTTTCTTTCTTTCTTTATCTATTTATTATTTCCTTTAATTATACAGAAGCGAATTTTCTCAAGTTTCAGACACGATTATGACATGTGTAGCTCATCATCATTACCGTCACTGTCATCAAATCAAATCAATCAAATCAAATCAAACGATCTTCTTTACGGTCGGTGCCTCTCTCCCTCAATCTCTCTGCGTCTGTTCCATAGCCCACAAGCTGATTATCTAAATTTCATTTCGTTTCATTGGGCTCACTCACAATTGCTTCCCTCGCATTACTTCACTACTTTACTTCCTCACCACTTTCAAGAGCGGCGCGATTCGCGCTTTGCGACTCAGGCCCACGCGGAAGGGGACCTTGCTCGTCCTCGCGATAGGACTGTGCTTGTCTGGTCCTTTCGCAGCGGCGGTAGTGGACGACCCGTGGAGAACTGGGGTATTACTCGTCGGCGTCTTCTCCGAGGCTGGTGATGTTTCCTCGTTGTTCAGCTTCGTGGTCGTCTTCTTTGGGGTCTCAAGTAAAGGGTCTGGTGTGGTAGCTGCGCTGGATTTGTGGGGTGATGATTGGATCGTGTTGTTGTTATCATTGTCATCGGCTTCTTCTTTTCTGTCTCCGACGATGACGACTTCGGGGCTCCCGATGAGATGGTTCTTGTTCTGTTTTGGCTTCTTTTCATCGCTCTTGATCGGGCTGGTGAGATTTGAAATGTCTTGTAGCACGTTCTTCGCAGCGGGCTTGATGCGATCTTCGTTGGATGCCTGCGCTGGTTCTTGTACGCTGGGTAACTCCGTCGCGGTGGGCTCCTGGTTAGTCTTCTTTCTCTTGCGTCCGCGCTTCTTGGGTTCAGGTCCAGATGCTTCCGTTGACGGCAAGCCCGCTGAGTCGCCTGACCTGGTATTCTGCTCTTCTCTGGCGGCAGCCGCACTCTCTCCTGCGTCCTTTTCAGCTGCATATCCGTCTAGCTCGATAGGTTTAGACTCTGAGCCCTCCCCTGTACTCTTTCTATTTATTGGCCGGTCTTCAATCCATAGAACATCATCTTCGACGTCCGATTCGTGAGATTTGCTCGGTACAGCGGACGTTGTTTTGCCCCGTTTTATTTTCTTTTTCTTCACCGCTTTGCCGGGCCCTTCTGTTGTGTCTAATACGGGATGGTTCTCAAAAGGTGTTGCCAGAGAGCGGCTTGGTCGAGGTTTGTACATTTCCGCTGGGAGGCCTGGATCCAGGTCATCAGGACTAGAAGGAGGCGGGACGTCGGAACGCTCATTGGAACCAAGCTGCTCGCCGTTTTCTCCGTCATGGTCCAAGACATTTTGCTCATTTAGCGCATTTTGATGAACATTGCCTTGGTTTGCAACGGCAGTGGCAGTTTCATTTTCGGAGTTTCCGTCTTTGTCTCCCGGATCTACATCGTGACCTTTGTTGGTTGTTTCCGACTTTCTTGGCCGGCCCGGTCGGCGTTTATTGGGCTGTCCTTGTGAATTAGCAGCGTCGTCAGGGGGAGCCTTCAAACCCTCTTCAGCTCCCTCATTGACAGTCTGCTTCTTCGGACGACCCCGTTTCCTTTTGGTTGTCGTTATCTCAGTCTCCGCTGATGAATGATGCTCATCCTGAATAGCCGCCAAGGATTTCGGTGACGGATTCCTATCCGTTAAGTCACTCTTCGATCGTTTCTTCTGAGGCGAAACAAACGAAGAGAAAGGCTCCGTAGGAGGAGGCGAATCATACACGGGCTGCAAAGACTTGGACCGACCGGGTGTAAGATGCAACATCTCCGTTTCCTGGTCTGTTGGATGACCGACCGGAGTAGTAAATGGCATAGTGCTGCTCATTTCCGTATTTCCTTTTGGTGACAAAGATGCAAAGTAATTATAAGAAACAGCTGCTTCTGAACCGTCGTAAGTTTTTGTATCGCTATCCTGCATTGCATATGACGTCGAGGTCCTTCGTCGTTTTGGGGAGCTTTCAATATCTTCTCTGGTGTCATCCTGTCTCACGATGTCGGTATCAATCATCGTCTCGTCGCGTTTCAGTTTCTTAGTCGGTGGAAGTTCAATGCCCATTGTATCCGCAGTTCCAGCTATAGGAGTATACTGGGTGTCGACTGAATAAAGATCGCCGGCATGTCTCTGAGAACGCTGGCTCACGAGTGCAGCTGCGTTGCTTTCATATCAGCGGTCCATTTTCGGTCATCTACTTTTCAATCACCTGATACTAACCGACTGACACACTTCCATTCTGGGATGGTATCCACCTCTCCTCTCTTCTCTGTTGGGAGGAAGTGAGTCCCTGGTCCCCGATGACCGAGGATTCCGACTGCAGGAAGCGATCGAAGTCCACCTGTGGTAGTTCAGAATTAAGGTCAGGAGCTTGATCAGCAGGGCAATTGGGGTTCACATTGTGGCCTCCTCTGTCCTCCGGCGCATCCTCCTGCGAGGACGGGTCCTGCAAAGGATCGATAGACGTCGCAACGTCCGAGCATGCATCTTCCTCGTCGTCGGAGTCTTGGATTACGCGCTGGAAAGGCATGGCTTGTGGCGATGAGGAGGTTCAATGGAGTGGATGTGGGTTAACTGATCTCCACCTGCGCATTGCGCCGCGAACCCATTGAACGCGTTATCCGACGCCAGAGACACGCGGCTGCACGTGATGATAAGAGATAACGTTGCAGATCATGTTATCAACTACAAAGTAAACAACCCATCACATCATTTAAAGCGATGAAGAGGCTGAATTCAGTCCATGTAATGTAGCTCCTGCTCTTACAGCAGCTGGAAGAAAAGAAAACCAAGACAAACACAAGGAAAAAGAAAATCAAGTACTAAAAAAGCTCACACCCCCCAGCTTTTAGCTGATTAAGGGGTGCTACGAAAACCCCTGTTTCTCCTTTTACAGGCAGGGATTTTCCTGACGACAGCGCGTCTCGAATCTGGGACCCCCAGCAAATTAGGTCAGCGTGTTACCGCTTGAGCTAGGGGGCCCCAGGTTCTGTTGAGGGGTGTATAGATGTTGTGATACTTATGTCGCATTGCTATGACATCATATCGCATTACTAAGTCATACCTGGTAGATACCTTCGTCAATTTACAACAGTCATCAAACGTGGCTTCTCTTGAATTTCCATCGTAGACAAATCATACTATTCAGTTTTCTGCGGCCGCATGACCCCGCGGCCGAAGAATTCGCTGATGAGGCCAAATCGATCTCTGCTGCGATGTAACTCGCTATTGAAGAGATCATGTTGGTCCGCCGATTCCACCTGTCGTTTCCGTATTGCCTTAATTGTGGCATGCTGTGGCGCGCATACAGGGCATTCCGCATCCTCATCAGCTCTGTCCAGACAACGCTGATGGAAAGAGTGCTTGCAGAGGAAGTGGACGACTGGCAAATCCAGACTTCCTCCACAGGACATACAGCGACGCGCCTGGAATACAACTGGTTTCGTGCCCAACTCCTCGATCTCCTTCTTCTTGCTCTCTGTTTCACTGCTGTAGCTGGATATCAAACGACGGTTCTGGGAGCAAAAGTCAATTCTCTGTCGCTGAACTGGCGAGGAGATACTGATACATACCGTGGAAATCTCCTTGCGTTCCCTTTCAATGTTATCCCTCAGATATTTCTTTATCATACCCATTGTTACAACCGCATTATTGCTCAGCGCTTGAATGACTTGTAATGGTGCCATCAGTCCGTCTTCGTCAATCTTCCTCAAGACAGCATTCAGTTCGTTCCCAGCTTCTTCCAGGATTTTCGGGCTGGAAGCGAAGTACGCTAGAGCATCGATGTATAATTGCGGCTCTTCTGGTCCATACTTCCTTAGTGCCCTAATCACACCCTGAGTATCCTTGGCTGCGGTGTAGGAACGGAATATGTCCGAGCGCAGGCCTTCTTGCTCCTTGACGAGCGTTGTTCCCTCTCGGAAGTTGGACAGATCTGAGAGAAGGAGAACGTTGGACGTTGAGATAGGTATCTGTCAATTGTGTCAGATCCATGAAAATCCCCCGATATCGATGCGATCCTTACATCTTTGCCTTCTATCAATTTTTTGGCTTTGTTCTCCCACTCCTGTCTCTCGCTTTCATCCTTCTTTCTTTTCGCAGTATCCAGATACATCTCAAAAAGAGTAGTGTAGAGATCAATTTTTTCCTCCTTTTTCAATGACTCCTGCTTAATGAGAGCCTCTAGAAAAACGATGAACTCATCTGGGTGGTCGACGAACGCGGAAAAGGCAGTTCTTGGTTTGGGGATTTCATAAGTTGGAGTTTTGTCACGGTTTTCCTCCTCTGAAGCCACTTTAGCTTCGGAAGGCTGCGCCTTGGTCCCAGCTGTACCTACGTAAGGCAGGGGAAGCAGAGCTGCCAGATTCTGGACAGCGTTTGCCGGCTGCGTCTCGGCCTTCGCAGGAAGCTCTACCTCCTTCTTCGGTCGGTACCTACCGGTGTAGTAATCTATGAATAGTTGCGTTGTCTCACGCGGACAATGTCCTAGCAAGACACGAGCATATTTCATCAGGTTTGGATAGGCCTTGTTCCACATCAGCTCCTAATCCCAGATGGACAGTAACAGTTCCTACGAACCACTTCGGGATCAAGCCTCCAGATATATTCCAACGCCTCTGCATATTTTTTTGAGTCTTCAATCAGGATGTCGACAACCATGTCATTTTCTCCGTGCTTAGTGGCGAGGTAGGCAGCCTGCTCAAAATACCCGCCTTGACGACACATCGCTATGGCTGTTTCGAGATCAAATTTCAGCTCGCCAGGAGCTTTGATGAAGGAGTCCAATTTGCTCGTGTCTTTTAACTTCGCATAGCAGTTCAACAACAAGGTAGTATGATCTGCGGTCGCTCTTTCATGATCGTGTAATTCCTCTAAATATTCGATGAGGTTATGTATCCGTTGTGTGTCGAGGAACTTCTCTCAATGTCAGTGCGCATGGTCCGGTCAAGATGAGGGATGAGAGAAATTCCAACCTTCCGAATGACCTGAGAGGGCTCAGTGTTATCGATTGCACGGAGATATTGTTGCATTGCAGTGTCATAATCCCCCTTTTGATACAGGTAATCACCATATTTGCGGAAAATCACGTTTTGCTGCAGAGTATCCACACCAGCTTTCTGGGCGAGATTGATGGCGAGAATGTAGAGATTCCGCTGGTACAAAATCTCGAGTTTCTGCTGAAGGTTTTTTTCGTGATAGCGATAAATCTGCAAAACATAAGCCAAGTACTTAGCGAAACAAGATCAGGCTGCGTACCTTCCCATCAAGGGTCATGAGAAATAGGTCCCCCCATATCGCGAACACGCTCTTCGCAGGAGAGACAAGGGCCTCTGAATGGGCTATGAACTTCAAATCCGTGTCGAGTAGGGTGAACGTCGGGGTATTGAAGATATCATCAACCTGACTCACACCAAACCTCCGCAAGGAATCTGACTTCGAAGATGAAGTTTTCGGTGGACACACCAAGGCAACATAACCTCTGAAAAGATTGAGTGAGGACTTGGGACTGTCAAAAGCATAACTGGGGCCGCGTCCACGGGGCCCATAGGTGTGGATGGCATCCTCTCTAGCGATCAGAATGTCTCCCGTCTCCTTGTCCAAGGCCATACACCCAAGTCCGCAGCCGGCATCTTCCAAAACACGTGCAGGTTGGCCCTGACCCCGTCCAGCGATTGTCAGTGTGAGAATCCGATTAGTAGTGGCGATATATAAAATTGTGGTGTGGCCCCTTTGCGTTTCCAGCCCCGTAATAGGTTCCTCGGACTCGAAAACGATACGCTGTCTCGCACCACGGTCGTTGATTAAATCGCCCCGGATGATGGCGACGGATCCGTTCGCGAACCCTACAGCAAGCTGAGACAGATCATCCAGAGCTGCAAAAGCAGACACCTTCGATAATTCAGCATGTATGACACTATCCACAGAGTGTGAGATGTACTAACTGGAAATGGTCTCCTGCCGTTCTGCACAGATAATGTCGAAAGACAGCGCGGCGCCCCAGTTTTCTTCTCAATCTTGTCAAGCGCCCAGACCTTGAGTGAGGGTTCGTTCGGTAGATCCTCTGCGATCGTAACTAGAAGCGATGTGCCTTCAACCTGCTTCATATGCCTGATGGAGCCCGTGTCGTGGGCCTTGAACGAGCGGACAACCTTAAAGGATGGCGATACAATGTGGACGGTTCCATCGTTAGTGCCAAGGAAGAGGTTATCAGAGCCGGTGCAAAAGCAAGCAACGTCATCCTAGAATATAAAACAGTTAGTAGGAGTCATATGAGAGACGGCGTCAGGCTGGAGACTGAGGCGTACGTTGAAAACCGGGGAGCTTTCCTCCGGAAGCTTGACTTGCGACACTTCAAAGAAGTTGAATGTTTTCCACTGTTTCACCAGGTGAGTCCAGGTCTGCGACGATAAATATGGACATAGCGTACCGAAGTCAGAGCCATTTGCCTTGAACCCGCGCCATGAGGCAGCAATGACATGCGCGGGGGTGGGAGATGGGTTGTCGCAGAGCTCCAGGCGGAGTGGAAACGACACTGGATGATCTGGAGCTCCGCGCGGCGCTACGTATTAGTCGTCCCGCCCTGCTTATCTGACGTACCTTTCAGAATTAATCCTACTCCGTAGTCCGCCGGTTGGTTTACAACGTCATCACTCATGGCATTTAAGAATGCTGTCTGTATAGACCTGTCCCTTATCCAGCAGGACCCAAGTGTATATTTAACTCTACTAACATAAAGCTACGCAAACAGAAAACCCAACCCGACTTTTTCAATTTCGAAGGGTGGGTTTCATCTACAGTACAATGGAGCAATGAGGGTTGCAACCATGCTTGTCACAGGTGTCAATTTCTGTGATTCCGCCAATCAAATAGTTTGTGCCACTGCTTTATTATGTAGGTATCTATAGCACTCTAGCTCTGATGTATGTACAGAATAAAATCCGTTTGGTACAACCCAAACACAGTTCCATGCGAGACCATATGCACATAGAAGACTGATGACCGGCATCAAAAAATCGGAAAACCCACCCATAATCATGACAACAGTTGCCCACATCCTTAGAGGCCTAGGTGAGGGCGTCGAAACTCACTGCCACCCTCTGAGTCTGTGCAGAGGAAGATTGGGCGCTTTTCCCACTGCAACGCCTCAAATCCCTTTCGACATCCCAGCTTTGCTGGAGCCAGCTCCCGGCGTCTTGGATCACCTGGTTGATATTAAACGAATCCATCCCAGCAATCAATCCCTGGCCGTCCTGTTGTTCCGTTGTAGGCGTTGAGCCGGATAACGTCAATGGCAGGGCATGAGATGACCCCTGTACTGAGTGCTGGGAGTCCACTTGGTCAAACCCGCTAACTGCAATTTGTGGCCCTTCCATGTTCTTGCCAGGGATCCCATTGACTGGTTGATCTTCTTGCTGAAGACTACCATCTGAATGGAATGAGACACTTTGAGGCGGTGATGACGACAGTTCAAAGATCGCCTTCCTTTTTCTCTTGGAGTGTGATACAGTCCTATCAAGACCAGATGCTGGTTCCATCCAAGGTTCGGACTTCTTGGACGTGCTGAAGGTAAATGGTGTAACGGCATCAATCATGGCTTGGGTGTTCAGTGGCTGAAATCCCTCGGTTCTAGTTGTCATTGGAACATTGTCACCATGTCTCTCTGATGTCGTGTTAATGTGAGAGAACGGTGTGATCTTGTTGGCGCTGGGTGGAGGATCTGGATGACTAGCCGCAGATTTTGGTTGGATTCTGCTTTCCGGTGTTGCAAGATCGTCTTGAAACGATTTTTGCGCAAGCAGTAAGGCTGCCTGCGTGGAAAGCTGCGCATCATCATCTTCCAGGCCATTCTGCCTATCCCGGTCACCATGCACCTCAGTTGAGTGCAGCGAAATCATACGATCAAAGAGTCCTGAATTTCCTGGCACTACTTGGGCCGACGGGATTCGTTCACTTCCCGTTGAGTTCGAAGGAGGATTCCCGGATCCGGTAAGTTCTACACCTGGCCCAATGCTGGCTCGCAGTCGGGTAGAATCTGGTCTCCCACCATGGTTATTAGGATATGTCAAGTCGTGCTTTGGGTCCGGAGAACCGCGTGCAGGGCTTGGAAGTCCCTTGGAGTGCTCCACACCTGTCGCGCCTTGAGGCTCAGTCAGGCCAGCCCGATCTCTACCTGCAGGCCGCCTCCACTTTGATGGGCTCAAGGAAGATTCCTCATGTCGGCCAGGATTCTTGGGGCGACGATATTTAAACTCTGGAAGGTGCGAGGACGGCGGAACAATATATACCGAAGATGTTACGGGAACATCTAGTCCGGCGGGCGCAATAGAGGAATTCCTCTGTAGTCGAGAGGTATCAGCCTCATCCGCGATAGGGGAATAAACCGTATCATGTGTGTCTCCTCGCGGCGAAAGTCCTGAAACGTGAGATGAATTCGATGAATTACGTGGAGAGGGTTTCAACCTCTTAGCACCACGTAAATCTGGGGGCCAAGGGGGGCCATTTCGAGAAGAAATCGGAGCAGTCACTGTGTGAGAACTTTTTCTCGTGATCTCCTGGATGCTATCACGGCGGCCTGCATAGAGGGGAGTGGGAGACTTCGGGGGATCTACATCTCGAATATTGATGGTCTTTTTGTCTTTTCTGAGCCAGTCGTTTCTGAATATTCTATCGGAGGAACTTGGTTCTGGTTTGGTTGATTCTGTGGTGTTGTCCACCCAAGGTAGCGATCTTCTTTGTTTTTTCCGAGCGTTGGATGAAGCCCCCGAAGCTACGGAAGCCTCTCGCGGATTCGAGACTTCTGAACCTCGATGGTTATCTGTTGCGGGATCTGAGATGACAGAGCTTCCCTTCCTCACTATGTCCCCAGGTCGATTGCTCCTCACCATGGTTGCTGAAAGCTCTTTGGTTGCGCGCTTCTTTTCATCGGTCTCTGGTATCACCCGTCCTTCCACACAAGCAGCCTTTGTGCGAGAATCGCTCTTCTTGAAATGGCTTGGAGAAGCCTGCCGTTGCTTCCTCTGCTTCTTCCATGGATTGACCCAGCCATCGTCGAATGGACCCCTAAGCGCAGCGGAGGCGATGAAGAGTGGCTTTCCCTGCAGATAGGATTCGCCCAGCTTCTCGATCCTCCTCCGCTTCGCTGCACGGGTCGACTCGTCCAGTTCATCATCGGATCCGAGAACGCCATCTATGTCGGAATCATTGGTCGACAGCTCTTCGAAGATAAGAGGAAAAGTCGGTCGGCGGAGGGGCATCGGGACTGGTGGGTGCAGTCGTTATCTTTGGTTTTTCTTGTTGTCTGTGCTGCTGCAGTAGGCTCCCACACAGGAGCAGCAGAAACAACAGGAAATCGTAAGAAAGCAGCATACATGTCTGCCGGTACGTAGGCAGAGCAACCGTTGTTCAAGAAACCTGCTTGCTTGGACGCTGAGGTGTGTGGCTCATTGTCTCAACAAGGCGGCAGCTGCTGGGTCACTGGACCACGCGAAACCACTTAACGCGTGAAGATGCAGAACTACCCTGGCAACGCGTCTGCTGACATAAGCGACGCTATTCCCAGGTTGGCCACCTGGCCGTGGTGGCTTATCTGGGCCAATCACACCGCGGGGAGTTTGTTTGCATTGCGGGGAGCGAGTTTCTCCGGCGCCAGCTGGCCGATCCCGATCCGGTAAGTTGTTGTCAGGTCCAAGACTCCAAGGTCCACAGCGCCCACGGGCCTCATTTAATTCCACCCGCTGGGACCGCAGGGCGGTGACACCCGAATCGATAAGTACGGGGACCATCCAACTGATTAATAACAACACCTTAACCAGGGCGCTTTATTTATGCACACCATATTGCTAGCGCTGCGCACATTCATGATTCAAGACATCCTTTCTTCCCTTGATCGCATGATTCTTAGGTTGCATCTATCGATTATTATTGTCTGTCTGCATCATTTTTTTGCTCTGAATTTCTCTGCATTGTACTTCATGGATGGCCGTCTTCGCGATCTACGCAGGACGCGCCGAGAACTTGTCGGGTACAACTGTTTCTCCAAAACAATACCCGTTGAATCGCCACAATGAGCAAGGAACCATGGCTCGACTCACTCCCAGACGACTGGGTGTCGCAGCCACCAGCAACACCGTCTCCGTCTTCGCGCCCGTCACCATCCCTTCCCACGGGTTCCGGGCCCCAGTCGGCGCGTACCCGCAAATGTATCGGATGCACTCACCGAAGTCGACTCCCCCGGCCTCCTCACCACCCACCACCAGGCATTAAAGGGAAAGGCACTCTGAGAATATACAAACAGGCGCAAGCTAAAAGAGCCGGGAATGACACTCCCAGTCCAAGTGCCTCTCCACGATTGAATAATAGTCCAGCCAAAGGCGCGTCGCAAGGGAACACTAAGCCAGGAACGCCGTCCCGGAAGAAACCATCATCGACACCATTGAAGAATATGGCATCAGTCCGGCGGAGTTCTAATGTCTCGAGCCATACACCAGAGCAAGGTACAGTTCAGGTACGGCCCACGAAAGGGGATGCAAAAGGCACGCCGGAATGGCGGCGGCGGCTCATACGCGGAGAAATGCCTGCGGATGAACCGTGCGACTTGTTTGCTCCTCTTGGTCTGGAAAGCATTTTCAAGCCTCCTCCAGCGGGATGCGAACCCGAGGTGAAGCGATCATCTGCTATTCGCGGTCGGACCGATGGTGTAAGGTCCGCAGATGAGGAACCTAGCGACAATCAAAACAAACGGGATAGAGGCACGTGCTTTGCGAAAAATAAAAACATCGAGGGCAGGGATTCGAGCACTTCAACACAGGATAAAGAACAAGATAAGGAGAACCGAGAACATCACCCTGGTTCGAACGAGAGCGATTCTATATCAAAACCTGACAATACTGGTGCCTCACAACTCTCGAATTACGGCTTAGACGGAGTATCAGATATGGATGTCCGCATGAGATCAGCAAGTAGACAGGAGGAAATCCGCAACGAGGGAATAACGCCTATTTTGCTGTCCAGAAGCAACACGGCAAACTGTCGGACAACCTCGGGTGTACTCAAATCAGCACTGAAACAGCTAAATGACAAGCTCGAGCGCTTCTCCCAAGATACCACGGGCAGACCAGCTTCAGAAACTGGAGGCGGAGAAGGTAACACCCAGCCGGAGGATCTCCTCGACGTCACCAGCCAGTCTCTGCCAGCGGATCTGTCGACGGGAACGCAGGATATCATAAAAACAAAGCCGTTTGTGAACTTTCGTCGTGGGGGTTACTCCGACGATAGCTCTTTCCACATGCGACCATTGAGCCCGTCATCCTTCCCATCTCAAGTCCAATCATCTTCTCCTCTAGCCAACTCTAAAATTCGAAGTTCACCACCGCCATACGATACAACCAGTCCTCCGCAGCACCGTCAGTTCAGCTCTCCCGACGCAGTCTACCCTCCTGCTATCAAACTGTCGCCAGCCAGAGATCCTGGACCTGATAGACCAGAGTCCCGCAAGATGAACTCCTCAGGCAGTCCCTTGAAGCTCTTTGGAAACCACGACACGTTCACCAACAACAAGTTACTTCGACGCATGAGTCAATTCGAGGAAACTTTTGAAGGTATCTCTGAGGAGGACGAGCCTGCCTCTCCCTCTTTAAAAGTGAGACGAAAAAGGGCGAATCGTAGTCTTCCAAATCTGAGGCGCGGTTTGGCTGATGATCACTCAACTCAAAAGACTGCGCGTCCAGAGTCTCAGGATGCCGCCGATCCACACATGACCCGATTTGGAAGTGGTCAGCTGGATAATTTCAACTTCGAAAATGAGACTTCACACCGCCTCAACGTCCCAAGACATCCATTTGAGCACCAGAGGCCACTTTACGCTGGTTTGCAATCCAGGTCTTTTTCACGGGACACCCGGAGAGACAGTCTGTGGAAGGCGAAAAGCCTCGATTCGATTCCCGAGAGAAGACGGTTTCTACGAGATCGGCAGCGAATAGCTTCACGCAGATTTGGGGCCAGTCAACCGGCATATATGACAACTGAGTTGCCACGTCTTAATACCCCGGGTAGGAGTTCAACTCCTAAGCGACGCCGAACCCTGCAGAAAGCGAATGAACAACTTCATGACCGTCAACGGGAATTAGATATGCTCACCGAGTCCATGAGGGGGCTGTCATTGTTGCAAATAAGCTTGGAGCAGCAGGGCATTAACTATGACACACAGAGCGGTATAGACTTGTCACAGCCCGCCCGGCAATCAAGATCCCCTACTCCAAGTCAAATGGGAGCCCTCGGGGATCGAAATTCCCAATCAAAGCGTGGTGACAAATCACATGGAGCCGATACTATCCCGGAAGGTCGGAAACGCTCCCTCACCACCCAGGACTTTCTAGATGAGGCTACCAAGATTATGAGTATGATCCGCGCAAAGGGCAAGTACAAGAACGGCTTGGCGAGTGTGGAGGAATCGGACATAGCAAGTGTCGCTAATGTAGATGAGACCTATACTGAAGAGTCAAGCCGAGAGAATCTTTCGCGTCCCCCGAGTCGTGATGGTGTGGACATGCGAAAGTTGAGAGAGCCTCGGCAGCTGGATCCGCGTATTGTCAGTCATCTTAGAAAGTTTGAAGACAAGGATGATATGGAGCTTCTCATGGGCGCCTCTGTCATGTCTTTGCATCTTGACAAGGAACGGAAAGCGAGGGGCAACAAGGAGAACAATGACGGAGGCGACAATGAAGTTGAATACAGCCCTCCAAACATTCGAATCCGTGATAATACATTCATACAACGCAAGCGGAAGCACTCCTCAGACTCAGATCATGACCAACCTAACCACGAAGATCTCTTGACTGTGAATACTCAGGCGTCATCCGGTAGCTCCAATGGGCATTCGGTTCCAACCGGCTCGTCGAGCAGTTCCAACGCTAAAGGTGTCATTCCTTCTGATATGGTATCACATCTGATTCCCGAACAGGTTAATGGGATGGTCTACGACCGTTCGAATCACACGTGGGTCAAAAAGAATGTCAGCGGGTCCGTGAACAGATCAAGAGGTGACGACAGTGAAGAGGATCCATTTGGCAGTATTCCGGACCTCAGTGTAGACGAAATAGAGGAGATGAAGAGGGTCCAACAGTTTATCTCTCCCAATGATCAACGTTCTGCTGGACAGGGAGCTAGGGTTTCAAACACACAATCCAATTTCGATCAGCCGGAGAGCCAACCTCTTGATTGCCGGCCCAGCACACGAGATGGAGCTAGATCTATCCCGGATTCGAGCTCTGTACAGTCCAAACTGACACGTTTCACCTCAAGTGGCCCCAGGCCGGAAACTAGGGCTACTTCTTGGGGTTCTGATGATTTGACAGAAAATAATGGGCATAAACCCGATGATGCTGCCAAGCACCAGCGCCTCAAAGACATCGAGCATGAGATTGAGCTCCATGATGGACATACGCATACCCTACCACGACAGCCTGAAGGCTCAGGACGTCAGCCGCGAGTTGTCACCATCAGCTTCTCTTCTCCTCTGGTGTCGCAAGTTTCGCATCCTGATGATGATGGTGGGGAAGTGGACGAACAAATGTCGAAGCACAGAGTTGCTGTGACAGCTCCGTCCCGCCACACGTCACTTGATGGAAAGCCTTTTGTTGGTCGCCCGATATCTCGGATAGAGGAGCAAAATGAAGATTCGCCAGACTCGCTGAGTCTGGTTCGCCGAGACGCAAAAGGGCAGATCGCATCCAGTCCTCTCTCGAATGGCTATCCATCATCTGCTGGTCACGACTCCAGTTACAGTTTCCATCTTAGCCCGCTACCTGATTTTACTGTCCACCAGGTTGACGACCCTTTGCATCTCGAACTTAGCTATATCGCGCAACGAACCCATCCTTCCTCGTTGCGTCAGGTGCATGGAACGTTCGCTCTGGCTGCAGAGGATTTGGTAAAGCATATTACCGACGTGGAGCCGTATGAACCGTATTGGGAGCACATTCGGCGATTGAATCTCCGGGGAAAGGGTCTCATCACTTTGCACAGGCTCAACGATTTCTGTCCTCGCCTCGAGGAACTGGATGTCTCAGAGAATGATCTCGGCCAGCTCAGTGGTGCTCCATCTACGCTCCGCACTTTGAGCATCCAACACAATTGCCTCTCGAATTTGACGGCGTGGGGCCACTTGGTTAACCTTCAATACTTGGACGTTTCGGGCAATCAACTCGAATCGTTGGATGGTTTCTCTGGATTGATTCACCTGCGGGAACTGCGAGCAAACAATAACAAGATCCGAAACATCGACGGCATTCTCGACCTGAATGGCCTCTTAAGTTTGGAATTGAGGCACAATGCGCTGACAACGGTTGACTTTGAAGGAGCTGAGCTGTAAGTTCGTTCCCGAACTTTTATCGAAGGTACATTTACTGAACATGCTTTTTCTTTCGATACAGTACTCGTCTACGCGAACTCGATCTCAGCAACAACCAGCTGACTGCCGTTCGAAATATTCACTTTCTTCCGGCTCTGGAGTCCCTTGATCTCAATACGAACCAGGTCGATGAGCTCCATTCCTCCATGCCGTTGCGCAACATACGGTTTTTGAGACTCTCAAACAACCGCCTTCGCTCGTTTGATGCCGCCATCTTTCCCCATCTGACATTGCTCTATCTCGACAAGAATTATCTGTCGACAGTCAACGGGCTGGAGAAATGCAGCCACCTTGAGGTGTTGTCTCTTCGAGAGCAGATGTCTCTGCAATCAACTGAACCAGCATCCATTCTTGATATCGATATCAGTGCTATGAAAGATATCCGCAAATTATTTTTGTCTTCTAATCGACTATCGGAGCGAATCTTGTCGCCTTCGGTGCCTGTTTTAAGTTTACAGTTGCTTGACCTGGCGTCTTGCGGCCTTAATGGCCTTCCCGCTCATTTTGGCGCGAGCTTTCCGAACCTCCGGGTTCTCAACCTTAACTTCAATGCTTTGACAGAACTTAGGGGGATAAAAGGGATGAATGGATTGGGCCGTTTGACAGTGGTGGGAAACCGTGTCAGCAGGCTGAGGACGCTCTGCCAAGTCATAGGTAGACTCGGCAGAACAGACAGATATGGTCACAGTTCTCTTAGAACCATTGACCTACGGGGCAACCCTCTTACAGTTGGATTTTATCCCCCACCCGTCTCGGGAAGTGGACGGAACGGAAACAATGCGAAAACGTTGGAATTCGCCCTGAAAAGTGCTGATGGGCACAAAGAACAGGATGAGAACCGACACACTGCCCTTGCTACCTTCGGTCGCTGTGCAGACATTGCACTGCCCGAATTGGCGAACGAAGTGAGTAAGATCGATATCGATTGCGAGTCGGAGGTGGAGATCGATGATCCATATACTATTCCTCCGGCCGATGCGGAAGCGGATCGAAAGTATCGATCCCGCTTGGATGAATCGACGAGAGTGCGACGCATGGTAGTGGAACTTATGATTTATGCTGGATCTGGCGGTGCTATCAGAGTTCTTGATGGGTTGGAACTGCGGCCGATTCTGGAAGATGAGAAAGCGGAGATGGACCGGGTTTGGAACAAACTGGAGGATTTGGGCGTTTTAAAGAAGGTGGGAGGCTTTAGTTAATGGGCGTTGTCCTCTTTTGGACCTTTGGATTTTCTTTTCGGTTAACGCTTTGATGCATGGGCGATTGAATTGGGTGGCTTGATGATTATGATTCTTTTTTTGGTTTAGTCTCTGTTTCCTGGTCATTTCTCGAGCCAGGACTTGTATACGGTATACCATATGATTTAGCACGACGACCGGTGTTGCAGGGTGGGAGCATTGTCATGACTCATTACATTGACGATCCAAGGTTGTCCTTGGCTATGATCATTTCTCTTTCGTTTTTCGTTCCATGATGAGTGTATGGGAGTTGAATACGACAGGAAAAAAAAATGAAAGTTTGTGATGTCGCATGAATTATTCCACTGGTAGTCTAGTGCGAGCTTGCAATTGGATGGAGTGGTGTTGACAGTTGTTCCCATGAAATTAACGAGTCTCGTCTCTGCTTCTGCATGCTTGAAGTGAATCATCATCACAAAGATGACCTGTGTGACGGTCCGAACTAGGCGGTGCACTAGGCGGTGAGGCATATTGCTGGCAGAATCCGTCTCGCTGGACCTCGTAGATAGCTTCTTTCTCCCCCAGCTTAGTCTCTTCGTTCTGAACTGCCTCATAGCTTCTAGATAAACCTACTAGCTAATGGGATTTGGGTTTGTTACAACCTGCACGTGAAGAGCATCCTAGGTGATGAAATGATGATTTTTAAAAAAAAAAAAAGGTGAAAAAAGAAAGGGGGGGGGAATGAAAAGGGAGTGATAGTAGAGAAAAAAAAAAGGGGGGGGGGGGGAGGAAGGAAAAGAAAATAAAGAGAGAGAGGGAAAAGTGCGAGGATGGATAAGGGGAAAATCAGAAAAAAATTTCTGACAAGGGTGGGATTCGAACCCACGCCCCCTTTCGAAGACACGGAAACTAACAACCCTGTAACCTGGGTGACAGGACTGTTGCCTGATTCAGGTCGAATTCCTGAACCGTGCGCCTTGGACCGCTCGGCCACCTTGCCATTTGTTAGGAATATTGTGGTCAAGATTATCTCATGTTCGAAAGGTGGGAGATGAGGTGTATCCATGGTTCACCTACCCCTTCCTCACCTGTTGACACTTTGACATTGCCCTTCTTTTTCTTTCTTGTCTGCTTTTTTTATTTTTTTTTAAAAAAAAAAGACATTCTGTTTGATTGTTATTGTCTACCTTGGATTCAAAAAGTTCTTTTTTTTTTAATTCCTTTTCTGATGCCCTTGTCTACTGGCGGGATTAGTCCGGGTGTGATTATATATATTTCGTGTCCTAATGGAGTATCCTCTCGCACCCCTTACAGCGAACAAAGAACGGGTAATCGCATCATGCGAAACTTAAATACCCATAACATCAGAATCTTCAAAATGGAGCCATTCAAATAACCCAAAGAGGAGTCTGCCAGGAAAAGTGAGCATCTGACAATTGCAGTAGATGTGGTTGTTAGAGCAGAGGATGAAAGAGACCATAGTAAGGCCTGACCCCAGTCTGCATAAACCCGATGAGTTTGCCCGTCAAAGAGCATACGTAACATAACTAGCCAGAGAAATCGAGGATGCAAAATGGCAGTAGTGAAGAAAAGGCTCGTATCCGCGTAGCTGCTATCAAACTGCATTCATAACCCGGATGCACCTGCCCCCTTTCAGTCTGTTGCCAAAGAACACTCTTTCACTGGCGCAATAATATACGATAACTCTGACCAAAATTAATAGCATCCATTGATATTATAGCCACCTTTTCACTAGCATTAATCATCCTGCATGATCTTTCACAGTCAGCCTGATAAGCCTCAATCACCTACCTCTAAGTAGTAAGGAGAGCAGCCACAGGTCCTCGACTATGCATCCTACTTCCGTAGGCAAGGAGGCTGACCTGAACAGTGTACGAATCTACAGTATAGTCCTTAGCAAACAATGTTAATGAAAGCTGTGTGGGAACACGTCGTTAGCAGGAAAGCTTCTCATAGTCAATCAATCCTACAGACACATCCTCTCTCGACAGGCCCTGCGACAGGCCTATTCAGCACAGCAATGGGCACCGTTGCATGGCGACTTTAATGTCGTTTGTGCTTCTCTTTGGCCTCTAGCTGACTAACTATAGACTGTGGGGGCATACGGAGTAAAGCTTCCAAGTTCCTGATTGTTCTGGAAACAAATGCCCCAGAAATGGGAGTGACGAATAGTCCTACTAGCCTCTAGGCTCCTAGTCTATCGAACACATGTTGGCGCCGCCGGATCTGGCTTCCTGAGGCAATTAATCGCTCATCGGTTAACTTAGGTAGGTAGGTGTTCGCGATAGCAGTACGGAGTACTCCGTACGCAGTAGCGATCAAGGCGTCGACAGTCAACTCTGTTGAGACTTGGCTGCCTCCGCCACGGTTCTAAGCGAAGCTCCGCGTTCCGAACGTCGCACAATTGGAAAGCGCGGCTCGTGTCTCCCTGACATGTACGATCGAGTAGCTGTGACTCGAGAGCATTACAATAATGACAACTACTTCAACGGATCCTGGATCTATTGTCTTACAGAATTTAAACGACTAGGGTCATGAGCGATCACTTTACTCGACGAGAAAAACGTCGGAGAAAAGCAGACTTGGGTTGGAACTGAACGGTCGAGTAACTTGAACAGGTCCAGCGACTATTGCTGAGGCTCATCCCTGATTAACTCGCTGCTTCCTTGCTTCCTGCCTGCAAGCGGACAGCCAGTGTAGCGGTGGTATGACAGACTTCCGCCCTGACAGCCAGCGAGATGAGCACGTTGCCGGATGATTGGCAGCAGCGGGAAGGACTTCATTCCTGCCATGCCGGCCAGCGTCCGTCGAGGGTGAGGTAGGGCAACGTCCGCAATCCCATCAATTTCCAAAGTTTTTGTCTGCCCAACATTATCACCATCATTGTCATCCCATCGCTTGGGCTCTGATAGATCACCATCGTCATCAATCTACGTGACAGTTCGAGGATGAGAGCCTCTGTCAGGCGCTCCGGCTGCGGGATGGGAGTTGAGGACGACGCTTTTCGTAGGGACGGGTCAGACGCAGAAAAATATCCTGCCGGATGAGGTATGTGTGGGCTTGCGGTATGTAGCGAGTTATTCTTCCGAACTACTCTATCGTGGTCTAACTAGGAGTGATGGGTCGCTTCCATCGCACCGACGGTCTTGTACCTCTGAATTATGTTTTCGTTGCTGCTTAGTACTGTGCTCCGTAGTTATCTCTTTATCTCAGGTATTAGTGGACTGTACAGAGTGGCAGTATGGCCGTGTCACCTGCATACAGAATAACTCTCTCGATAGGCCAGTATCAGCAGTAGTATTGGACTGAGATAAGAGACTGCAAGGAATTGTCCTCGTCCACCGCCTTTCGTTTCGGGCAGATTACCTGGGGGCAGTGGGCAGTAAACCCCCCATCGCTTTTCCTGCCGATGCCCCAACAGACACTCGACGTTATCGCATTCTTTGTCTTGTGTGCCTACTCAATGCCCCTTTTCGGGGATGCCCGACCTGCAGTGGTATCTTCTGTCACTGACTCTGTAACATTGTTCGTCCCCCCACAGGCGGGTTAGAAATCGAGCACGGTAGGTTATTACTGTAACGACAAGCTTTAATTAGGTTCTTCGGTGACAGGCCCGCGAAGGCGGTGACGGGGTTCCGCGTCATGTGCGCAATCCAGGCCGACCGACAGGCAACGGACTGCGTTCTTTTCGTTCCAAAGCATTCACGACAGTATTCCATTCCAGGGCTCCAAGCTTCCCATCCCAAGTCTCCTGCGAACCTGTAGGATTTGCGTGCCCTGCAACGTGCTGCCTCCGTGAAGATCGCGCGCCCCCCCAGCCCGTTGGCGTTCTCCGCCCGGGTGTGGCTTTCCCTTCGCTCCGTCCCTTTCTTTCCTTCTTCCGCCATCCGCACCGTCTATTGGACCTGTCTTCTTTCTTCCCTCCCCGATCCTCCATCCTTATCCTCTTCGGTCCAGCACCGTCTCTCTTCCTCTCTCTCTCACTCTCTCACCCTCTCACTCTCTGCATGTCCTGCACCCCCGTCCATTCTGCGATCGCCCTTCGCTCCCCGTGAGAAGCCCCCCGAGGCGGTCTGACCAATGTCCTCCCCATGTCCTCACCTGGTTCCGCGACAGATCATGCCCCGCCTGGACCCCTGGTGACGCCTGCTGCATCCATTCCTGATGATGATTGCTCCAAAGGGGACGGCCAGGACGGCAAGCACCGCCCCGATCAAGGGCTGCCTGTCCATCCCCAGCGCGAGCTGGAGCACGGGCGTCACCAGCGGACCCCATCGGACAACGACGATGCCTGCCGCGCGGTTGTTGACCGGCTCCCGACTCGCTGGACCTCCAAACCCGCGCCCAATTCTCCCCTGAGGAGAGTCAGCACCACCCCTCTGGACCAGTTCCGGTCTTCTTCCATCGCCTCGCCCTCTTTCCGCTCACAGAGCCCCCAGTTGTCGGAGAGGGACAGCATCTTTGCTACCCACTATCTCCCGTCCGACAGTAACGATGCCACCACCACAGGTACCACACCACCGCCCTCTCCTGTGCGAGATGCAGACCAAGCCCGTGGCATTGGCCTGATATCGAGCCCCAGAGATGCACCTGTCTCTTCCGCCTCCGCTGCCGTCTCGACTCCGAGTACATCCCAATCGCCCGTCGACAACACGGCATCTCCCCCCCCCTCCCTTACTTCCGCCGTGGACGACTCCACCCACCACCAAACCCCCGTGGCCGGTCCAGGTGGCCTTCGTCGTGCGTCAGACGTTCTTCTGTCCTCTCCCACAGTGCCCTTAGCCGGCTCCCACGTCGGCTGGGTGCGACAGCAAGAGACTGTCGAGAGCTCCAAGGTCGCCGGGACGCACCGAATTGCTATCCGCGAGACGTTCCATCCGCTTCGAAAGATCGTGTCCGAAGGCGCTGGCAACGAGACCCCTCCCGTGTCGAAAGATCCTGACCGCAAGCTCCTCCCCTCCGCTTTGGGCGACACTCCCCGCCTGGGCCATATCCCGATGGTTCGTCCGTCCTTCCCCGATCACGAGATAGCAATTGCCGAACCCTGGGCGTCGGTACGGCACCACAGACATGGAGATGGCGCGGTGGACGTTACCTGGGATGCCAAATTGGACCGCGGTCCGAGCCGGGGTCGTAGCACCCGGGTGGAGGAGTCAATCGAGGCCAATTTGACCAACGCGGAGCCGGCGGCTCATGTGCGGAGTCGCAAGTCCAGTCACTATCTCGGTTTGTTCAAGGAGAACACCACATCCCCCGACCGCAAGAGACGAGAGGACCGTGGGAGGGAGCTGGAGAGTGAAGAGAACGTGGAGGAGCCGGAGGATCAGCGACTGTATGAGGAGGAGGAATCCGAGTCTCAACACACGCCGCGGCCGTCCCATGCTAGGCTTCATCTCCCAACTGGAAAGGAGAGCCCGCAGCGCCGTCCTCCATCCTCCGAAATTTCGAAACCGCTTTTGGGGGACAAGGAAGGCGAAGAGACTTCCGAGTTGGAACCCACCGGACATCTTGACACAGCGGATGCCCCGCGTCGTCCTTCTCGAACGCTACCTCGTTCCTTACTGGAGGAGATTCGCAATTTTCATCTGACTGCGGGTGGCGCTCGTGGTGGCTCTTTTTCTCCAAGCATCCCAACTCAGTATGCAGAACGTGCTCGAAACGACTTCGGGGAGAGCAGAGACTATGGTAGCCAGTCTCCGCGGGATGATGACTTTCTGTCGCGTCGGGAGCGCAGGCAAGACTCCGTCCCAGAGGAAGACGAGGACGAACATATTTCGTCTGCCTTGTACTTCCCGCACGAACCTGCTGCCACTGAAGATGTCGGACGCTTTCCACCGTACCACCACGAGGGGGAAGATTATGCCCTTGGGCAGAAGACGCGAATGGGAGTTTCTGAACCAGAAATTGGCGGCCATGTGGACATTTCTCTTCGATCCCGGAATGACAGGAGCATCTTGCATGGGGATTTCCAAGCAATGAGCGACGCGGAGGACAAGTCTCTGGCGACAATCTCTGAATATAGTCAGGAATCTACGTCCGAGTCCGAAGCTGCGTCAGCCGATGAAAGCGGCTTATCCACTCGGGAAGAGGAATCCAGCTTAACGGATGACGCGGAGCTGACCCCAACAGCCACACCGACCCAGGGCCAACGGTATACTCGTCCGCGACGCAAACATGCCCAGACTGGCCCGATCGGAGCGGTGGAATTGAAGCCGTACCGGCATCAGGTCGGTGGACATACAACGGTGTTTCGATTTTCGCGGCGTGCGGTTTGTAAACAGCTCAATAACCGTGAGAACGAATTCTATGAACGGATCGAAAAGAGGCATCCTGAAATGCTCATGTTCCTGCCGAAGTAAGCCCTCGTACTCTCCATATCATTTCGAGTGTTTCTCCCTATGACTGACAATTTTAATTGCCTACAGGTATATTGGTGTTTTGAACGTAACCTTTTCCAAGAAGCCAAAGCAGTCCAAGACTAGGCGCGATGAAAGCTCACAGCAGGGGGAACCGGAGAGTCTCGACGGGCATAAGCGCTCCGACGAGACTGCAACCCAAGACCGAGTGGCCTCTCAGCCCTCGAAGAATCCGCAACAACCGAGAATATTCAGTCAGCAGCAGGTGACTGGAGTGATTCCGAAAGTGATCCTTGAGAATAACAGACACATCATCCCTTCCGACCTCTTTCTACCTCAACGACCGAGGACCGCTGATGGGGCAAGGTCGTCTAGAAAGGCGCTGTCTGATGAGGGCCCTGCCTCCGACAGCCAGACTCCAAAGAGCAGTTCTGCCAACGACGTGCATGGGTCTCCTGCCTCAACCTCCACAAGCCAAACTAACAGCTGGGGAGCGACGACAGTTAATCGAAAATTGAAGGAACAGGTCCTTCGGGAGGTATTCAGCCCGCCAACCATTCACCGCCACCACCGGCGACATGCACGCAATCATCCCAGCTTGCCTAGATACCGCTCAGAGACCGCTCAACGCGGGGCCAACCTTTCGGAGGATCAGACTTCTAGTCGTCGCGTCAGCGGGGGGAAATCACCGCCGAAGAGTCGTGCAATTGACATTGTCAAGAGTGCGGCACAGGATCAATCTACCCTTTCCACTTCGGCCTCAACCGCTCTGGAGAGACACTCGAATCCGTTGGAGAAGGTACGGACGGCTGACAGTCCGCCACGTGCCAGTTCTCTGACCAGGGATCGGCCGGTGAGGCGACGGCATTCAGGAAGTGGGTTGCAGAGACGGCGGAGCATCACCAGCGGCAACCGTGGCGATCTCATGTTCTTCGAAGACGATGGATATGGTGGAGACCGGGAAGACGAGATCTTCACTATGGAAGGTGATGCATCCATTCCACCACCTCCTTCTGTGACCACCAATGGAGCTTCCAAGCGCACCGCCTCCGCTGATCGGCCTCCTGCCAAAATCCCCCCTCCTCTTGAGCAGACGAGCCCTCCTCCACCGATGCCGGATGTGGAACATGTCCACGTTCCCACGAATCCGAAGGAGGCGCAGCCGAAACGCGATGAGCGAGTTCAGTACTTCATCCTCCTCGAGGATCTCACGGCGGGCATGAATAGGCCGTGTGTCCTCGATCTAAAAATGGGTACGCGACAATACGGCCTGGACGCCGACGAAAAGAAAAAGAAATCGCAACGCCGCAAGTGTCAGACGACCACTTCGCAGCAGCTGGGCGTGCGACTCTGTGGCATGCAAACTTGGAACGTCAAGAAGCAGGAATACCTCTTTGAGGATAAATACTATGGTCGTGATCTGAAAGCTGGCCGGGAGTTCCAAGATGCGCTCACTCGATTCCTCTACGATGGCGTCAGCTACCGGAGCGTGAGCAAGAAGATCCCCATCATTCTCGAGAAGCTGGGGATGCTCGAGAATATGATCCGGAAGCTCAAACGGTATCGCTTCTATGCCAGTAGCCTTCTCATCCTCTATGATGGGGAGCAGTCGCCGCCAAACAAACGGGGGGAGGCGGGCAACTCGAAGCGGTCGCCTCTTGAGCGCCGAGCTTCCGAGGAAGGTCACAACAACACGGACGTGCAATTGAAAATTGTCGACTTCGCCAACTGCGTGACCGGAGAAGACGAACTGCCGCCGAACGTGCGTTGCCCGCCTCAACATCCGGATGACGTCGATCGAGGTTACTTGCGCGGTCTCCGGACTCTTCGGATGTATTTTCAGCGGATTCTGAGGGAGGTCAGCCAGGAAGACTACGTCGAACGTGGCGAAGGCGAGGCGATGGCTCTAGGTCATCGAGGTGCAGGCCGGGAGGGTTCCTCCGAGGGTTTTTGGGTCGAAGGAGTGGTTGACAGTGATCCTGGGGAAGTCAGTTTCTAAAGACGTCTCTTTTGCATTGTGATACCCGACGTATGAACATATGAATTGCTGGACACCGCATGTACTGATCAGAACGATCACGTCGTGTGGGTGGCAGCAATGGAGTTCACCAGCTCCAGTCATCATACTGCATCCGGTAATTTGTCCTCCATTTTCTTCTCTTTCTCCAAGTTTCTTTTCTTTTCTTTTCTTTTCTCTTCCTGTCTTTGAATGACTGATGATTGTGGTTGCACAACGGCGCCTGGTTCGGAACTTGTTTTTTGTTTGTCTTTTTTTTTTCTCAGTGGTACCTTCATGGACCGGACGGCGTTAGACCGGGGCAAAATGTTAGACTGGCTGGGGATTTCGCTCA
The DNA here is from genome assembly GCF_041956645.1 of Rasamsonia byssochlamydoides. NCBI lineage: Eukaryota > Fungi > Ascomycota > Eurotiomycetes > Eurotiales > Trichocomaceae > Rasamsonia > Rasamsonia byssochlamydoides. The sequence continues at coordinate 838,823 of NW_027192384.1, read as the reverse complement.
TGGTGATGGTGATACGATGACCTGATATATTGATTCGTCTTCTTTCGGATCTGTTGTTCCGCTATTCTGTTCTGGTGACACTTGAAAGACTACTTAGTGTATTGGGGCCATCGTTCTGTCGTGAGGAGGTTGTCTCTTTATCTATCTATCATCGGTGGGTGGCTTCGTTGTGGGCGTGCTTTGTTAACGATACCTCTTGGGAAGCGATTCCTGAGACCTGGAGTTGGCCGTTGACTTCTACTTACTACTGTACATAATTCAACTTATTCGATCTGATCATTCTAGAATGGATAATGGAATAATAGTTGCAGTACTTGTTTTAGAGCTCGATAATAATCAGTGTAGGTATGCAGCCACACCAGGTGTATGCCGTACACATTTTGAATCACGTGTCAGGGCGGGATGGCACAGTAGAGCGGGGAATACAAACTCGTTTCCAATCTTTCCATTATCCTATATACGCTCTATTGTGTAACCACTATCGATCCCTTTCTTTCATGGTAGATTAGAACGCGGTGCAGGACTCGAAGGAGTAACGTCGAGCTTGATCAGCTCAGGATACCGATAAGCAAGCACGACATATTGTATTTGTGGGTGTTCTGGATCTATCTGCCAGTGAGTGTCATTGTAGGAGAATAATGATCATTTAGGTGTCTATTTTTAGGAGCTCCTACTTACTTATCTTCGGGGTATATCGGTATTAACGACTTCTCCAGAGATCCTGTTGGTTAACTGGTTTAAGCGGGGTTTGAATAGATTAATGATAAGAAAGAGCTGGGACCGGGGGTCCACCGCCGGATAGCTAACCTAGCTAACTTGGGTAGGGACCTATGTAAGCTCCCCAGCCTGCCAACTCACCGTCAGATCCATCATCGACCAAGTCATTTGACATTGATTCGCTTTGCAATTGCGCCTCAATACTCCGCACATTTAATGCGATTGTTTTGTTTCTTATGAAGATCTTTCTTTATATGTAACTCACTCTGAAGATATTCTCTTTCTTTCTGTACGAACCACTTTCATTATCGCATGTTACGTCCGATCCGAGATATCGTCGATCGAGGCGAGAGTTCGGCGCTCCCTCCGACCCGCCCCGACGTATACTTACTTGCTTTATATCCATACATACGCAGATATAAGATATAACAGGGTCAAAGCTAGCCCCTCGCAATGTCCAACTCCAACCCGAACGGCTATGTCAAAACGACCAGGATCGACAAGCGGGATTTCGACGCCCATCGGCCGCTTCTGGCAGATGACGGATACGGACAGGCACGTGGACATCGACGTTCCCTGTCCGGGTCAAGAATTGCAAGGATCTCGGCTGATGATGATGGGCGCAGTGATGGGCTGCTGAGTGACGTGGTGGAAGAGATTGTGGAACGGGATCGGAGGAGATTGAAGAAGGAGATTGTGAGGTTCTTTAGCTTTGTTTGGGGTGTTATTAGCTGGTGGGTTTCCCCCTTCTCTAAAAGAGAGAGAGCGTCCCTCTATCTTTCTCATTTAACGTGGAATTTCAATGGGCTGATAATTGATTACTGTTTCAGTCTCGGTGCTGGGAGTATCACCGCCTTTTCGCTTTACGGTCCTTTATTCCTTACCCGGCTACATTACACCCAAGACCGCGTCAATGCTGTTGCTGTGGCTGCTGAGATCGCCATGTACCTGCCCGTCTCGATTTTCGGATACCTGTGTGATCGCTACTCGCCGTCTCCCGTGTCGTTTCTAGCCGGAATCCTCTTCGGAGCAGGTTATTTGCTAGCTGCTTTTTCGTACAAGAGCGGCCCGCCGGTCGACACGGGTGGTTCGGGATGGCCGTTTTGGGTCATGGTCGTGGCCTTCGTCCTGGTGGGTGCTGGCACCTGCTGTATGTACGGGGCTGCTGTGACAACATGCGCGAAGAACTTTGGCCGAGGGAAACACAAGGGCATCCTGCTGGCGGTTCCCATTGCTGCATTCGGCCTCAGCGGCATGTGGCAGAGCCAGGTAGGGACATACTTTTTGTGTGAGAGACTGGAGGACGGCTCGTGCGGCGACGTTGACGTGTTTCGATACTTTTTGTTCCTGGCGCTGCTGCTTATCTGTCTAGGCCTCGGCGGGACGTTCGCATTGAGGATCGTCGACGACGAAGAGGAGGAGAAGTACATAGACGAGGCGGTCTCCGAGCTGGAGCGGAGCGGTATTCTCGGTGAGAACGACTTCTTCCGTCCCAGGGAGGAGGTCAGGGCCGCATATGGCACGTTTCACGGCGACGAGGAGCAGGAGTCGATGACTCTATCGGAAGAAGAGCGCGAGGAGCAACAACGCCAGAAGCAACGGGAGGAAGAGGAGCGCAGGAAGAAGAACTGGCTTCTGAACCAGGAGACGAGACTCTTCTTGAGAGACCATACCATGTGGTGGCTCGCAGCGGGTTTCTTCTTCGTTACGGGGCCGGGAGAGGCTTATTTCAATAATGTATGTACCATTGCTCTCTCTCTTGCTGAAATTGCTTCACTAACAGTGGTTTTTCTTCCAGCTCGGCACGATTATTCAAACACTGACACCAGTTTCGTACCCTCTTCACGCTCCACCCCCAGCAGGCCTGCCCTCGACGCACGTCAGCACTATCGCCCTAACATCGACCATCGCCCGGCTCCTAACGGGCTCTATCACAGACATGTTCGCTCCTCCAGCAACACACCACTGGATCTACAGCCTAGACAACCCTAACCGGCAACCGATCCCTCAACCAGACGGGCCGACCTTCTCCCGCCTCACCTTCCTTCTACCCTGCGCCTTCATCCTCTCCCTCGGGTTTTTGCTGCTGGCTAGCCCCCTAACCCTGCACCACCCGCAGCTCTTCCACGCCACCAGCGCCCTCGTCGGCTTCGGCTACGGCGCCTCCTTCGCGCTCATGCCAATCATCATCTCCGTCGTGTGGGGCGTCGAGAACTTCGGCACAAACTGGGGGATTGTCGCCATGGTCCCTGCGGCAGGGGCTGCAGTATGGGGGGTCATCTACTCGCGTGGTTACCAGAGTGGTATCTCTGCTGTTCCGCATCTTCCTCCGGACAGACAAGGCCAGTGCTTTGGCTGGCAATGCTACGGGTTTTGGGCCATTGGGTGTACGCTGAGCGTGTGGGCGGCCATGATCGTGTGGACGCTTGCTTGGAGGGGGTGGAGTAGGAGGGGCGTTGTAGTGTAGATTAGATTAGATTAGATTAGATTCTCTTCTTATTGTCCTATTCTTATTTTCCCCTCATATTTTTAAATTATAGAATTTAGACGCTTGCAGAGGCAGAGGTGCATAGCAGATAGACAATCCATTGTTATGAAATGAAATGAAATGAAATGACGATGAGAAGAAGAAAAAAAATCAATTGGTTTAATTTTCCTGTTTCGATCCCTATCTGTATCTGTATCTGTATCCGTCTACTTGCCTAGTAACCTAACCTAACAAATGAACCAATACCAGAAATCAATATGCCACCAACAACCCAACAAGTTAATCAATCAATGGGTATCTCAAAAAGAGGGGGAAAAAGAAGAGAGTAAAATCAAAAGAAGGGAGTAAAAATCAAAAAAAAAAGAAAAAAAACGAAAAAAAAAAAGAAGCTATAACCAGCCGTCCCAGGTTTACAAGGTCAACTGCCAATCAGAGAGCACAAAAAAGGGGTAGTGATAGTACCAATGCGATAGGGCAGTAAATGGTAAATGGTAGTAGTAGCCAAGAAATGAATAACTTCTTCCGGGATCGCGAAGGTGTTTTCCATGTAGACTGACGTCCCGTCTATATATCCGTCGAGCTCGGATCAAGACCCATAAACACCTTGTACAACCTTCTGCTGACAGCCGGGCCGATGCGCGAATCCGTCAGCGCGCCGTTCTTGTTGGCCGATTTGCGGACGTCTTCTAGCAGGGACGGGCCGTGCTGTTTCATCCCCCTTAGCAGGTCCGTCACGCTGGGGTATTTTGCCGCGATGCCGTATGCCATCGGGGCCGTCACGCGGTTGACTTCCTGCAGCATCTTGACGAATGTGTCGGCCTTGTCCTCGCCGGACTTGACTTGGCCGACTTCCATGCAGAATGCGGAGTCGTTTAGATCCATCCGTTCTCGCCGGTAGGGGATTGTCGAGATGTGCTCGGTGAAATTCTTGATCCACTCCGCCGACTCGGCGGGGGCAGCAGTGTGGTGGATGAGACATGCATGCGTGACCTGCAGCTGAAGGAGAGCGTCTTCGATGGTGTCGTCGTCGACGGGAGGAGTGTCTTCCGGCTTGCGGGCCTTTTTCTTGCGCGGCCTGGTTTGACTACTACTGTTACCAAGACTGTTGGTATCGTTCAGCTGCCGGAGAACTTCGGCTTGGTAGGCTCTGTTCCGTGAGTTTTTGTTCTTGCGCATCCAGGCTGCAAGACCTTCAATGAGGTATATCACTTTGCAATTCGGATAGGCGCTTTTCACCTTCAGAACATGCAGTTCAAGCGTTTCTGCATCTTCCGAGTCTCCTCCTGCTGGCGGCTGTGCGATCACCATGTCCACAAATTCCTGCGCGGAAAGCAAACACAGCACATGGTCTTCCAGTCGAATGTGCAGAGGACACGGCTCCCAGTGACCCGCCTCCTCGTTGAATGTAGCCTTAACCTTACGCCGCCATTTGACGATGTTGCGGATCGAGCTAGTGAAGAAGGTTCTTTCCACACCCAGGTGCCTCATGAACTCCGTGACCTGGTTCCCAACACTCGTATCTGCAAATGTTGTAGCGAGGTCGACGATCATTTCAGGCGTGGAATTCTTCTTGTCAATTTTAAGCTTGTTAGCCTCTGCAATATCCGCAGCCAACTGCTTCTCTTTGGCCTTTTCTTCTTTCTCTCGCCGTTTTCGCTCCCTCTCTGCCTCCTTCTCCCGTTGACGTTGTGCCTTTGCGGCCTCCCGCTCCCTGGCCCTGGCCTCTTTCTCGGCTGCTGACAGCTTGGGCTGTTTTCTTGGGTTCGATCGGTTCCGCGGTTTTTCAAATAGTTCATCGGAGAGCAGCTCATCCAAATCAGAGTCATCTTTTCTCTTCTCCTGTCGCGGACGACCAGTCTCCTTCGCACTGGACGTTGTTCGATTCTCAAGGCTAGCCAGTAGTGCAGCAGTCCGATCAGAAAGCTGCCCTTTTGTAGATTTTTGAGACTGTTCTATGAGAGAGTTCAACGCATCTTCTGGCAGAGCGAACGGATCACTGAACTCCTCAATATCATCATCATCATCATCGTCGATCGTGATCGTCGGCGCTCTCGTCGTTTTCTGGACTTTGGATTGTACTGGTTGTTTTCCCTTGCTTGTTGTAGGCTCCGGAGCGGAAGACGTCCAGACAATAGGATCAGATTCCTCCCCGTCCCATTTAGACGTCTTTGCTGTGGTAGGTCCGACATTGGTGCGACCCGCGGACGGCGAAGCAGGATTATCGTTATCGTTGTCCGAGAAGATAAACAAGGAATCCGATTTCACGGCCGACTGATCATTTTGCACTGTTTCAAATTCCGGTGTCAGCTTCCTCTTCTTCACCGGCTGATGCTGATCCGGCTCATCGTAGACGAATAATGATGAATCGAACTCGTCGGATAGAAAATGCGGAGAGCTGGAAATGCCGGCTTTGGCAGGTGGCCCACGGACGCTCAACGACTGCGGCTGAGTTCGACGATCCGCATTAGATAGAGGAGATGGACTTGAAGAAACCAGATCGATGACTTCTGGCATGTTTCTGCTGTTTCTGCTTGGTTGGAAGAGTCAACAAGAGAACGACATCTTAATGCTGTCATCGCCCGCGGATAGACGCGAGGTTCCGAATGCGCGTATCGTCGCGGTTTCACGTGACTGTTGATACCCAGCTTAATGTAGGCTATCAATTCCTAAGTGTACTGAATATTCCTCATGGTATTTTGTGGTTTCTCGTAGCAGTATAAGAAAAGTAATGTGTATTATTACACGGTCTTCAAGATAGCAGCAGCAAGTATCGCAACCACACTTCCAGACAAGATGAAGCCCACCACCAATTGCTGGAACCCCATGAACGGCCGTCTCCGGGAATCGAGCATGTCCTGAATTTCCTCCTCGAGTCTATCTCCTAGAGCGGTGAGAGAGAACTCACTCTCTGCTCTTTTCTTCCCATTGGCAGCCATCCTCGCAAATTCCTGTTCGTCCATTTCGAACAGCACCTTTCTCATAATGGCGGTCCACTCGTCGACCTTCCGCGCATCTCGCAGCCAGCCCGTCTCGCCTTCGACTATGGTTTCCAACGGGCCGCCAGTGTTGGATGCGAGAACTGGCAGGCCAGCATGCATTGCCTCCACCGGGACGATCCCAAAGTGCTCGTTTATTGGAGTGTAGAGGAGTAGCTTTGCATTGCGAAGGAGCGTTTGCTTGAACGCTGTCGGCACGGAGAGGAGGAAGAGAACATCTATGGAATCGGGAATGGAGAGGGCTGATATGACAGTGTTGGATGTTGCAGTCTGAAGACCGAGCTCTTGCGCCAGAGTATCGAGTTCCTTGTGATACTGTACATTCTCCTGAACACGGTTGTCATAACCGCCTAGTAGACATATATACATGAGCGCCTGTACACTTTAAAGAAGCACAGAAATAGAGGAGGATGAATAATACGGAACTCACCTGCGATTACCAACCGCGTCCCTTTCCGTCCTTCCTTCCCCAAGCCATGATATGCCCGGATCGCGAGCCCCACATCCTTTTTCCTTTCGAAACGATTGATACTGAGAAAGATCTTCTTGCCACCCCAGAGATTATCGCCGATGATGGTCTCCTCTTTCCCAGTTCCCTTGGCCGTCAGCGCCTCACTCGTGTCGACACACGGATACACGACCTTCACATCGCCCAATCGACTCAACCCAAAAACCTGACTGACGACCCCGCGAGTGAATTTCGAGTTCGCGACGACCTTGTCTGACGCGCTCATCGCCCAGCCTTCGAACCAGTCGAATGGGCAGCGATAAAGTCCCTTCAGAAGCCGCATCAGAGCGCTGCCCTCATCCCTCCGCGCAAGCAGTTGGTCCGGAAAATGACAATAGAACAGGATGCGCTGTTTGCCTCGTTGTCTGCCGTTCCTATTCCTACCGGCGGCGAATCGCGGACCGAGAGTCTTCAAAATCGGCACGCAGGCAGGAAGTTGGTCGACGATAAAGATGTCGTCTTCGAATTCGTCGTCGTCGGCGCCTTTCGTCTCTGTCTTCTTCTTCTCGTTCCCCTCCTTTTTGTTTGTTCTCCCCATCTCCGTCAGAACCGACACCGTCAGGTGCAGCTGTCGCAGCACCGCCATCAGCAGATGTAGTCGTCCAAACACCAACGCCGGGAACAGCGTGTTTCCTCGTACACGCACGTCGAGCGTGCCATCGCGCGCCTCCTCGAAGCAGTGTGCCTTGTCCCGGTGTGAGGTATATATCGTCACCTGGTGGCCGCGTTTCTGCAGCGCAAGGGCCACATCTATGATGAGTCGCTCCGCACCGCCAATGCCGAGATCCGGATGGATAATGATGACATTGGACCGTCTAGAGCCGGCCATGGCGCGGTCCAGCCCTGAGAAGGGCGATTGTAGATTAGATTGCCGGGGAGGAGTTGTAGGGACGAGTCAAAGACCAGCTGTCATTACTCCTGAAACGGAGAGTGCAACGTCATGTGATGGCCCGTGTTCCTTATCTTATCGCCAGCTGCATCCCGACGTCACCAGGAAGAGTACTCGACCACAGTCCTCCCGCAAAGATTGACATGTCAGTCATGACATACCTAATTACGAGTATCTGGTCCTAGGATAGCGACTTTACTTTCTAACCGACTTACACCAATATCAATCAAATACCGGGGGAAAAAGGCAAATAGACATTCCTCCTAGTCTTGCTAGTTGTACATGTACCGTATGATTCTAGTTCACGAATCAGACGTACGAGCAGGAACATCGACATTCAGAAGCTGTCCAAGTGGCCGCACCAAATATCGTCCATAATCGTCATTTGTGCAGAATGGCGAAAAAAAATTGTCGAAGAGAAAAAGAAATAAAACAAAAATACAAGAAGCGACGGGGCGCCAAAGAACTTCAAAAAGGGGGAATATCACACAGAAAGAAAAACTGGGTACAAAAAAAGACAAAGGGGGTATGTAAACAAAGGGAATCAAAGATGTAAACAAGGGGAAAAAAAAAACAGAAGAATGGTAGATACAGGGCATGTACATACATTTAGGACCAGTCGATCAGAGGCCAAGACATCGTACAAACGTCATAAGAGAAGGTCAATGACAGGAAATCAAACATGGACTGCATGGCATGGGTCAAGAGTTCCGATGAGTACAGGTAGGCCCAAAGCCACAAAGGGAAGAAAAGAAGAGAAAAGAAAGGAAAAAAGAAGTGAAACGGCCCAGGAGAGGGAACCAGAATGGAGTTAATGATTGCCCATCGAGCCCCTTCAAACGTCGCACGAGACGGACTTCTGGTGGCCGCGGATTCGCAGTTGATCGTATCACGAGAAGAAAGCGGATTGACTCCCTTAGAAACAGTTGAGCGTGCTCTTCTTCTTCTTTTTGTTGATTGCGTTCATTCGCTCCTCGAGCTGTGCCCGAGCGGCCTCTGCTTCTCGTCTGGCATTCCGTTCTTCTTCGACGGCTTGAAGAGAAAGCCGGGCCGAGTTGCGCTCCTTGCGGAGGGCGTTCAGCTCGTCTTCGTATTGCCAAGCCTTCTTCTTCCATGCCTCCATGTCCGCCTTGACCTTGTTGCTCTGGGCCTCCAAGTCTCCAAGTGCCTCTTCAAGAGTGGCGGTAAGCTGCTTCTCGGCGTAGAGATGCTTCTCAATCGTACGGATGCGGGCTTCTTGGTCCTCAACGATCTGAGCGCTGACAAGCTCTCTGCTGGCATGCCGAGAGCTAGGCGGTGACATGCTTCCAGCATTGGCAGTAGAAGCAATTGTAGGAAGGGGTGGGAGGGGTATGGCAGGCGGTGGAGAGGGCAGAGAAGCAGTGGAAGAGCTCTTCCGGAGGTTCGAGGTCAAAGAGCTTGAACGATCCAAGGACCCGTCTTGGGCTCCGCTGTTCTTGAGTTGAAGCTGTAATTGGTCTTAGCAAAAAGCACGACAAGATCAAAACTTGGGAATGGGGGGGCTCACCTCGAGCTGCTCGATACGGACTCGGTACGTCTCAATCTCCTTTTCAAGGCCTGAGATCTTGTTGTTCGCTTCTTCAAGCTGTTGAGCGCGCTCTTGCTGGATGACGGAGAGGCGGTTGTGATGCTGCTCGAAGCTGTTTGTGATCTGCTCCTCGAGTTCTTCAACCAGACGCAAGCTCTTCTGCTTCTCTGCCGTGATCTCCTCAATCGTGGCATCCTTCTTCTTAATCAACTCCTCCTTCTGGCGCAGACTCTCCTCGAGATTAGCGACCAAGTGAGCGAGTTCGTTCACTTTGGCTTCGTGTTGGGCAGCCTTGTCAGTCAGCTCCTTCACCTGGCCATCCAGACCAGCTTTGAGCTCCAGTTGGTTGAGAAGCTCTTCGTTTGTGTCCACCAGCTCAGCGTATTTGCCAGCTAGGTTCTGCTTCTCAGATACAAGGTCCTCCAATTGGTCTGACAGAGTCACGGGCGTGACCTCCAACTTGAGGATGTTAGAGATAGTATCCAGTAACCTCGCTACTTCATCTTTGGAGCTCGAGATTTCGGATCTGAGAGCAGCCATGGCCTCTTCATGCTTAGCATTCTGCTCTGCCAGACGCGATTCCTGCTCAGCCTGCGCAGCAGCAGCAGCTTTGCTTTCCAGCTCCGTTAATTCACGCCTATGAGATTCTTGCAAGGACTCCAAGTCCGCCTTTTGAGAATCAATGAGGGCTTTGTGCGTCTCCAACTCGTGTTCCAGCTCGGATATACGAGTGAGATAGGTCTCCGAATCAGCATCATCGGTCGCTTTTGTGGAAGCATGCTGAGTTAGCTGCTCCTGCACAGCAGCATGTGCCGCTTCAAGACCAGCGATTGTCTCCAGATGGCGGGCAATCGTTGACTTGTGTTCCTCAATTTCCTGCTGCAAGCTCTCAACAATAGCCTGGTGCTTAGCCCTCTCGTTTTCCAGATCTCGCACCGCGGCAGCCTTTTCCTCCGCCAACGCACTGGCTGCGGTAGCGTGTTCAGAACGCAATGCATCTACGGAGGCCAGTGCAGCTTCCAGCTCTGCCGATGTCGTCTGAAGCTGCTTCTCAGAAGTCTCCAGGGAGACAATGGCTGCCTGGTGCTTGCCCTTCCATTCGGAGAGCTCAGCTTCAAGCTGTTCAATTCTAATTTCTTGTTGCTGTGAGCTCTCATGGGCATCGGTGGTGGTCGGGGCCGCTTGCGACGCCAGAGCTTGGTTCAGACTTTCAATCTGGGAAAGCAACTCTTGTTCCCGTCTCTCATGTGCTTCCTGCATTTCCCTGATTTGATTCTCTAGCTGAAGCATCTCATCCCGCATCTGAGAGACAAGACCCATATCCATCGGCTTGGCACCTTGCAAACTTTTCCTTTCCCTCGTTAGCCCAGAAATGATGGTGGCTTTCACCTCCATTTCCTTCTTAACACTCGCGTTCTCGGCTTCGAGAGCCTGGATACGTTCCATGCGGGTATGGAGCTCATGCATTGCCGTGTTGAGGTTGTGTTCAAAGTTTTGCAAGGTATCAGGGCGATCCTCAAACTCTTCAACGGCAATGTTTCGGAGAGCCGCAAGCGCGCGGTGGGCACGATCCACCCCCGACATCAAACTTTGGCTAGTCATCCTACGGATGACTGGTGGGACAGGAGACGGAGGCGCTGAGGACTTGGCTTTCTGAATCTCAATCTTGAGCTCTTCCACAAGACCCAGTGTCTCCTCGTGCTCTGCTTGCAGTTGAGCATACTTCTGAGCGACCAAGTGCATACCCTCCTCATGCTCCTGGAGCAGCTTACGCAGAGTTTCAATTTCATGCGACGCTGACTCGGAGGTCTCATGAGACTCGACAGGTTCTTTCTTGGCGACGAGATTCACGTCAGACACTTCCTGCGAGGTACCCGATTGCTCGACCAAGGATAATTCCGAGGAGAGAGATCGCGAAGATGAGCGTTGTTCTCCACCTTTCACTCCCTGGTCCCTCATATCCTCTAAAAAAGAACCCGGTCGAGAGGCAGTAGCCGGCGTGGAAGCACTCAACGACGGGGGAGGGTGACGAGACTCGTCAACGGCATCCTGCAGCTCAGCGAGAGTACGGAGGGCTTCCTCGTACTTGGCTGCGAGGAGTTCATATTCGTTCTGTGTGTGCTCGTGCTGCATACGGAGGTCTAAGAGCTCCTGGGTGACGCTCTCCAATTTTTCGGCAACGAACTTCGACTGTGCGTCATTGGCAGTCGTGACAGGCTTTTCGGAATGATCCTGCTCTTTCGATGCCTCCTCTAGGGCCCCCAGACTGGAACGTACCGCATCGGCGTCGTCGTCCTGCTTGTCTTCGTCAAGTTCGGGAGGATTTTCCCCTAGCTCCTCGTTACCATCCTCAGGAATAGCGGTCTCCACCGCCTCCGCCAACATATCCAGCGACATGCCCCTGGCCCGTGGCGTCTTGGTGCCCTTATTAACGACGGGCTCCGATACCGGCTGACCTTCCTTCTTCTCAGGTCTCACACCATTCTGTTGAATGTGGTCGAGTTCATAAAGTAAATTATCGAGCTTCCCAAGGCTCCTCTGGCGGTCGATGACATGCTCCAGTCGGTTTATCTCTCGCTGCATCAGTTCCATGTCCTGGTCAGCCTCCGCGAGACGTTCTTCCAGAGTTGAAATATAATCCTCGCAGCTGGCTTCGTTTTCACGAGCTCGAGCGATTTCCTTGCGTAGTTCGGCAACAATCGCAGCATTCTTTTCCTCGCCGGATGTGTGTCCGTCAAGTTTCGCTTCGAGCTCACGCAGGTAATTCTCCGTGCTGGCTTCGCGGTCCATCATTTTCTGTACTCGAGCCTGTAACTGCGCATTCACAGTTTCGATGTAGGCGCACTTGGTCTCCCGCTCCAACAGAGCGCTCTCCGTACTTGCCAATGACGCCCTGGTGCTCGACAGAGATGCCTCCAGACTTTGAATAGTCTTCTCGTACTCGAGAACAACCTGCTCGACAGACTGTGCAAAGGAGTGGGAGCGCTTCAGTCGCTCCACGGAACTGTTACCGATGGCAGCGGCGATCTCTTCTGGGTCTTCACTGTTGACATCGGAAGCCTTCGTGATTTCGGCTATGAGTTTGGCATGACGCTGGCTCAACGCCGTGTAGCTCTCCTGCATATCAAGGAGGTGGTTCTGAAGTTCCAGTTCCCGATCGGTTGGGCGATCACCTCGTTCCGGCGGCGCCGCACTCTTTCGCTCACCTCCCTCAGCATTACGGATTTGTTGTCGCAGGAATGCAATCTCCGCCTTGAGCCTGTCGATCACTGCTTGCTTGTCACTTTCGTCCGTTACCTGCTGGATGCGAGGCTTGCTTTGAATGGCTCTAGCTCTCTGCGCGTATTGGATGGTGTTCAAAGTCTCACTCAGGTGGAACTCGGCAGGAGTGACACAGGCAACCATGTACGTGATCGCATTCCCTCCCAAAGAATCTTGCAGGAGGCGAGTAAGTTTCGAATCGCGGTAAGAGACATGAGCTCCCGATTGACGAGAAGACAATTGTGAGATAACCTTTCCAAGGGCCGCCAACCCAGCGTTGATCGAGATACCTTCCCTTGCACGTTCACCCGAGGCGCCCGTGTTCTTGAGTCGTTCACTTCCTGCGAGATCGACGAAATGAAGCTTACTGTCAACGGTCACGACCGCATCAGATGACGACGTGGATTCAACAGGCAGGGAGTGCCTCTTCTCCTTGGGCGACATCACAGACGAAGGGGACTTGCGTTGCACCAAGTTGAGACTGAAGACGGCATGGGACCGTGAAGACTTCGCATTGATTGCGGTAGCGTCTGTTTGTCTGATCGAGGATCCAAAATTCAGCGCGCCTATGAGATCTTCAAATGAATTAATGTTAACCTGATTCAGACCCGTCAAGATGATCCGGCCCTTGGCATCTTCACGAATCGTGACGTTACTCCGATCGCTGGGCGGCGTCGACTCGGGCACGAGTAAATCGCGGAGCTGTTCGTTGTATATCTAAAAGCATTATTAGAAATCGAAATCACGGTACCTATTACCGCTCCCTGCATACCTCAACGTAAGTGGCCTTCAGCTGCCAGTTTTTGTCCGCAGGAGCCTTATTCAAACTCTGCGGAGAGGCAATGGAGTATCGTGCTGGCGTGCGCAGGCCCGAGGACTGCGTGCGGCCGTGCTTGGGACCTTCGAGCTTCTCGAAAAGAAGCTGGGCAGCACGTGGGATAATTCCTAAAAGAGGATGATCAGCTATTACTTCAAGAAAAGCATAGAAAGGAAACAAATCAGTACCCATTGCGCGAGGGTCCTTCTGCTCATTCGGACTTGAGGTTCCCATGGTATAGGATTTACCCGCTCCCGATTGACCGTAAGCTAGGATGGAGACATTGTAACCCTGCAGAAACGAGTTCACGCTGTCACTCAGATACTCCCATATGCCCTCTTGGTCGACCGTCTCAGGAAACACTCTGTCGAAGACGAAGAGCTTGCGGCCCTGCGGAACATCGACCGCCAGGCTGGTTGGCGAGGTGACATGGACCATCGACCGCTGAAACCGCTGCGGGATCAAGTCGTAACCGGGATCGGTCGGTTTCAAGGGTGGTCGCACCCGGACAGCTGTTGATGTCAGCAGTTCGTCCGAGAATCCAGTGTATAGAATAACTCCAGCCAGGAAAGATTTTAGGATCGGGGGACGCGCGACATACCGACTTTGACTGCGGTCTTGCTGTCCTCATCTGATGCCCGACTGCCTCCGCCCTGTCTGCTACCTGTACTCATGCGACTGTTGCTTCTAGGAGGCCGGATAATGCCGCTCATGGGTCGCGTGGGAGCGGCCGTGGGCGAACCCGGCGGTGAGACTGTCATGTCTTCTCTGTGTTTATCTAATCTTGTGTTGGTATCAGAGAAAACAAATCTCAACCACGGAGGGTTTGATTAGAAGATCGATCGCGAGGAGAAGACGTGAGGATGGTAGCAGTCATCAGTCGTGATATGGTGAGCGTCGCACAACTTTGCGTCCTGCGCGTGTGTCACGTTAGTTGGCCAACCCCTATTCGCGGAAATTTCCGCAACAATAACAAAGCACTTTAAGGATGGGGTGCGCAAGACGTCATCCACGAGATGAAGCCTCGCAATGGTAGAAGTGCGATGGATGGGCTGGAAGACAGAATTCTTGTCACGACAGGAAGAAAAAGAGAGACTGCCTTCGATGCCCCCGTTTCAGGATTGAATCGAGGATAAGAGGGTGGACAAAAGGGCTGCCGGTTAGGAGCGTCAGAATTGCTGGCAGAAGGGGGAGCGTGGGCTGTTTGGAGGAAGGTTAGTTGGAAGCCGGTCCACCAGCTCGGCAGGACGCATAGGCCAGTCCCGCGAGTCTGGATGGCAGAGCGGCCGAATGGGAATCTCCAGCGTCGACACCAGCGTTGACAGGGTCGGCTGCACTGGCTGGAGAATTGATGAGTCGACCGGCAAAAGCCTAAAAAGGAGCCACGCAGGCGGCCATGAGCCGGTTCAGGGGAAGCGATGTCCAAAGACGACAAAGTTACAAGCTAAGTGCCTAGCCTCAGGAGACGCCCGCCGTTTGGCTGCAAAGTCGGGGAGTGCCCCAGCGGACACATGGCAAGAGTCCGACGGCCTCAGCCGGCGCGGACCGTCGAGTGAACAGTGTACCGCGCCTAAAAGGGACAGAATTGGCGATAATACGGAGTAAGTTAACAACACTCTGGCCAAGACTACGGAGTACGGAGTACAGTCTACGGGTGGCTGTACGCAGGAAGAGTAAGGCATAATAGTCATCATGACTACATTAAAGAGATAGTTACGCCACACCGTTAAGGATGTCAAGACAGGCTGGAGAGGGCTGCATAAATGTCAAGGATGATTTGGGATTCCCTGTACGGAAGGCGGAGTCCGCGTCCCGACATCCGCACGTAACGCAGGGCGTCTGCCTCGGCGCCTCCCCCTTGCCACCCCTGCTGCGGCAATCAAGAAAATGGACCACACTGTCGATCGCTGCATCGCAGCAAAGAAAACGAACAGCAGAGTCGCTTGTTCCCAGGGTTAATCCTCTCAAATCATTGTTTATCGTTGCGATTCTTATCGTGTTGATGTTTTTCCCAGAGCATCGATCGGTCTGACGTTTGACGGCAGGCGACACGACAGGTCCATGGTTCGTGGTGGGCCTCGGTGTGCTGGGTCAGGAACAGGTGACAAGGTAATTCCAAACACCACCTGTATGGGATTATTCACTCTACTCTCTTACTATCATGATCCTCGCAACATATGGTTTGTTTATTATGACTATTAAGATGAAATCCGGCCTTCAGAATCGGATTTCCTAGGCAAGACGCGCTACTTTATACGTTCCTGAGTCGTGGTAGACAGGTCATCCTTCATGTCAGCTCATCCCTGTTTCGTCTTAGTTCCTTCATATGTCTACCTGTGATCTCCTTCGAATGGCTAAAGAAGCTGGATTCTCAAAACTAGGACCACT
Organism: Rasamsonia byssochlamydoides; assembly: GCF_041956645.1. Taxonomy (NCBI): domain Eukaryota; kingdom Fungi; phylum Ascomycota; class Eurotiomycetes; order Eurotiales; family Trichocomaceae; genus Rasamsonia; species Rasamsonia byssochlamydoides. Next base: position 823,210 of record NW_027192384.1, on the reverse strand, counting down.
ACGCCGTATCTTGCGTGATGCGCCCCTGGCGTGAAGAGGGATCATGGAATAACAAACCCGAGGATTCAAAAAAAATGTGACGGACCTGTGAAGTGATACGAAATCGCAAAAACGAGAGATTTGGAGGCCAGGACAGTACCGTCACGCCAATTGCCTCGCGTGGAAGTCGATAAGATATCAATTCCTCGTGGCAAAGTCTCCAGACCTCGGAAGGAAACTGTCACCACCACGTGGAAGGATCTGATAATTGAATTGAAGTCTCCTGTAAGCCCCGGGAGAGAGTGAAAATAGATGGTGTGTCTATCGACATCTACGGAGAACAAAGCATCGAGGATTGTACGGAGTACTCCGTACCTCTGCTGTCGTTTAACAAGGCAACAAAAAGCGATATGAGGGCGCATTATTATTTCTCCGTGCGATAAATTACCCTGTAAGCCTGCATCGTCGTGACGAACGAGTCGGGACTCGGAACGACTCTTGAAGCACAGGGGCAGAACGATAAATGCCAACGGTTGCCGATCAAGATACACGAGCAGTAAGGCGCGGCTGGTCAACAGCAGCTAATGCAAGCCGCACGGTGTGACAAGATGAGTGGTCAGATTGACACAGCTTGCAAGACTCAAGAGTTTTCATGACATCCCCGTCCGACTCGTTTGCCGCAGTTCTCCAGAGATAGAGTAATTAATCAGCATGATCCCATGACAAGTTCACAATGAACCTGGCAAGTACGGAGTACTCTGTACAGTACCTGTCCTGGTTGGAACTGCATAGGCAGGGTTCGTTCGTTCGTTCGGTAGGTGGTTGGCGCGGTTCCTGAGCCGGAACTCCCGCGGCTCAAACTCAAAATCGCGGAGCTAGCCTCGCTCTCGGCCAGAACGGTGCTGCAGGCTGCTGCTGCAGGTGCACAGACTTAGCAGAGCTTCTTAACTTCTAAGAAACGGTTTAAACCTGTTCGTTTAAACAAAACCAGTTAGTAAGATAAATTGCAAGGGTAAGAAATGTGGAGAAACAAATCAATACCCCTGCAGCCTGCTGGAGCCTGGTGTGGCTGGCTGCCGGACTCACGAACAGGTTCGCATTGGCAATCGCAGATAGCAGCTCCATTCTGGAGTCAAATTCTCCAGAGACTTGAAACGAGAGATACGGAGTCGAGCACCGTACGGCAAACCTCTGCGTCTGCCCACTGCAGTGGTTTGTTTCAGATATTGTTATTCAAGGAACTGCCAATCCCTACGAAGTAAGTCTGGAGGAGCTTTTGTGGGTCTGCTTTCGCCTTGCATTGCAAAACCATGATAGAAAAAAAAAAGAGAAAAAAAGAGAAAAGACCGGAAGATCATAATATTAATGGCCTTGATATTCAGACACCTTCGGACTCTGGAGCAGGCTTCCGTGTCTACTGTAGAATCCTCAATTTATCTGTCTGTCTGTCTTCATATGTCGAGTAGACAGAGTACAAACAGTGGCCTCGAAATTGGGTTTCTGGGATGTTCTCGTAGCTGCTCAGGAGTAATGATGAAGTGGGATATTATATGGCAAACGGGAAAGACGTTTGTAGATCATCGGGGGGTTTTTGCAGCGCTAGTATCCGGGTTCGCCTTCACGTGCAAACATTCGCTATGCAAGCGAGGCAATCACTAAAGACTGGTGTCCTGTCTTGTCGTGTGCACACTTTGAATAATTTTATCAAATTGATCTCGGGCAAATCCAGAGCCGGATCTAGACCCTTACCTTCTAGAACTACGAATGCAGTGACGAGGGCTAACTACGTACCGAGTCCTATGAAGGAGGAACAAATAATCTGTACTTAATCTGTAAGCTAGCAAAGCAGATCGTTTCTCTTCATTATTATCTATTGGTCTGACATCAAAAGTTTTCCTCTCTCGTCTAATGAAACAGTAACTTCACTAATATGTTTCAGTTCAAGACCCAAATCCAAATCCCTCTCCTGATCTTGTTTGTTATCATCTCCGCGACTCAAGACAGTAAATAGTCCGGACGACAATTGAATTTGAATTTCAATAAGCGAGCAATAAGATTTTCTCGGGGTTACCGTAGTTATTTTCAGAAGACTTACTCCGTACTTTGTGCCGGCTTCTGTCCTCGTGTTGGAAATAATATTATGGGGCTGTGGGACTCGAAAGTCGAACAATCTCCCGAAGCTTCTTCCAACTGGGTGAGTGTCTCTGTTTCGTTTCAGGTTCAACCGTTCAACATCGGATTCCGGAGTGAATGAGTTTCTGATTGAATTCTAATGGCAACATTATTTGATGCGTTCGTTATGCAGGGCTCGGCACCGGTAGAGTACAGGAGGATCATCGATCGGTGCAGGTTCTTGCAGAACCAGAACCACGATTTCCTTCCTTTTGTACAGGGTTTTTCCTGCAAGGCTAGAATGTAGAAGGGGAAAAGCTCTTCTACTCTGTATATACTAGTGAAAGTCATTTCAGATGCAAATTAGACGGACACATCGAATCTCGCTGTCGAGTACTATATACCTTGACAAGACGTGGTCAAACGAAAAGGAAGGGGAATGACATAGAGTCTACGATCATCCAGGGCGGTTGATAGATGATACAGACAAATTCCTAGAAACGGATCTCTTGTCAATCTTTGGAAAGGTCAAGGTACGGAGTACTTCGTAGTTGTACATACGTCGAGTCCAGTGACTTGAAGTCCGTGCACCTGCCTGATTTACGTCCTCTCCCACCACATGTTGCATTGCGGCCATTGCCACTATCACCATTTCACCAGCCTCAGAGATGGATGCAATATGTGTCAGGTGCAAGATGGCTTGCTTATATTGCTGTCAGCTTGGCGATTTCTACTAATCGTCATTACTTGCACTTGAAATTTCTTCAGTGAGACAGGAAAAGGCAAAGAGTTTTTTATATTGTGTACTCTGTACAACATTATCATCGATCTTTGCTACATTTATTTTCTTTTCCTGTTGTCGAACCTTTCAACGTTCAGACCATGATAGGGATAGAGAGTTTGGTGTGCTTGTACCATTTCTCTATTTCCTTTTGCCTGGACAGCAAGAGGATTAATGGAAACCCCCCAAACCCCCGCCTTCTGGAGAACACAGGCACCAGAAATATGATGGCTTTTGTACGGAGTATTTCTTGCAATTCGAATACTCACAAGATGATTAATGATGACAGCTAGTTTCCTGCAGTCGCATCTCCAGGACAGCGGGTGCATCGGAACTATCGCAGCATCAGTCATAACCTCGACTAAGAGATTCGGAACCCGCTCATCCCGCATCCACAGCAGATCTCCAGAGATAACGAGCCCCGCCGACGTACCCAAAGTGATAGAGCTCTCCGCGCTCTGTGGTCAGCTCCATGGAAGCGTGATTATTGACGAATACGGTCCTGACGTTTCGATCTCACAGCTCTTGATTGGCCCGCCTTAAAGATGGAACTGCCTGGTCGATTCTTAGATACGTCGCTTCCTTTCTGCGTTTCTGCTATCTGCGAACAGACCCTGTCTGATCTTCTCATGCCGCCACTGCCACTACGTGCAGATGGCGGTAATGCCCTCTCCGATACCGTCGACATGCCGTAAACCGGGAGGTCCACAGGAGAGATGCCATCTCTGAAGTCATTGGTTACCGCCCTCTATAGGGATTAATCCTTCTTGCCAATCTGCCTGGCTATCTAGAAATATATATACTAGGTACCCGAGCTTGACTAAGGTGCTCGTTTTCAACCTGTCGACCTGCATCGTCACCATGGTTGCCGACGCGATTGACCTAGCCCATGCGCAAGATGATGTCACCGATGAATATACACAGCTCATTCCGAAGCCTCCAGATTATGAGAGCGCTCGAAATCCAGCAGAAGAAGATGCTGGAGACGCAGCCGGCTCAACAAGTTGTCTTCTGGCAGCAGAGTTTCTGCTCCTCCTGAAAGCATCCATCCCGGTCATCCTCGCCTATACGCTCCAGAACAGTTTGCAGACCATCTCCGTGTTGATCGTTGGCCGTCTATCACCAGAGAATCTCGCTGTGGCAGCATTCTCGTACATGTTTGCGATGTGCACGGCATGGCTCATCGCGTTGGGAGGCACGACTGCCTTGGATACATTGGCATCGTCGACCTTCACTGGGAGCTCGAACAAACATGACCTGGGAATTCTCCTGCAACGCGGGTTCGTCATCCTCGGTCTTTTCTATGTGCCCGTAGCTATCTTGTGGGCATGCGCAGAACCTGTCTTCAGGCTACTTGGCCAAGACCCGGATTTGTCGAGAGACAGCGCGAGATTCTTGACCTGTTTAATCCCAGGAGGACTGGGATATATCTACTTCGAAGCTATGAAGAAGTACCTCCAAGCTCAAGGTATGTTTCAGTTCTGATATAGTTGCTGAGAGCTGCGGGCCTGACAGATTCTCGACAGAAATCATGCGTCCTGGCACATACGTCCTTCTCCTCACGTCGCCAATCAATGCCGGTCTCAACTATCTCTTCTGCTATACTTTCAAGATTGGACTGCTTGGAGCTCCCCTGGCGACGAGTATCTCCTACTGGCTTTCCTTCGCTCTCCTCGTGCTCTACACGCGTTTCGTTTCCGGCCACGAGTGCTGGGGCGGCTGGACACGGAAGGCATTCAGCAACATGGGCACCTTTGCCCGCCTCGCGTTTCTGGGCGTCATCCACGTTGGCACGGAGTGGTGGGCCTTTGAAATCGTTGCCCTCGCCGCCGGAAGGCTGGGCACGATCCCGCTAGCTGCTCAGAGTGTCATCATGACGGCCGACCAGGTTATGAATACGATCCCCTTTGGCGTCGGAGTGGCCGCCTCTGCACGGGTCGGTAACCTGCTGGGCGCACGAAACGCCAGGGGGGCAGCGCGAGCTGCGAACACTGCAGCCTGGCTGAGCATGGTCCTGGGCGGCGTGGTGCTGGCGATCCTGATGGGCACACGCAACCAGTTCGCCAGAGTCTTCAATGATGACGAGCGAGTCGTCCGGCTCGTCGCGGAGGTACTCCCGTACGTCGCTCTCTTCCAGATCGCGGATGGCCTGAACGGCAGTTGCGGAGGCAGCCTGAGGGGGATGGGGCGTCAGCACATCGGCGCCGTCGTCAACATTGTCAGCTACTACTGCGGCGCGCTGCCGCTGGGAATCTGGCTGGCGTTTCACGGCTGGGGGCTGAGGGGGCTCTGGATCGGACAGTGTATTGCGCTGTATCTAGTCGGGATGCTGGAATGGGCGATTGTGGCGCTGAGCGATTGGAAAGAGGAGGTGGAGAAGGCGTTTTTGCGGATGGACCAGCATCAGCATGAGGATCAGCACTAGCAGGAGGAATAGGATAGATGTGTCTAAGCATGCAGCTGAATCGCTATTAGGTATATTAAACTGCAGGTATCATATTATTATCGACATACAAAAAAAAAAATATCCCCAGGGAAAACAAAAATCTCTCTTGCATCAAGAAGGCTATATAAAATTCACCACCTAACGACATTAGCTATTTTTTTTCATTATTATTTAGCTGTAGAATTCTTCTATCTACTCCGTACAGAAAGGTACAGTACAATAAAAAGAACTTTTGACTCTTCTAATTACCACCCCCCCCCCCCCATCCTCTTTTTTTTTTTCTCTGTTTTCTTTCTTTTTTCTTTTTTCTTTTTTAGTCTGTCAAAGGCTGAATGAAATTCACATGAATGACATGATATGAACGATACGGAGTATGACAAGGACCCGATAACAACACAACGATAACAATAAATAACAATAACCTTATACCGGCCAAGACTCTTGGAATTGGAACTCCTGATATTTACCTAATTCGTTAAAAATGCAGGTCGGGTCTTTTCTTAGACCCTGTCCCCTTAGTTCGGTTTTTTTTTTCCTTTTTTTAGTCTTTTCTCTTCCTCCTGCCGTTTTTGTTGAATCGGCGGAGAAATGAACAAGAACCACACGTTTTTTGCTTATCTTTCATCAAGTTTATCAAGCAAGTTATCAAGCCGATAAACGGGAAATTAATGGCGGTGATTTCGATTGTAGGTAATTCCACGGAATATCACACAATCTATTCTGCTTCTGTCTCCGTTTCTCTTATCCATGATAGTGTAATAATTATTATTATTCTGTGGGTTCAATCGCTCCTAGTTATCATATCAGGATCAGGGTAGATCCCTACCATCATGTGCAGTCCCTTTCGGAATCCGTACGGAGCTATCTACCTAGGTAGGATAGGTATGGAGTTACTTCCCCGCCATTCCGATAAGCTGATAGATAAACCGTTCATGATAATAGTCAGCTTACGGAGAGATAAGCAACAGCACAATTTAGGATGATTATGACGATTTCATCATCGTCATGGTCACTGGTCATCCAGCTTCTTCTTGAGAAATCTGGAGAAGCGGATTAGGTAGGTAGATCACATTGCACAACAGGATGGTCGAAGCAGAATGGATGGATATCTATCTATCAGTAATTGCTCTGAGCTGTAGTATGTGATGTATCTGGTGCAACAGTCAATTCAGACAGAACAGAAACCAACTCCAATTCCATCTAGTCTTAAATAAAACTCTTGCTTGCTCATGCTCCTGTCACTTCAACTCTCTCTCTGTGGGGTTATCCTTGTAGATCCTCTTTCTGCAGAGGCATTGACTGCTGCGATAACGGATAGGACGACGAGTTTGGTTCCCTGTCGGAGGCTTCCTTGCATGTGCCAGCGTATGTAGGTATTCCCGTTTCGTAAGAGAAACTACTCTGTAGACGTAGACAGACGATCAGCATGGTCATTGATTTGAGTAAGAGTACTCCGTAATCGTATCTCATCTCACCTCGCGTCTTTCATTCAGTCAGGTCAGCCCTATCCTATCATATCATATCAACAGCGCCAGCTGGGCTGACGGCGCGATCACATTCTTTCTTGCTCTTTGCTTTTAGGTAATAGGAACTGTGATCGATGAGCCCTGCCTGTAACAGCTAGGCAGTCGACTTGTCCTGGTACTTGGTCCACCATTCTGCCCCTCCAGTTGGATCCATCCAGCTTTCTTTTCCCTCGGAGGAATTTCTCGGAGGAGTTTTATAAAAGTTAGTGTCTGTAGTCATATTTCAAAGCTGAACGCCATCATCTTTTCATAATCCTTTCCTTTTTTTTTTCCCCTCTTCAAACTCAAGTCTTCGAAGTGCAGACAAGATGATCGTCTCAACGTTGTCTTTCGCTGCCCTAGTCACCCTGGCGACTGCCCACGGCGACCACGGTCAAAAACCCATTGCTGGTCCGCACAAGAGTCTGTGGTACAACACTCTGCCGGGTGATGGCGGTACTCAGGTATGGCGAGTGATTCATCTGTAGAAAGGTGCGAGCAACTGACCTGTCTGCAGGCTGACTCCGTCTTCTCTGGCATCTCCACGTTCGGACGGCTTCCGTACTTTCCCTGTCTTGCTAGCGACGAGGAGAGATATGACATTGCGTTCATTGGTATGTGCTTTTCTTGTTGTCGTCGTGGGATGTGGATGTGGATCGTTTCCGATTTATATCTCGTCAAGATCGTCCCCAAGTTGCTCGTCAGCTGACTGACTGGACTTCTAGGCGCCCCCTTTGACACGGGTACCTCGTACAGACCCGGCGCGCGATTCGGACCCAGCGGCATCAGACAAGGTTCTCGCCGTCTCAATCTCTAGTATGTTCTGTTTAGCAAGGCTGAGCTTACTCGTGTTGTCGGGATCGAAAGGCTCACGCAAGTTGGGATTCAGCGGCGGATACAACGTGCCTCTGCAGGCCAACCCCTTCCACAATGAGTTCAAAGTTATCGACTGCGGTGATATCCCTGTGACTTCGTATGTGCAAGATCCACTAGTGAACGGACTGGGCTAGTTCAGCTGATAATCTGGCAGATACGACAACACCTGGGCAATCCAGCAGATCGAAGACGGGCATAACGCCCTCCTTATGCGCAAGCCTTTCACCGCTGCAGACAAGAAGGGTCTCTCGAAGACAGGCAGGGTGCTCCCACGGATCATCACGCTAGGAGGCGATCACACCATCACTCTTCCCCTGCTGCGCAGTATCAACAAGGCATATGGGCCGGTGTCGGTCATTCATTTTGACAGCCATCTGTGAGCAATCTTCTTACCTACAGTACAATGTCACCGTACTGACACCCGGACTCTCCTTAGGGATACATGGAAGCCCAAAGTCTTCGGCGGCTCGCCCAGCGAAGTCGCCTCGATCAACCACGGAACCTACTTCTACCACGCCGCGCAGGAGGGCCTTTTGAGGAACGACACCAACATCCACGCGGGTATTCGGACCACGCTGTCGGGGCCGTCCGACTACGAGAACGACGGGTACTGTGGATTCGAGATTGTGGAGGCCAGAGAAATCGACACGATTGGTAAGTCGCCTCTTGCCTGTTTTCACGAATCTCTCTGAAACTGGGTTGATTGCTGATCCTGTTCGAAACAAAGGAATCGACGGAATCATCAAGAAGATCCGCGACAGAGTCGGCACCGTCAACCCTGTCTACCTGTCCATTGACATTGACACGCTCGACCCGGCCTGTAAGTATAAGTTATAACCCAGCCGATTTGGAGACGACTGGCACTGATGATTTCGTCCTGGATAGTCGCCCCTGCAACCGGCACTCCCGAAACCGGCGGCTGGTCAACTCGCGAACTGCGTACTATTCTCCGTGGACTGGATGGCCTCAACTTCATCGGCGCAGACATTGTCGAGGTTGCGCCGGCGTATGACACCAATGCGGAGCATACGACTATGTGAGTTGACAGAGCTGCTTTCTCTTCCTTCCTTTCCTTTTTTGTCTCTGCTAATTAATCTTCTAGGGCTGCCGCGGACGTCCTGTACGAGGTGCTGACGATGATGGTCAAGAAAGGGCCGCTGACCGTTTCGGAATGCGATGAGCATATGCATTGATTTGTCTCTCACAAGATAAGCTAGAATCTAGCTGGTCAGTGGGCAGCAAGATCGGAAAGCTGAAATCTTCCCCGCGGTTGCTTGTACGGAACACGTATACTCCGTATATACTTACCTCCCTAGGTAGGTATTGAATGATTTAAGATTTACTGCAAAGGTATTGCTATATATCGAATGAAGAGTCAGTCAGCCTGTTGGATAACTATGCACATACAGTAGCGCATACATACATACATACATAGCTTGAACAATAATATGGCCAATGTAAGCTGATGGTTTGTTTGTATAGATATAGCAGCTCACTCATCAATATCATCGCTTGTATTCATTCCATTCATTCCCTGCCCAGGGAACATATTCCAATAGGTATACTACAGTTGTCGTTGAATCTACAAACAATAATTAGGTAGTCAAGATGAAAGGGGGAAAAAAAAACTCCCAAAGTGTGCCAGTTTGCCATTGTTTATAGACTACGCCTGATATATGCATGATGAAACTATCTACCAGATACACATCAAAGAAGAAACGCCATCATCCATCCTCGACGCCAGAGCCAGAGCAAGAGCCAGAAATGAAGATGAAGCCAGCAACCCATAGTCTACAGCCCACAGTCCAGTCTAGTCCTGTCCAGTCTTTGAATTGAATTGAATTGAACCCGAGAAAGGGCACACGATGTACTGTAGGAACGCCATCCCAGTAAGCCAGTCTTTAAAGTCGTCTTTTCGTTGGAATATGCCAACTGCCATCCTTCATCGCGTGAGGACGGCTCGTTCAGACATGCCCATACAGCTTCAGCCTATACAGGCACGTATGCGGCGCCCCCCAACTAGACTTGACGCGAAACACGACCTTGTCTACACGCAGGGTAGGCAGGTCGACAATGGCGTCCAACGTGAACCGCTGAACGGGCTCGCCGTCGCGATCGTACTCCCACTTCCCCACGCGGAAGAAGGATGGTCCGAGGAGCGCGTCGTTCGAGTACGCTGTTTCAGGCTCGTTCGGATACGCCCGGTGGAGGGTTTCGAGGATGGTGTCGTGCAGCGCGGAGAGTGATACTGGTGAGGAGGCGAGGGATGTAGATGGTGATGGGGATGAATTTGTGGGAGAGGACTTGGAGGGTGACAAGAAACGGTGGAACCATAAAGGCGGAGGAGAGGGAGCTGGCGAGGAGTCTGGGGTCACCGCAGAGGCGGCGGCAGCAGGACCATGATGGGGCTTGAACTGCGCCCAGAGCTCCATCTCCCGCGGCGCAATGTCAGGGTCTGGAGAGGCTCCCTTCGGAATATGCTCGACCACGACCTCCTCTGGCACGGCCCGCTGGCCGAGCAGCACCGCCATCTGAGCCAGTCCCGCGTTCGAGGGTACACTGCACCAACAGTCCCCGACGCCGTCCCAGGGCTTCAAGGCGATGTCGGGAGGGTTTGGACGCGGGACGTGGTGACCGGTGACGTACCCGTAGAGGCGTCGCATGAGTGTTCTTTTCCTACCAATGCTGGGGCTGGTCAGTGACGGATCAATCGCTGTCCCCATTCCCAGCGAGAGAAAGTTGATTCGGTCCGTCACTTGAGGTTCTGCTGGTCGCACTATCGTCGTTGTCGTTTGCTCGGCTCCCTGAGTGAACTCTGACTTGAGTAGGTGCATATCATTGGACATTGCCGATAACCTGTTACCGAGTTTCTCGACCTCGTTTGAGAGACTCTTGATAATCCGCGCCTCGGAAGTGTTGAGGGTCGGGTAAGGATGTTGGTGGCTGAATGGAAGCGACGAACTGAGTGCCTGCGTTGCTGCCGCCAGCTGGTCACCGAAGCAATAGACCCCGAAGGCAGCAGCGGCCACCAGGATCGCGACTATAAGGGACCAGTGGAACCTGATGCGGTTCAGGGCAGTCATGGAGGGGGCGAGATGGTCTGATATAGCATTGCCGAGAGACATGGCCGTATCATCATCGATAGCGGAGTCATGATCAGGAGTGTCTCGCAGGGCAGTCGTCGATATGACTGTCTTTGCAGGGGCACTCGAGACGTGAGGAGATGCTGGGTCAGGCTCGTGGATCGTATCGTTGAGAAACGTAAGACCAGAAAGGCGACGAGGTGGAGCAGTTATGTTTCTACCGTGCGGTTCCTGACGATATCTGTTCGGTCGAGTGCGCTGGACTTGATCGCTATGCAAGTCACGTTCAAGCATCCAAGAGATTGTCGACTCATTATCCAAGGAGTCTGCATATTGAGGAGAACTCGGAAGAACCGACGAGCCACGGTTGGTCTGAGATCCGAAGCGTGGAAGAGAAGGATAGACGAAAGGAGTGGAATTGTGGTCAATTGGATGCTCCAGAGGGTTGTCATCATTCGCCACAGTTAGGTGGTCCAAAGTTGGTGGAGCTGGGGTTGAAGTGGTGGATAGGGTGTGCTGAACAGGTGGAGAAGGAGTGGCGGTAGAAGCGCCGTGCTCATTCACAGCAGTGTCTTTTCCTGGGGAATGCGAATGCGAAGCGCTTGCAGAAGCCTCGCGGAGGGACTCGAGGACTTGTTTCTCATCAGGAGTGACATCGCGAGAACGGACAGGAGAGAGGCTTGTCGAAGCCAAGCGGCGCTGAGAACGCGTGGTCACGCGAGATTCATTTGAGCGAGCGTTTTCTTGGCTGGCAACACTGCGTTCCCGAGACTGTCGCAAGCCTAGTCGATATCAGCAATATGCCAGACTGGCGAAGGGCAGAAAAGGGGCAGGAGAAAGATGGCGAGTCGAGGAATCATGCACCAGAGACCGTCTGGTTTGGTTTGAGAGGGCAGGATGACAATGGGCTGGACGAACCAATGGGACTCTCAGTGGGACCTGTCTGTCTGGTAACAGATCCAGCACGGCGAGAACCGCGCTTGGGAGGCATATTTTAGGATTCTTCTGACTATTCAACCGAGCTGATGTTATTCAGAACTGGTTTAACGAGTCAGTATATATCGAGCATGTTGCGGAACGGGCAGTAGCTATTGTAGGCAGACCGAATAAAATGTGAACGCAAGGAATGAAGAAGAAGGAGGAGGAAAGAAAAAAAAACAGTATCTGGAGACAAGTTATTGACAAGGCTTTTTTTTGCATGGAGTGGCTTGGACAGTAAGCAGATTAAGGAGAAGGAAATGGTACGAATAATGGGTTGGCGTGAAAGACTACACACTTTGAGATAAAAGTAAATGCTGATATTCAGCTGGGTGATCTCACTTCCAGAAGATATGGAGCTCTCAAAACTCACATCAACACGACAACCGACATGAACTCACCTAGAATGAGAGCTTCAGAGAGCCCAGGATGCAGACGAGAGCATTCAGTCTGTCGACGGGAGAGCCCTCTCGGCTTCTATATGAAGGAGACGCGATTGCTGGATTGACGATAACAGCACAAGAGGTCCAAACACATCTCGTCGAGGAACGCACCAGATCCAGGATCAAAATAAGGTGGCCTTTGTCAAGGCTAAGTCGAGTGGATAGTCCTGATGTCCTTGATAGAGTGCAGACAATATGTTGATGATGGCAAGAAGAAGGCCTGCAGATAATAAAAGGGATGTAGACTGTAGTAGATAGAGAATGAGTTTTCTCCTCGTCGGGTAAAGGTAGATCTCTCCCTCAGAAAACAGAGATGAGAGATATTTGAAGGTAATTTCGGAGTCTCCCGATCTCCTTGACAGCTGGAACGCTGCCTCTGGCTCGTCGTCTTCGAACAGGCCGTTAACCTGCAGAAACGAAGCACACCGAGATCGCAGAGCAAATGCTTCAATTGGGTGTCTCTTCCAAGAGCTCGGGCTGCCTCCTCCAGTAGAGAAAAGAATTAATGATCAAATATGATTGATGAGTTAGTATGGATTTTCGGTGTATGACGGATGCAGCAGGACTTCAGTTCCATGGGATGGAAGCTGGCGTCGGGAATCTTGGCGATTCCAAGTCGCGACCGCGCCAGTTACTGCCAGCAAATAGCCGGCTGCACTCGCGAGATTTTATCTATAGAGAGACATCCCACTTTGGGAAAGGGGAACAATGGACACAGTTTCTCCTTGTATCTCAGCGATGTAAAAAAGATGGCCAGTCGTTCGATTCTTGGCAGACGAGAACGCGTGAGCCTCTTGTTTTCCGCCGCGTGCCTACTGGTGGTCCGAGCGTCTTGGCATGACATACTGCCATCCACCACATATCACGAATATTTATTTTATTACGATGTGGCTGGATTTTTTTTCTTTGATTCGAGTCTGGAAAAACAAAAGAAGCAATAAATTTAACGACCTATTCAGCATGCGTACCATCCTGTAGATTGAATTTGGGAAGGGAGATAAATCCTGTATGTATAGTTCAACTGTCGGCTGCAGGAATACGGCACAAAAATACACTATCTGTTCTCCAAAAACTCCCAGGCCAGGAAGAAAGATCTACCAGGGGGACTAGGCTACAGGCTAGGCTACATAACTAACTCATTCCAAGCACAACCGCCAACCCCATATCCTCTCTGCAAGAACAGTATAGTAGTTATACACCGTGGCCGTCTGATCCTCATTATCAAAGGGAGATAACGCATGCCACTTCGTCACTCTTCAATTTTGGGCTCGGTCAATCAAATCAACATGCCCACACCCCGATCACACCGTCCTTGCGACCTTCGACGAGATAGCCGTCCTTGATCCGCACCCGTTCAACGGTCGCCGGATTGGTACCCTCGACCTCCGCAGAGACGCCGGCACCACAGTCCCAGTGATGTCCGTCGGTCTTGTCGTAGATCTTCACCACATTCTCACCGGCTGCACATGCGATCCGCCGCGAGTCAAACATCATGCTCGTGATGGGCTTGTCGTACGCAAAAGCATCGTAGATGGATCCAGTTCGAAGGTCCCATATCTAGAAGAGCAAGGAAAACTAGCGTCAGAAACAGATAACCGTCAGAAGAAATTGATAATACTCACCCGGATGCTCCGGTCCAGACTGCCGGTGACGAGATGCACGTCGTCGAACTGCAAGCACGTGATCGGACCGGTATGGCCCACGAGGCTGCGATGGACCTGGCCGCTTCGAAGATCCCAGAGACGAATGATGCCGTCGGCTGTTCCGCACGCCAACGCCGCATCGAAACATTGCAGAGCACCGACAAAGTCGGCCGATGCGTCGGGGAGTCGCCCTGTTGGACGCCATTGGGCGTTGGTGCCCGCTGCGAGAGATGTAGATGCCTGCGCAGCCGCCCAGAGCACATCCAGCGTCTGGACGCAACGTCCTTTCTCCAGATCCCACTGACGCAACGTCTTGTCGGCCGACCCTGAAATGAGGGTGTCGCCTCGGAAGTGCAGTGCCGTCACTTCATCTACATGAGCCTCCAGGGAGAACACCGCGCAGTCCTCCATGCTGCAGGTAGGTGGTGATGGCGGAGCATCCTCCGGGTTCGGGTAATTGAGTCCATTGTCCTCATCCTCATTACCTCCCTTGTTGATTCGGTTGTCTCGAGGCGCGAAGTGAGCACGACTCAGGTCCCAGAGGCGGATCGACGCGTCCATCGATCCCGTGGCCACAATATTGTCCTCCACCTGTAGACATCTTACAGAGGCGTGATGGCCTTCCAGGAACCCTAGACACCGTCCCGAATTGAGATCCCACACACGGACGGTATCGTCCAATGCGGCACTGACCATGGTTCCAAAGGGGACGTCGAAATCGAGGGCAGTGATGAGGTCATTATGGGCCTGGATTTCCTTGATCGCCGTTCCGGGCTCGAAATGCTCATGTAAGATCGGCATAGATCGTTTCCCTGATAGGCGCGGTTAGACGAATAAATTTTCCTCCCTGAGTAGGACTCCAGATTGCCTTACGTGTCGACCTGTGCTTTCGACTCCTGGGCGAGAGCTTCTGATAGATTGATTCAGACATGAAGGATGCATCCATCGCTTGATCGTCCGATGACAAGAATTGGTCGCTGCCGGCGCCCGACCTGGGAGTTGCTTGGGCCGCAGCTAACTCTTCCTGCTCTTCTTCCATATCCTCCAGTTTGTTGTCGAGCTCAACCACTGTTTTTCGCGATGGTCAGACCTGGACCTTGCCGTGGAAAAGTCTTGTACACTCACATCGGTGTTCCAGTTCCGCCTCATCCATTTCCAGGCCGGCCAGCCGGTCCAGAACGATCTTGCGCATGTTGTTCAGATTCGCAATCTTGTTATCGATTTCACGAATCTCTGCACTGCACATATTCTTCCGAATGCCCATCATCTCCAAGCGACGGTTCAGCCGCTCCCGCTCCTCTTTCAAGCCGCTTATTGAAGACGGCAGAGCCCTATCCCGATCTGCATCGGTGAGAAGCTTACTACCCTTTGAGCTTCGTCTGCGGTGGGATTTTCGGTGATCATGGTCGGTTTCGGGAAGGGATGCCTGGAAGCCTTGAAAGAGAGAGTAGGTATTGGTGTCTTCGGGGATATTTTGAAGAAGCTCGTCCGGGAGAGATGAGAGTGCACGGGACTGTATTTCGGACGTCGACAGCTTCGAACGGACCAGATCGGTGGGCGTCGTCTGTGCGAGAGCCCAGATTCGTCGCTGGACAGTCGGATGCCGCAATTCTCGCTGGATGTCGGTCAGAGCGTTTTGATAGTGTTCGCCAATGCTGGAGTCCGACGCAGGCCCGATCAAGTGAGTAGCCGTAGAAGTGACCTTCCGCCCAAAGGCTTCAAGATGACGCGTCTGGTGCTGGGGGTTAGTATGGTGATTTCTGTTCTCCGACGAGGAAGAGGACCGGGTTACCGTCAAGCCGGCTCCAAAAACCGATTTGTCGACAGCGTCCGATCGGCCGGAGGGCGACTCATTGCGGTCGTAGCCCTCCATGAGAAGGGCCGAATACAGAGGAGAGAAGCTCAGGAACCCTACAGACTGCCCGGGTTCAAGAGGAGAGGAATTGGTCGCGTGTGGGAGGGCACCGGGAAAATATTGGTCGAGGGACGTTTGACTCTTGAAACGCTGGCTCGAGATACCGAGTGCCGGGTGTAATTTTACGGCGTGGCGGCAAGCTTGTATTGAATCTTGCTTACAGGTTACCGTACCCAACGCTTCTCTGTTCTCGACTGAAGAACTTATTAGGCGCTGCCAACAAGAACAATATTGGAGTTTGAATAAGATTAAATTCTCCCAGCTGGCGTAATTGCTGAGATCCTTCCGTGAATACCCGGCAATACTACTGGCGGAGCTAATCGTTCCTTATAATGACCAACGTGGAACCACACAAGCCTCTGCTTCAGGACTTCTGAAACTTCCAACTCATAAGTACTCCGCATATTCCATTTCTTGCCTGAGGAGACCGTATCGGGAGACTCCCCGTGTGACAACAAGGCACATCCACAATTTTAGCGAACTTGCAAACTCAATCCAATGCCACCAGACAGCCAGCATGCAGATGCAGGTATACACTTCTCATCAAGGCTAGTTCTTCGTTAAGATGAACCTTCTCTTCACGCTGGCTGGTTGACCTGCTCAAAGAGGTTCCTCCTGCCACCATGGACATGTGACGAGTTCCAAGGTTTTTCCCTTCTGAGGGCTGCCATTGGGGCACCCTGTTTGGATCCCCAGGATGTGATTTTTAATTAGAATCTCTGTGCAACATGCTCTTCCTCTTGTGCCAGGCATGCCGTTGTGCAAGTCATGGGGATGGGTGTGGGCACGAGGGAAAGTCGACGACCCCGCCGGGGAGAAGTCTCCGCCTGATAACAACCACCACCCCTCTTCCTCTACCACTACAACAATAACACAACCGTATCTGGAACAGCAAATTCTATCGCAAATCACACAGCAGGATGGATGCTGCAATTGATCTGTCGGATCCTTCCAAAGCCCTGGATTTGTCCAATATCCGCTTTCAATTGATGTGAGTCACTGCTGCTGTCGACCAGACCACGGCATTCTGAAAAAAAAAAAAAACTACAAACGGAAGCTTCTAACGGCAATTTTTCTGACTGTCTCCGATGTAGTCGCCTCGAAGATACGATCACATTCCACCTGATCGAGCGAGTCCAGTTCCCGCTCAACCGGACCATCTATGTCCCTGGAGGGGTCAAAATCCCCGGTTGCGACCTCAGTCTGATGGACTACTTGCTCCGGGAGCAAGAGCGCTTGCAATCGCGTGTTCGCCGTTACGAGTCGCCCGACGAATACCCTTTCTTCCCCGAAGCTCTCGAAAAACCCATCCTGCAGCCCCTCCAGTACCCCCGCATTCTCCACGAGAACGACGTCAATCTTAATTCCGAGATCAAAAAGCGCTACATTGAGGAGGTTCTGCCATCCGTCTGTCCTGACTTTGGACGGGAGGATCGCGGTGAAACCAAGGAGAATTATGGCTCGTCGGCCACGTGTGATGTCAATTGCCTTCAGGCGCTGTCCCGTCGGATCCATTTCGGCAAGTTTGTCGCAGAGTCCAAGTTCCAAAAGGATCCCGAAAAATTCGTCAAATTGATCAAGGCCGGCGACCGTGCTGGAATCGATGCTGCGATTACGGATGCGAAAGTCGAACAACAGGTGCTGGACAGACTGAGACTCAAGGCCGAGGCTTACGGCAGGGATCCTGCCGTGCCGGAACTGCGCAACAAGATCAAGGTCGACGCTGTTGTCGACATGTACAGAGTTCGTTGAGCATTTATCCCCCCTTCTTGAGCTTCTGCTGACGTCTGAATTATAGAACATGGTCATCCCCATGACGAAAGTCGTCGAAGTCGAATATTTGATGCAGCGCCTTAAGGGAACGCAGTGGGAATGAACCCGGCAGTTTTCTATTCTAGTATATCCTTATGATTCATGATTCTTTTTACATAACCATGGCAAGGGAGCATTTCGGGTTTG
Organism: Rasamsonia byssochlamydoides; assembly: GCF_041956645.1. NCBI lineage: Eukaryota > Fungi > Ascomycota > Eurotiomycetes > Eurotiales > Trichocomaceae > Rasamsonia > Rasamsonia byssochlamydoides. The sequence goes on along the minus strand of NW_027192384.1, from coordinate 805,490 downwards.
GGGGTTGTTTCGGACTATTTACTTCGTGCAGAATAGCTAGGGAATAGACAAAAGCAATGCATTTTTAATACCATGTTGCGCTCTATGCGGGAGGTTTGAGGTATTCGGCCACATCCTTCACTGCTGTCTCGAATTTCCCTGCCTCGATGAGGATCAGACTTCCCGACGGCCTGATTCCCATTTCCTGAAACGCGCGTTTCGAATCCGACAGGCCCTCCGCCTGTTTGTGGGTATACTCAAACGAGCCATGACTCAGCGCATGCCGCTCGAAGACCTCATCTTCGGGGTGGAAGTAGAACCGCTCAGGTTTTGCCGCGGCGCTCTTCTTCTTCTTCTTCTGGGGGCGGGATTCCTCCATGTCCAGTTTCGACTCCACCTCCTCGTACGTCTTGGACAGGATCAGGTAGTGTGTGAAGTTGTAGGGCTCCTTGTCCTCGATCGCCCAGGCGATCTCTTCCAGGAGCATGGTGTACATGGGCGGGACGACTTCGGGGGGGATGTTGATGAGCCGCTCGGTGAGGATAAGTCCGATCGGTGGAATTTCAGGTTGGGAGAGGAGGTTCGAGAGGGCGGAGAAGGAGGGGCTTGAGGAGGCTTTTTTCTGGAAATAGGCGATCAGATCTTTGATGACTGGTTTATCCTGTATCCACGTCTTTAGTGTGTCCTGTTGCCAGTGGTCGCAGGAGAGCTACCAACCTTGTGTTCCTGCAGATTCAAAACCGACAAAAAGGCATACGGATCCGATTCATTCCCGTCGACCTTGACGGTCGATCCAAGCAGCGGCTGTGCCAGGACCATATCCGCCAAGGCCGACAGGTCGAACAATTGCGCGTCGGAATCGAACAATTGTCGCAACAGGGTCTTGAGCCCGTGGAAGTCGACGGCGGGTTGGGGGTCAAACCATTCAAAGTCCACATTCACCATCTCCATGTCCTGGAAGAGAATCGCTGTTAGTAGGGAAATCTAAGCCAGAAAATAAAAAATGAAACAGAATTGATTGCAGGAGGTGTACATCCTCACTCCCGCTGTCGTCGTCGTCCGCCGCTGGACGCTGGGCGTCGTCCATGTCGACATCCTCATCTTTTAAATCTTTCCTCTTTCCCATTTTGTCTGGTGAGTATGATATTTTCTGGTTCTGTTGGAGCAAAAGGTAGAGCTGGGTCTCCCCAAGACCGCCGATAAAGTCCGGGGTAAGATAAAATAAAAAAGTTGCGCCGAGACCGATCTCCGAGCCCCTCGCTAAACCTTGATGGCAATTTTTTTTTCCTCTATCGGCGGGCACCTTTTTTCTTATCGGGCGGGAAGAGAAATCCTCCCACTCCGGAGTCTCTCCCGTTCACTCACTTGTAATAAATAAAATTATTCTGGGTTGCAGATCTTTCTTACCAGTTTTAAACTTGACATTTTCTGTCTTCATCTGCAACCATGGCCGCCAACGGCGAGACGGTCAATGAGCCGCACAAGACGTTCGATACGATCCTCGTCTTGGACTTCGGGTGGGTCACATCCACGATTGAGATTCATTTCTGCGACAGACACGTACTGAAACTGGAAATGATCGAAGGTCGCAGTACTCGCATCTCATTACGAGGCGTCTTCGCGAGCTGAACATCTACTCTGAGATGCTACCATGCACTCAGAAAATCGCCGATCTGCCGTGGAAGCCTAAGGGTGTGATCCTGTCCGGCAGCCCGTTCTCTGTCTACGAAGAAGGCGCGCCGCATGTCGATCCCGACGTCTTCAACCTCGATGTCCCCATCCTGGGTATCTGCTATGGTCTCCAGGAGCTGGCCTGGCACCACGGCAAGAATGTGCTTGCCAGTGAAAAGAAGGAATACGGACACGCGTTGCTGAACATCCACCGGCATCCAGAGAAGGAGGCGCACATCGATCGTCTGTTCCATGGTGTGGAAGACCAAATTCAAGTGTGGATGTCTCACGGAGACAAGCTGTGCAAGCTTCCGGAAGACTTCGAAGTCATCGCCACTACCAACAACGCCCCGTTCGCTGGTATCGCCCATACGAAGAAGCCATACTTCGGTATCCAATTCCACGCGGAGGTCGCTCATACTCCGCGAGGCAAGGAGATTCTCGAGAACTTTGCGGCGGGCATCTGCCAGGCTAAACAGGAGTGGACGATGGAGAGGTTTGTGGATAAAGAGATTGAGCGGATCAGGGCCATCGTTGGTCCAAAGGGCCAGGTTATTGGTGCTGTCAGCGGTGGTGTGGATTCCACCGTGGCTGCCAAACTCATGAAGGAGGCAATTGGAGATCGCTTCCACGCGGTCCTGGTTGACAACGGTCTCATGCGTATGAACGAGGCCCAGCAGGTCCAAGAGACCCTGGCCAAGGGTCTTGGGATCAATCTTACCGTCATCGACGCTTCTCAAAGGTTCCTCAGCAAGCTGAAAGGCGTTACGGATCCCGAGAAGAAGAGAAAGATCATTGGAAACACTTTCATCGAGGTCTTCCAGGAGACGGCCAAGGAGATCGCCGCTAAGGCAGCGGGATCTCCGAACGAGGGCGAGATCGAATTCCTGCTCCAGGGCACTCTCTACCCGGACGTGATCGAGAGCATATCATTCAAGGGGCCCAGCGCAACTATCAAAACCCACCACAACGTGGGAGGCCTGCTCGAGGGCATGCACCTGAAGCTCATCGAGCCTCTGCGCGAGCTCTTCAAGGACGAAGTCCGCGCGCTGGGCACGAACCTCGGAATTCCCGAAGACCTCGTCTGGAGACATCCCTTCCCGGGTCCTGGTCTTGCCATTCGCATTCTGGGCGAAGTCACCCCAGAACAGCTGCGCATCGCCCGCGAGGCAGACGTCATCTTCATCGAGGAGATCCGCGCAGCGGGCCTCTACAGGAAGATTAGCCAGGCCTTCGCCGCCTTGCTCCCGGTCAAAGCGGTGGGTGTGATGGGCGACAAGCGCACGCACGAGCAGGTCATTGCCCTGCGCGCGGTCGAGACGACCGATTTCATGACCGCCGACTGGTTCCCATTTGATGGCGAGTTCCTGAAGCGCGTCAGCCGGCGGATTGTCAACGAAGTCAACGGCGTGTGTCGTGTGCTGTACGATGTGACGAGCAAGCCTCCGGGCACGATCGAGATGGAGTAAATCTCCAACAACAGATGATGATCACTTTTCTATTCAAAATATATGGCGTGGTGTAAGGGAGCAATCCCAGAAAAGGCTCTAGATGTTTTAAGTCGTTTATGTGTGATGTTAAATAAATAGTTTCCTTTTTTTTTTCCTCGTGGGGTATAAAGGTATAGATAAACTACCTAGGTACCGCTGCAGGGGGTGTAGGTGGCTAGTACAATCAATCGATCAATTCATGAGGCTGGAACATGCCTTTGGCGAATTCAATGGCCTAGTTCAATTTTTTGCGATCTTATTAAATAATTTCTTGACGGTAGGACCTCTCCTGTAGCCTCCATTCCCCCCCTTTTTTTCCCCCCTACGATAGAAAAAAGAATAAGTCTGGTCCTGCTTATATACAGTACACTGCAGAAAGTCAAAAAAGTTTACAACCATGATCCATCTTCAAAAATACCTATGTTATGACCAATTTCTATTATTTCTCCATAATGACGGTAGTCACGGTATATAGATTCATAAATTTAATGTTACGTGTAAAAATGAATTCTCTATATTGTAATATAAAAATTAATTACTAAATTTATTGTAGTGCTTATCAGAAATAAAGGTGGTTGTTAAGTCCCTTTTACTACCTTTATATTAGTTGCCTTGATGTCTCAACGAAATCATATATAAATAGTATTTGAAAACTTTATTTTTAATTTTAAAATTAATTTAAGTTGTTTATATGGAAATTTCTTTTTAAAATTAAAAAATGGTGCATATTATTTATGGTCAGGGATAGCCTAAATTTACATGGGCTAAGCAACTTTATGGGAATCACATCTAACTTAAATTAGAAAATTTTTCTATTAGATAACTAATGTTGTTGATCTTTGTTTCATATGATTATTTTCTGAAATTTTATTCTAAAATATGCAAGTTTTGCGGGCATAGTTGCAAACTTTCGCGTGTAGGTGTAAGGAAGGAGCCCATAGAGAAATAAAAGCCCTTAGTAAGTAGGTGGGTCAGGGGCGAATGTCCCTGGCATAAACATTCGTTGGTAAACCAGATATTATTTTTCTCTTCAAGCTTAGAGAACAAAGCGATCGTTTAAGGCTTGTCTATGCCTTGACTGTCTGTTCCACAGTAGCGTGCCTGGATCAACATCCCCACAGCCGTTCCAGCCAGACCCACGGTGAGTGAGGTCAGCGGTTCGTCACTGACATCACAGCCCTAACAAGGACCACTCCCTGCCAGCGACTTTATAAACTCCTTGTACTGGAGCACATTTTTGTACTTTGTGCCTTTTCTGGACATAAAACTGCAAAAAGAACATATTTTTGTCAGTCACCTGAAAATATCACCCCCTCTCATTCTTTCTTCGTCTACTCCCCATCATATATATACCACGACGACCGCAACATGAGTAGCGGCGGCCTTTCCAACGTCGGGGCAAGATTCCTCTACGAGGCCGATGACCAGCGCACAGTATCGCGGCATGAGATCAACGAGCGACGGCGCTACAAGGAAGGGGAACCGGGGAGCAACGAGCCTTACCGGAAGGATCCTCCTGAGGAGCTGGTGAAGAAGGACCCTACTCTTCCGGTATAGCCATACCCCAAAGATCTACCTTATTTTTTTTTAAAAAAAAAGCTGGAAAACCTGCTAATTGGCGACTCGACAGGCCCAACTCCACGGCTACGAACCTTCCAAGGGCGCCAAAATCGATAAAGAGTTGAAGCAGGAAGATGAACTAAGGAAGCAAGAGAAGGGTTACAAATAACATTGTTCTGAGCTTCGTAAATTCCCTTTACTGGTTATTGTTCATTCTTTGCATGACCACCACAGCTGCAAACTGTACATTGAAATATGGCGGGCGGGTCCTAAATCGTATATGTATGCTAGACACGAGTACGACGGCAGATTACGTATTTCGTCTGATGATCCCGGCAGTGAAAAATAGATATTAAATCACTAATGAGATGAAACTGGGCTGACGTCTTTTTTGACTATGAGAGATCAGAGATGTGACTACAAATCTGAGAGGTCACGTTACCAACGGCTGTCAGGCGAGCTCAGGGCTTACCTAGGACTGGCAACTACCTCACCCCCATCCATATCATCACCTCTCATACAGTCCCTGGATAGCTCCTTCCTCAATCATCAGTCTCATCCGTATCGTCTCATAGAAGTCTTCATGTCTTCACCGAATGATGATAGACAAACCTAGCCTCTCTTCCAGAATGATGATCGTCAAACCTCCCTATCTCCCTACCTAACTACATAATTCAAGTTGTGACTGCCTAGACGCAACAGAAACACGAAATCAACGGAGTGTGAATTTTGGCACTCAGTGAGAGTGCCTTACATCTATGGAATCTGAACGACTAATTGCTCCCACCTTGTCTTTCACCTACTCCTGAATCTGATACCTGGTTGATATACCTGGAGATAGTAATACCTGTCTAGTATGAAGGATGTTTTCATGATCTTGAATCTCTTCCTGACAAATCTGCTAATCTCAATTTTGAGCGGAATCTGCCTGGTATACGCATGATCTGGCCTCCTGTGCATGATCAGGTGAGAGCCTCCTGCCAAGGCAATCGTTGCAATTCACTCATGCCTCCATCTGATCACACGCTATAAATTTGAACTGTCCACATTTGTATCATTCCAAAACACCGTACTTACTTTGCTCGCTTGAGTCTTTGCCTTTACCAACTCACCTTCCAAAGACAGCGAATTCAAATCTGCGCCTCGAATTGAATCTGCGACAAGATGAGCGACCTGCCTATCGAGACTTGGGAAAACATTATCGAGTTTGTACGTGCTGGATCAGGCAAGAGACTACTGGCGAAAGCTAATAGATGCGTTCTCCAGCTCCCATCAGCCGACAAAGCCACCTTTTGCCAACTCTCCAAACTTTTCAACGCCATCGCCACAAAGATTCTCTACAGACACGTTTCGCTCTACGTTGAATTCACCTCGGTGATAAGTTATCAGGATGAATACGTTATATGGAAAACTGCCTTAGAGACCATTATTCTTAACGACCGCCGCCAGGCGGACGCTGTCCGGATCTTGGAGCTGAACTGCGTCTTCTATGGCTTGTCATGTACCCCTCTTTCTACACCGAAATGGGAGCCTTATGTTGATGATGAAGTAAATGAACTGATCGCGTTGGCTGTCTCGGAGATGTCCAGGCTGGACGAATTTATATGGCTCTCCAACCTGCCTCTCCGCGAGGAGATCATGTATATACTCGCCAGTCGGCCCATTACGAAGTTCACCTTCCACGATTACCCAAACATATGCGGACAAAGCAGTATCGCCCCTCTCATCCGCTGTCCGTTGACGTCGTTATCAATCGACGCCAACATAATCGAAGACGATAATGAGTTCAAGACACTATTCTGGTCGATTCGGCGCACACTTCGCCACTTGAGGCTCTGGAATGGCGTCCATGCTCGACGTACTGAAGTCTTTGAACCGCTTGTCGCATCTGGCAGAAAACTGGACCTGATTTCACTGGGATGCGTGGGCATGAACGTGCTGGACATAAGGGAAGTAATTGAGGCCGTTAACTTGCAGACTCTCAGGAAACTTAACTGGGTGCCCAAGGATAGCCCGGACGGGCAGCTGCTGTGGACGTATCTGCGGAAAGCTCCCGTTCCCATGTCGCTCAAGTCGTTGACTACAGACAAGGGAGACGAGACTCTGGCGGAATTTCTTCGATCCTTTGCGGGGCTGGAAACGCTGCTCCTCGGCGACTGGGGATGCAGTGTCATCTTCAACCTGGAATTGAGCCTGGCGAGTCACTGCTGGTCCTTGCGATATCTTCGTCTCCCGCACGAGTGTGAGTTGGGCAAGGCGTATCTCGACCCGCGCACACTGCAGTGGTTGATGGTGAATTGCGTCAATCTGGAGGAGCTGAGTTGTGCCATGAACCCGGAAGAAATGGTATCACCCCGATTATTCTGACGAAAGACGTCTGCTAATCGGGACAGAATCCATTCCTGCACGGCCTGATACCTGCCCAGAAACTGAAACTCATCCACATCACCTCCGACCTGCCAATCAAAAAATTCCTCTGGTGGTTCTTCGACTTCCTCCGCCCGGAGCGCACGGCATTATTCGACACACTCAAACTCATCGGCTACGGGTTCACTATGTGGCACGTCCGCGACACGCACGAGGTGAGACACAACCATCCCGACTGGGAGAAGACAATGGCCACCGTCCGCAAGGCGCAGGTCGGTCCCGACGGCGAAGTTTTGTCCATGGCATACCTGCACGACCTCTGCTGTCAGAAAATTTACAAGAAGGCTCGAGACTGGGAAATCGCGCTCTCCTGCCACGGCAAGACGCCTGTACTAGAGAAATGCTCTTCTTATGAGAAGAAGGGGATATTAGGACGGTGGACGCTGTATCCATGGCTCGTAGAGCCGGAGAAGGAGCCGTCGATTTCTTCTTCCGACGACGAGGATGACCTATGGTAGGTTTTCGTCTCCTATGAGGATGCAGAGGATTCAGATCTGGTAGATTCAATAGTAAAGCAGGTATGTACAAGATATGACCAAGATGGGAGACTAAATAATAATCAGTCCCAGAGCCTAGGGAAACTCCGGGCTCATTGAAAGGAAAAGAAGAGAAGAGAAGAAAAGACACTTTGGAAGGGATTTGGAAGGAAAGAAAAAAAAGAAAACAACGGAAAAAAAAAAGAGAGACTTGAATGGATGGATGGATGGATGGATGGGCGGTAGAATTATGACCAACGGGAGTTGAGACGATATCTTCCAATGAGTGCGACAAGTTTCCTCATGTCAGGGTCTAAATCTGTTGTCTAAAAACAAAACTTTTTTTTTTAAAAAAAAATAACAGTTTTGGGAGGAATCTCATTCTTTGATTGATTTCTTCATCCAGACCAAAAAAAAAAGGAAGATATGAAAGAGCGCATTGATGCGTCTGTTACAATTTACTGTTGAGAGAGTAGTTGGCTAAGCAGAAAAACAAACAAATAAATAAACAGATTGAAAAAAAAAAAAAACGACAAAGGATAAAAGAACTGAAGAGAACCTATCCATAATCCTCTGCAATGGATCTTAAATTTACTGCCGTCGATATTCAAAAAAAAAAAAAGACGTCCACGAACCTCTGTTTGTGATGCCACTCGCTTTGACATCAGTCAACTCAGTCACTCGGCTAGCCATACCAGTTAACAGTTATCAATAAACTACAGTTACCTACGAAAAACTAAAGCCAAAAAACCATGACATGACATGACATGACATGACTAAGGTGAATGGAATGGAATGAAATACAGGATATATGTAATATGTAGAATAGGACGTTCCAAGCATGTGTGTCACCATTCATCTCCATGTCCACCATGACGCCATATTATTATATTGTCACTTACTTAGTTTTTTGCAGGATCTAACTAAGATCTAAGATCTAAGAACTAACTAAGATTGTTCGTTCTGCTGACTGACTGACTGACTGACTGATTGATTGATTGATGTGCCTTGCTTTCACCTTGCCTAAGTATTATATGTAGTTTGTCGACAGACATTAACTATGAACTCTGAACTATGAAATGGAGCAGAGGGTACTCAGGGTAGAGATCTAAGACCCTATAGGGCAAGACCAAGGCTAAATAAAGGACTATATACTGTAGCTATTAGTCAGGGCAGTCCAGTCCTGTGCCTAGGGCATCTATGTATAGTACAGTACAGTAAACTGCATTCTTTGCACAGAAGTATATATCCATCCATCCATCTGTCTGTCTGTCTGTCGGCCGAGATATACGCATAATGTACAGTACAACCCTCGAAGAGATTCGAGCAGGAAACCAAACAGAGGTATCATCTATCATCCTATATATATATGCCCCCTGTACTATAAAAACATTAAAAAAATCCGTTTTTGCAAACTGTCACGTGGCTAGAAAAAGCAACATATATATATACCTAAGCATCGCACACCATATACTAGGTAGTCTAGAACAGGTATTTTCTTCAAGGCGAAGCGAGACCTGCAAGGCTTGTAGTACATATAGTAATGTACAATAACCGACTGTCAACCAATGTCCTGTACGTACATCACCAGATCAGGCAGAAACATTAACTGCCTCGATATACACACGGTCGTTGGGAGCAAGTAGTCGGGGTATACAGACAGACTGTATCCGAGACGAGACGAATGGATCAGCCTTATCAATCATCAGTCTGTGGATTGATACTCAAAGCATCGTACTCGTATCACTCTGAAGAACAGCTGCACGGAACGAGCTGATAGTGAGATGAGTGACTGTCCGTTCGTACGGACTGTGATGTGGACTAGGCAGGCAGCAGAAGGACGGGACGACTCGAATATCTGCAGTCGACTGTCTTCGGTCACTAACTGGTAGCTGCTATGATGGCAGCAGCTCAAGAGACAAAGCAGGCAATGCTCCTTCGTTGCCTTGCTAAATTGAGAGCTAAGTGTTGCACGTCCGGAATTCCAGCTTGTCCGGGACAGCTATCCCGGTTGACTGGCTGGAATTAGGCGATGATTTTCCCTCCTGCATGTTCCTGGTGTGGCTTGCTCCAACTCGAATGCCAGCTGTTGAGGTGGCATCTAGTTTTGAGGTAGATGACAACTGCACATCCTGCATCCTCAGGTCTGCGCTGACATTGGCTAGTGGCTACTCGTCGGTGAACTTCGGATCATCTTCATGAGGCTCCGCAAACACATTATTCCAGTAACTCTGCACCTGTTCGCAAATACCCGACTTGCCTTGCCAGGACTTGAAACTTCTCTCAAAGTTGCAGCTCACCCACTTAATCTCCTCCCAGTAGGCCTTCTCCGCGTCGTATCCAAACGCCCGGATCGTCTCGGCAGGGACGACCCACGCTCGCCCGTCGCTGCCATCGGCCTTGAGCGTTGGGGTCGTCTCCCATTTATAACCAAAGAGGTTCTCCCCCGGGTTGAATTTGGGATAGTTGGCATGGATGAAAAACACAGGAGGAGGTTTGGCTACAGAGGGATCCTTGACCCGCCATTTACCCTGGCTGGTCAACCGGTAATCTTCAATCGGGTCCGACTGCACCATGGCGGAGCCAGCGATGCCTCCACCCTCCTTGACATGTCCAACCGCTTGGACACGCTCACTGACAGTGTAAAAGGGCTCGCCCAGAGCCGATGCGGCTTGCAGAAATGTCTCTTTGTCACCTTCTCCTGGAGCTCCCTGGGACAGCAGCATAAAGTAATGGGAGGGACCATAGTAGTTGTAATACGCAGCGAGAAGTAAGGTGAAAAAATGCGTTTTCTTCGAGATGAGGAAAACACCTGTTTCTGACGACGCTCGCAGCGTCATCGGAGGAATGGACTGCTGCGAAATCTGATAGTAAAGCGGGGACGCAGTCGACGCCCAAAAATCCGGCCAGGTGACCATACCCGTTGATTTGAAGGGCTCTGCGTCCAAGAGATCTTCCGGTTTGTGGAGTGGAAAGCAGTCCGCATCCATCCAGATAACTTCCTCAAAGGAGGAGAACAACACGGCAAAGATCTTGAGCTGATAATGCGCGATCTCGACCCCCTTCCTCCGTGTTCCGCCCAGCAGCTCTGAAAGTATAACACACTTGGCGTTGTATTCCGGAAGGATCTCCTCACACACGTGAGACTCGTATTCGCTGGCGTCTTTGACAAAGATCTCTACGGGGAGTGTCGAACCGGTGCGACGGAGCATTCGTATTGAGGCCAAAGAGACAGGAAAATAGGACCCTCCTGCAGTCGACACGATACCGCGCGTGCCAGGCGTGTGAATCGGCTGTAGCTTTTTCGACTGCTTGATCTCCTCGACAAAATTGGCATGCGCTTGTCGCATCTTTTCGACATAGGGCTTCGGGAAGATCACGACGTCCGGTCGGGGAGGAGCTTCGACGGCATTGAACCCAATGGCGCCGGCATCGAGATGGCGCTCTGGCGATGGACAATCCGGGGCATGCTTTTGGAGAACGGCGCGGAATGCTTTCCAGAAGGCAATCTGGCGGCCAAGGGACGGGTCGACGGGGGAATCGGCATAATGGGCGGCGTAGAATCGATTCGAGGGTCTCCAGTAGATATATATTGACGACGAAATGAAAAACAAGGCCGCCACAACCAGGAGGAGCGTACGGAGTCTCCTCGTACCGGCGAGCATGGTCGTTATCGACTTGAGCAGTCAATTGCGGACGTCAAGTCGAAATGAGACGATAAGTCAGGAGTCAACAGAACGAACCCAATCAATTCACCGCCTCCAGCAGATAGATAGCCATGCAAGTCATCTTGAAAATCCTGGGGCTGTCTGCTCCAACAGCTCCTTCCACGCGTCTCTCCGCTCCGATCGTCAGTGCGGCCGCTGCGCTCTCTCATTGGCTGGACTGAACCGGCAGGATGAACCACTCCGTGTCGATCTAGTAACGAAGTCGATGAAGTGCTTCAATAGATGAGGCTGAATGTTTGCTTCAAGATCTCCGTCTAGCCCGGACGGAGTACAGAGTAGTCTTTGGTAAGACGAGGTTGGGGTAGCCATGGCGAGGATCAGGTCGTGTGAAGACATCCTAGCTGTGGATACAGTTGTACAGCCTGTACTCCGTACTCCATAGAATGCAAGAAAATGATGCCATCAAAAGCATGCTGCTGTGAAATATTATTGGATGGTGTGCCGATCACGAAACCGAGCGGCTTCTGATCACATGGCTCTCATATATCTTGCTTAAATGATAGCGTCTTCCTCGGTCAGTCTGCCTGAATTAATAATACTGTCCAAGCAGGGATTGACAGTTTGTTACCCAATCGATACAGGTTGATATGACACCAACAGCAATTCCTGTCAAACCTGACTCGTGTAGTTCAGCCAAGTCTCGCAGGATGCCTGTGGCGGCGGTGCTAGAGCGCTTTCGGCGCCTTGATCCGACGCCATCCAGAGATAGCTGCCTCCCACCACATGGTTGAGAGCAGATCAAATTAAAATTAAATGCTCATCAGACCAATCTTTGCCATCAAGCTTTCGGAATGCTATGAACGAGAGAGAACAGCCGTTATTAGTGATGATCAGCCCCGGTCTTACGTGTCCCACTTCGGGTTCTGCCTTTGCCGATCTGGGAGAGAACACCACTTTGGTCTACCTAAAATTAGCCTGATGACATATGATGATTCGAGAGATACAATATCAATTCAACGATTCAACCTCGGCAGGAATAAGACGATGGGTTTAGCTGCGTCTGTGCGAGAGCATTGATAATTAATCAAAGACCTTCGCTGAATGTAACTGAATTGTGGAAAGCTTGACCCTGCGGGGCTGGTCGCCCACTCGGTCGCAGGCTTAGGCTTCTCCGCTTATCACGGGCCCCCAGCCCAACGCCCCAGCCCCGGGAGTTTAGTGGTGGTTAGCGGTGGTTAGCGGTGGTTAGCGGTGTTAGTGCTTAGTGCATAGCTCTAGTTCTTAGTTCTTCCAGCGTGACCGTCACGCCCACCCACGCGCCTCCTCTGATTACTTCCCCTCCAGTCTCTCCTATCTGAGGTCGACGGTTAAAGCCTTGCCAACTGACATCTCTGCAAGCCTGCCCTCCGGTCCATGGAGTCCTCGAGGCGTTTTCTATTCTTTTCAATCGGCGTAACCACATGAATGACCGTCACCACCCGTATGATGCCTTCGACTCGACCGGGAGAGAGTGCCCCAGCACCTCCACCAGACCCAGCGTCGACCACAGCTCCCCGAAAGAGACGGAAGAGAACGGCCGGCAGCGGCGCTGCGGAGGATTGCTTCACCTGTGCAAGTCGCGGGACCAAATGTGATCGACGACGGCCGTATTGCACACAATGTCTCGACCTGGGGAAGGACTGTTCCGGATACAAAACAACCTTGACTTGGGGGGTGGGAGTCGCCAGTCGGGGGAAACTTCGGGGTCTCTCACTCCCAATTTCTGGAGGCCAGGCTGTTGCACCGCAGAAGCCTCGCAAACAGAGCAATGCCGGAAATGAGGCCAAGTCTCAGCGACCTCGAAGCAGACAGGGTGCTTCTGCGTCCGCAGAGACCGTCTCTCCGACCCAGAAGACTGGAACAGTGGAGTCTCAAGGCTCGAATCCCTCTGCAGACGCCGGTAATTGGTCGACGAAGGTGCCTTATCCTGTGGAGATTCCCAACGTTCCTTATGCGCACCAGAATGATCAATCTCATGTTCTCCACGGACTTCCTTCATCCGGACTTGTCGACGACGCATTCCCAAATCCCTTACCTGACGGCGGTGTTAGTGTCCCAGGCCATCGACAAGGGACTGCCAGTACTGCAGGGCTGAAGGTACAGCCATGGGTTCCTGCGATCAACACAACCGATTACAACACAACCGATTACCACACCGGCAATGTGATAGAACCATACTCGCCTCCCGTGCCGTGGCCGCCTGCTGTCACCGGCAAGCGACGCGCAGAAGACGACGAAGACGGCGTGGAGCAAGTATACTCCGAGCCAAGTGTCTACTCTGACCAGTCCCCCGTCGCCAGCTATCCACAAAACTCGTGGTTCTTCCTACAAAGCCCGTTTGCGACTTCGCTACCTGACCTGCTCTTGGAGCAATCCGTCGGACGCACCCCTCGAATTCGATACCTGATCAGCTACTTCGCGGAGGTCATTGCTCCGGTGATTGTGGCATTCGACAGCCCGACCAATCCTTATCGCACCCGCATCCTGCGCCTGGCGCAGCACAGCGAGACGCTACAGCATGCGATTGCCGCCTTGGCTGCCAGCAACTTGAGACAACGACGCGAGGCCAAGATCATGTCCACGGAGAGGACGGGGCCCGCACGGATGTCGTCCATAGCACATCGAGCCTTGACGGACACGTCTTTCCAGGATCGGTACGGTATCAGGGACCCCCAGGATCCGGCCCGGGAGGAGCTCTACCACAAGTCCATGGCCATCAAGTCGCTGAACGCGCAGCTCGCGGATCCGGTTCAACGACACCAAGATTCAGTGCTTGCAACCTTGCTCGTTCTGTGTCTCTTCCACATCTGCGAGACTGGAGTCGCCCAGTTCCAGACGCAATTTGCTGGTGTGCGAAAATTGCTCGCTATGCGAAGTCGTAGTGGTGGGATCGAGTCGGAAGAAGCCCGGTGGTGCACGAGGATGTTTACGTGGTTTGACGCCATGACCGCCACGATCAACAACCGCGAGGGCCAACTCCAAGGGGTGTATCTGGACATGGCGTGTCTGTCGGACGAGGAATGGGCGATGGAGAATCTGGCGGGCTGTGATGGACGGCTGTTCAAGATCATCGCCCGACTCGGTCGGTTGAATATGCTCAGCCAGAGCAAGCCGGTCGAGTCGTCTGAGAATCGCGGTTTCGCTGCGATGCCGGTTGTGCCTCCCTCGTTAAGCCATTACACCATGAACACGCCGCTGCAGTCCATGCCGATCGATCCAGCAGCCGATCCATTCGTTCCGTTGCCGCCAGGCGCTCATCAGCCAGACCAGGACGGTCGCGCAGAGTTTTGGACCGAGTGGCACTCGGTGCGCCAGCAGCTCGAGTCGTGGCGACTGGACACGACTTCTTTTGCCGGAGGATATGACGCGGCCTCGTTGTCTCCGTCGGGCTCGTGTGCATCGCTGTCAACCTCGGTAGCGTCTGCCCCGTTCAACTCTCCTCCTCTGTCTCCGGCATCGCAGTATTTCGTGTTGCCCTCCAACTTCGTCGATCTGTCGAACATATCGGAATCGTTCCGGTACTCCGCGCTGCTATATACGGAGCGGCTAGCCTTTCCCGACATCCCGTCGAACCATCCTCGCATTCAGAGTCTGGTTCTGACAGCGCTGCATTACATTTCGGCGGTGCATTCGGACGTGTACCTCCTTTGGCCATTATTCATCACCGGCGCGGAGTGTGTGTACGACGAGCACCGCGAGGCAATTCGCCAGCGATGCAAGGACATCCAAAAGGACTCGGGGTTCTTCAATAACATCTCCTGTCTGGAGCTGCTAGAGAAGATCTGGGCGAAGAATCCCAGCATCAAGCCTGGCGACGATCTGTCGTTTCCATCGTACAGCAATATCGGCGGACCCGTTTCCAATGTGCGAGAATCGAGTCAGTGGGAGACCACACCCACATCGACAGGGTCGACGAAGTTGTGCATCCGCCAGAACAACGGCTTCAAATGGCGCAGCATCATCGAAAGCGAGGGATTGGATGGGGAGTACATGGTTGTGTGATGTACATGTACATCCCAGTGACACCGTCTTTGTTCTATTTTTTTTCCCTGTTAATTTTTTCTTCTGCTTTTTTCTCTGCATTTTTTTTCTTTCCTTTTCGGTCCGGAGGACACTGTATGAATGAACGGGTCTTTTATTAATTCATGTCAGGGTTGCAGGGTACTGTATGGCAGGGATATACTATAACAACTATATGCGGGCAGGGATCCTCTTTTTCTTATAGTATAGGTATAGTATAGGTTAGGTAGGTAGGTAGTCTTGACGCCAGGAACAGATGTATGTATGTATGTATATATGTATGTAATGTACATTTCATAATAAAGGAAAAGCATGAAGGCTAGTAATTATAGGATAGTAATTATGAGGATGATGATCTGCTTGTCGTATCTGCTGGCTGGCTTTTGACCTGTTTCAATCGTTCAATTGTAATTGTACAGTTTGTGAACACGTATATTGAGGTCTAAAAAAAAGGAACTCCTTCATATTAATAAATATTTTTTTTTAGATAAAAATCATATATACAGTTTAATTATCTCTCTTTGTGTACAGACAGTACAGTATAAAAGTATTTATTTTTTTTGTATGAAAGAAAAAATATTGATTGAAATACTATAGTTGAATTATTATTTTTAATTAAATAGCAAAAAAAAAATGAAAAACTTGAGAAAAATTTGCTCTAATCTAATTAGATTTACAGTGTATGTACTACTTTTTCTAATTGAAAAATATAAAATATATTTTCCTAATACCATTACCATCAATACGTGAAATTTTGTTGAGAAAGAAATAATCCTATGAAATATAAATAAAATATGATATGCCAGTTTTGCAAGAATTGGAAATGGGCTCGTGGTGGAAATTTATGACTCAGTGCGGAGGGAGTACTACTACAAACGTTCCTGCCAATTTGAATAAATAGCCTGCCAGCTTCTGCTATCTGTCTCGCATTTTCGCTCCTGCTTTTTTTTTTTAAAAAAAATTCTACACCCATTCTCTGTGTTCCTCCAGTCTTACAATTATCTTACACTTATTTATTGATGATTTTCCTCTAGGACATGTGCCTCTCATTGCTCCCCCGCATCTAGCGGAGACTAACCCAGCGTACACAGAACTGATTGGATCAGATCAATTCACTTTAGATAACAATTCAATGAACTATGAGCTAAAAGCTTCCAGTCTGATCCTGTTGCAGTGAGTTTGGATAAATCGTACCCAGCATAGGTAATTTGTGTGTAGCTATGGTAACAACAACTCGCTCCGCTCGTCTATTAATATTCTGGCTAATCAATCACCCGATCCTGATCATCAACCTCGGCGATTGCGCAATTTTACGCAACTTCGGAATGCCGACCGGAGAAAATTTCCCCAAAAAGCATTTTATCCACCCGACGCGAAGTACCCGAGTGGTCCGGACCGATTTGCAATTGATTTTGCGAGGTTGCAACTGATAATTGAAATTGCAATTAATCAAACTCGTGATACGGTGTCGATACGGACAGAGTTGACTAGACAGATAACTCTCGTCTGAGTCATTCGTTTTTTTTTTCTGTCAACGCAACCATCCGAAGATATTATAATACTGTCGACGGGACTGCAGTGTCTCTTTTGTGATTTCTTCTTGCTCTCCGTCTTGCAAGATTGAGCTCAGATATCCGATCAATGGCAGAATCTCGTCCCGAGGACGACAAATCTCAGTCTCGGCCGACAGCCGACGGCGACGTCGAAGCCAACCGCTCCAAATCTTCAAAACTCGTCAGTCGCGCCGGATGGTGGACGGAAACCGTGACCCAAAAACATGCCGACATCTTCTTCGTCCTCTGCTCGCTGATCACCGGTCTCAGTGATGGCGTCTCCTACGCGACGTTTGGCTGCTTCATCTCCATGCAGACGGGAAACACCATCTTCGTCGGGCTGGGCGCGTCTGGCCTGCCGACCAGCCACCCGTTCGGCTGGCTGAAGTCGCTCGTCTCGATCTGCTCGTTCTTCGTCGGCTCGTTTACCTTCGCGACGCTGATGCGGCGCGTCGGCTCGCGACAGCGGAGAACGCTCACGACGTCGTTTGCTATCCAGTCCCTGTTCATCTTCGTCGCGGCGGCGGTCATCCAGAGCGGCGCGATCCCGCATGCACTAAACCAGGAGCCAACGGGTGGCAAGCTCTTCCTCGAGCTGATTCCGTTGGCGCTGCTCGCGTTCCAATTCGGCGGCCAGATCACCGCCAGTCGCGCGATGGGGTTCAACGAGTTGCCTACGATCGTGTTGACGTCGGTGTACTTTGATATCGCGTCGGATCCAGCGTTGACGGCGGGCGTGACTGAGAACGTCAAGCGCAACCGGCGTATTGGATCGGTGACAGCCATCCTGACGGGTGCCATTGCGGCTGGTTGGCTGTGTCGCAGCCATGCGGAGATGCAGAGCGCGCTGTGGATAGCCGGGTTTATCAAGTTCTGCATTGCTACGGCATGGCTGTTCTGGCCGCCTGCGGAGGAGCGATGATCCTGCGGGAGGGACGACGACATATATAATCCGGATAGATGATAGAGGGGGACCTTGCATTGCATCGATTCACGGAGTACATTTGGAGTATTGTTTCAGTTTACATGATATCCAACCAGCATATTAGATAGCGTTGTTATAGATTAGATTACGGAGTATTTGATGGATATTCTAAACTAATGAAGTTTGAAATTGACGTCTTATTTTATCCTTTTCTGTTTCGGCAAAGAGACGCCATGACATCTACTTAGCGAATCTGAACTGTGGTCCGCCAACATTTCCTCCTTCAATTCTTCACATCTCCACCAGTGGAGAATGCCGAGGCCGGGCGTCTCCGACACATCTCCATCCAACCAACCAACGCTGACCATTCGTGTATCTATCTCCATACTCCGTACCACTACTACCGGGTATCAATTATCATCGTCGATTGATAAATCGTTCTTGTTACCCACATTTATCTGAGAACAAGCTGATAAGGCACTGAGCTTGGCATTGCATCGTCCATTCTCGGCGGTCTCCGCCTGGCTCTTCCACCGCTCCAACTTCCACATTGCTTAAAGCGTCTCTGCAACATCCAACTTGTGCATTCAACTGGCAATCAAAAAAAAAAAAGCAAGTCCAATTTGACTCTAGGTATCTCTACTTCTACTCCACTGCGGAAATACAGGAAGAAATCCAGATCATTCGAAATGAGCATTTCCACTACTACTACTTCTACTTCCACTCCGCTCGTCCAACCTCTTCCAGTCCCCGAAGGATCCAAAGTGAACTTTGGAGCCGTCATCACCGGGATCGATGTGGAAAACCTGACGGGTAAGTCAGAAGACCAGTGGACGGGGATCAAAATGGAATGAATATACAAGGGAGCACTCCGGGGAGCGGTAACCTCCTGAGGTAAGAATCACGGGATTGATGAGAAGGTCGTGTCTAATTGGGGCTGTAGACGACGACTTCAACCTCATCCACGACACCCTCTACCATCACACCGTCGTCGTCATCAAAAGCAAGCCCGACCTCTCCGCCAAAGCGCAGTACGAGCTGACCCGTCGGTTCGACCCCGCCTCGACGAGCTACGGTCATGGCAAGACACTCGACAGCAAGCGCAGCATACTGCACCCGGATCTCAAGACAGTGCCGCATCAGCCGCAGGTCCAGATCATTGGCAACGGGTTCATCCCCAGCTATGAAGGGCTAGAGAATCTCACCCTGCGACATCCGCACCACCGCACTTTCCATCGTGACGTCATCCCTGCAGAGGACGATCTGCTGTACACGCGCTTCTATCGCTGGCACATCGACGCGGCGCTGTACGATCTGAACCCGCCCCTGGTAACCACCCTGCTGGCAGTGTCGCTGCCGTCGAAGCGTCGACAGACCGTGCGTTACGACGACGGCACCGGCGACGAGCTGGACGTGTCGCTGGGCACAACGGCATTCGTCAGCGGGTACCAGATGTACGACCGCCTGTCGGACGCAGACAAGGCATTTGTCCGCACCAGCAAGATCGAGTATGCGCCGCATCCCTACATCTGGATGAGCGGCGCGCGCTCCCTCCCGACAGGGCTAGGCCTGTACACGGAAGGTCGCGAGCTGCCAGAGACAGAACTCCCTCCGATCGACGAGACCAAAATCCAGATCCTCCCGATGACATGGAAGAACCCCGTAACAGGCAAACTGGCACTGCAGATCCACCCCTCTGCTATCAGACGCATCCACCTGCAGGATGGCCGCGTGATCGACGATTTGGCGGAAGTCCGCGAGATCGTCTACCGGCTGCAGCGGCCCGCCATCAACCCGGAGTATGTCTATGCGCATGAGTGGGAAGAGGGTGATTTGGTGCTGTTCAACAACCATGGCGTGCTGCACAGTGTTGTTGGCGCGTTTGCGCCGGACGAAGTGCGTCTTTTTAGACAGTGCAATTTGGCAGCGAGTAGGCCTCCGTTGGGGCCGTAGACCATTCTCTAGTGAACACTAGGGATATACAGTAGTAGAACAAATAGCATTCGCCTGTTGTACTGTGTTTGTCTGTCTGTTTTGTCCGTTCCTTTATTTATTTATCTAGTCAACAGATCTAGCTCAAGCCTTTGAAAATCCTATTCTCTATATACCCTATCCTGGAACTCCTAACTCTTGAAACCCTGGCGACTGGCACAATCTGACACACTAGATGTAGTCTCTAGCGAATGGTGTTTTTTTTTTTTAAAAAAAAATGCAACGGATGATTTGCATGTTTCCTTTCCCTTTCTTTTTTTTTTCTGACGACACTTTGACTGAACTATGTACGGAGTACAACAGAGTAGACAACTATACAAGAATACTAAGAGGAATATGGAAGTGATTCGAAGGATTATATTATGAGCTGTCGCAGTCGGGAATATGATATGGCGCATTTGTGTTAGTCTATATAAGTATTACTCTGGGAGTGGTTACCGCTCTTTACAGTAGAAACAAATGCTTTTTCTTTTTCTTTTTCTTTTTCTTTTTCTTTTCTTTCTTTTCGCCTTTTTCTTATCTTCGTGGATACTTAGCGGTATATTCGCCGCGTACCGTAGAAGTAGTTGCCTCGGCGGAAATCAAAGCCATAAATAAATAAAAAGAACGACCTGGCGGGAGACCTCCGGGATGATCTTCTGATCGCCATGGCCCTAGCAAAATCATTGTCAGAAGCAAGAATCGAGGCCAAAAAAAGGAAAGAATAGAAAGAAAGAGTACCAAAGGCGAAGCCATACCCAGTAATTCCCAATATTTCATAGGAAAATAGCCACACATTCCAATAAATAGTCCAGAAAAGATCAAAGCTCATCTTGTCAATCAGCTGCGTCTATCCACCTTGTATGAGTGATCAAGCTCCACGATGAAAAAAGTTGACGATATCGTTTGTTTCTGGCGAGACTTGTTGGAGGGTTATGCGCATCTCCAGCCAGGCTGCTCTGGGTGATATGTTAATGTTAACCATGCTATTCTATGCTATGCTATCCACGTCCCACAGAAAGCGAGCTCGTGATGGTAGTAATGTACCTACTTGCTCATCCAACAGGCATATAACTTCTCTCGATCGTCCAGATCATTGAACGCTTCCTTCTCCACATGGAGACATTTAGTTTGTAGACTCCGTCGGTATCCATGTCTGTCTGCTCTCTTCGAGTAAGCGCGAAATTGTTGCATGTGTCCGTGTCTGTGACTTGTGACTGGAGAGGGACTTAGCGATGCGCTTGCTGTGCTGTGCTTGCTGACAACGAGCTGTAGCTACCTACCTAGGTAGGCAACTTTGCTTCGGCTGCTTATCCCCACATACCGATACCGATATATACCGATACTAACACCGACGCTGAGTCGCTATTGTATAAACTCTCTTTGCTTTCCCTCTCTTGTTCGTTCGGACTTCTGTCCGATCACTAATGTATCCTGTATCCATTCAATGGATGATATTGTAGATCATACAGAGAAACCAGCCAATCAGGATTTCATCTTCCTCCGGATTCATACGGAGTATGCGTGACAGAGTTTCGCTCGCCATAGTCGATCGTATCCTATTACTAGGTTAGGTATGTAGGCAGCTTGACGATGTTGGGAGCGTGCCGACGTGGCCCACACCCCGCATCTGGATCCATATCGGGAAATAGGTTTGTATGTAACTCACCAGCAACTTGAGTAGCACAATAAGTATTGAAGATAGTAGTGTCTGTCTGATCTATTCGTCGTAAAGGAGAAACTCATCGAGAAGATCTTTCGACTGGACAGCGTACGTATACTGGTACAGTGCATACTGAACTGTCGACATGCGCCATCTCAAATCAGCGAGCAAAAGCGCAGGCGAGAAGAACGCCAACTCCGCAAACGTCGCGTCCCTCGTCCGCAAGGTCATCGACGACATCCGCGTCAACGGCGACGCGGCGGTGCGGCAGTATTCCGAAAAGTTCGATTCGTGGAGTCCGCCCTCCTTCAAGCTGTCCGACGAACAGATCCAAGAGGCTATTGCTGCCGTGTCGGAGCAGACGATCAAAGATATCAAAGAAGCCCAGTCCAATGTCCGTCGGTTCGCTGAAGCGCAGCGAGCGTCGCTGAAGGACTTTGAGATCGAGCTGCAGCCGGGGGTCTTTCTGGGGCAGAGGAGTCTGCCGATTCATCGGGTTGGGGCGTAAGCAGATACTTCACAAACTTCATAATAGCAGACTTGAGGACTGTCAACTGACTTTACAGGTATGTCCCTGGAGGCCGGTATCCCCTCCTGGCCAGCGCCCACATGACGATCTTGACGGCCAAAGTGGCTGGAGTTAAGCATGTCATCGGCTGCACTCCTCCCATCGCCGGCCGTATCCCCCACGCCACCATCGCTGCTATGCACCTGGCCGGCGCAGACGAGATCTACCTCCTGGGCGGCGTCCAGGCCATCGCGGCCATGGCTCTCGGCACCGAGACGATCCCCAAAGTCGACTTCCTGGCCGGACCGGGAAACGCCTTCGTCGCTGAAGGAAAACGTCAGCTTTTCGG
This sequence comes from Rasamsonia byssochlamydoides, assembly GCF_041956645.1. Taxonomy (NCBI): domain Eukaryota; kingdom Fungi; phylum Ascomycota; class Eurotiomycetes; order Eurotiales; family Trichocomaceae; genus Rasamsonia; species Rasamsonia byssochlamydoides. Next base: position 783,191 of record NW_027192384.1, on the reverse strand, counting down.
CGAAGTGGGCATCGACCTGTTCGCGGGCCCGACGGAGATTCTGGTCGTCGCGGACGAGCATGCGGATCCCTATACTTGTGCCGTCGATCTGCTGTCCCAGGCGGAGCATGGTCCCGACTCGCCAGCCATACTGGTCACGAACTCAGAGGCAGTGGGACAGAAAACTCTGGAATGGGTGGAGAAGCTGTTGACCATCCTGCCCACGGCTAACATCGCCGGCGTAGCGTGGGAATCGTTTGGCGAGGTCATTGTAACCGATTCTCTGGACGAGGCATACGCCGTGGCAGACGAGTATGCCGCCGAACATGTAGAAATCCTGACCAAAAACCCGCGAGAAGCGCTCGACAAGATGAGCCACTACGGCGCCATCTTTTTGGGAGAGAACACCTGCGTGTCGTATGGTGATAAGGTACGGACGATTAACTGTTCTCCTGATCACTTCAAATACTGACCTACCAGTGCATCGGAACGAACCATGTCCTCCCCACTCGCAAGGCTGCCAGATACACTGGCGGGCTCTGGGTAGGAAAGTATCTGCGGACGACCACCTACCAGGAGGTCCGGGATCCTCAGGCCAGCGGCGAACTGGGCCGGTTGTGTGGACGCGCGTCGCGGGCGGAGAATTTCGAGGGCCATGCCAGATCAGGAGATTTGCGGGCGGCCAAGCATCTCAAGGACGAGTATGAATGGATTGTGGTCAGTCGTGGGAACGAGCCGCTGTAGGTATTGGCAGTGTCAGACGTAAACAGATGGAACTGGATAGCAGAGAGATAAGGGAATGAAGTTACTTACCATTGATTATGCTGTCGATAGTTTCAAGGACAGGCCACGTTGAACTCGTGTAACAAAGCTCAGTCAGTTGCTGCCAGCCAGTCCACATGCATATGGCTAGGTAGGGCTCAGGGCTAGGGCATAGGGCTAGTTCCTACCAGATACAGTACCTACCTACCAGCAACCAGCATAAACATGAGTGTTTCTTTGTCTATGCAACGACAACCTGGGCCAGTAGCCTTGTCGTCAAGTCACTTGACAGCCAGGTTAGGCTACAGGCTCAGATTTGCGTTCGAATCCCCCTCTCGTCAGAAAATATTCTGGCGATTGATGGGGGATGGGTCAGTAAAATCCTTGCCTGTGCAAAAGCACAGAGTAGGGGTTTTCGTAGCACCCTCAACTGAGAAACTCGCGAAGACTCAGTGGGGGTGTGAGCTTTTTTACATCAGCGTCAGCCGTCAGCCTGGTTGTCTTGACTCGTAATTTGGACTGTGATATTATTTTTTTTTTATTTTCGTCTCTTTCTTTTTTATTACCTAAATGGTCGATAGACGTCTCTATCTTCCTACTCAAACTGATAGTAATAATGGAGATCCAAGATTGAATCCCTCTAGTTTCTAGTCTACTAATTCCCATTGTCTGCAATTGGTCACTTGGCCATCCATCCTGACTTATCCATAGCAGACACCGCATCAGCAACGCGTTGTTGTCCCTGGCAAAGTCATCATGCATTAGTCAGGGAACACTCCTGTCTTCCTAATCAGATGCCGCTCATAGGGCCCTCGAGAGGAAGATGCATATTACGCTGGACAAATAAGAAGATCAGCACTATCTATCATACAAGACCTAAGATTTGGATAAATGGCCACCAATCCCCGATCTAAGCTGCAAGACGCAGTGCAGCAGCTGTATTTGTTGTCCTGACTAACTGATGGAGTCCACTGTCTCTGTATCCACTGGTCTCTATACATATGTACTGTATACGTGATCTGATTCTCTGCAAGTTCTGTTTTCCTGATTGGGCGTAATATAGATTTTTCTTCTATTAGTTTGAAGTTAAATCAAGATAGTACTGTGACTATCTCAATAGCTAGACTGCCAGCGCAAGTCAAGACAAGGCAAGTCCCGTCGTGTCAGGATCACGTCAATCGCATAGCATATCGTATCATGATAATATCGCTGTTTGTATTTAGACCGATTGGAAATTCCCCTGAAAACCTACCTGCTATCTATCTATCTCTCTATTTACCTGCCTAGGGAGGTAGGTAAGGAGATAGGTACTGTACAATGCAAGACTCAGTCAGGATTACAACTTTATTCTGACACGTCCACTCTCTCCCGTCTTGTCATTTTTTATTTTATAGTGTGCAGATAGAGAGCAGAGGACATGCATAGATAGATAGATACCCTTGTTCTTGGTAGAATTTTAGATGATGGATCAATCAACCACGCAGGTTTTTGTGTTCTGTATTATAATCAAGACTTGTGCGTTGGTTGCTTTACACTGAATATGGTAGATATCTATTTCCTGGCTCGCTAAGGAATTGAAGTACTAGAAATGTACAGTAAATGCATGTATGTACTGTAGATCGCATGAATATTCTCCTTACTGACTACATCATAGATAGATAAGTTCAGCTTAGTTAGTCTGTTGTCAAATCATAACTGTTCACCTGTTGAAGGTGCTTATTGCATGCCTGGCCAGTGTCAGGTATCTAAGATACCTTAGTTGTTAGAAGTACAGTCTGTAAAGTGCAGTACATGTGGCTGTTCGTTTTATTTTAATTAAGACTTCTGAGAACACGAGCCTTCTCTTCTGGCAAATGTCGTATCGTATGTACTGTACAATCATCAATATCAATATCAATATAATTATCTCTATCCTCCCCCCCTCCTTTGGATAAAGATAATAAATAAACAAGAATATTATCAAACACTCAACAATTATAGGTATCTACGTATCTAACCTGTTTCTAAACGAAGTATGTAGATAGATAATGCAGCGCAGTAAGCAGTGGGCACTTCACTCGACTCAGTCTCCATGGCATGATATGTCTGATTAGACAAACAATAGTGGCTCAATTATTAGCCAGAATAATATGTCTGTTGTATACTGTCATAGGTACTGTAGATTTCAAGATAAGTTTGAGTCCTATCTTTCTTTCCATTTTTTTTCTTCCCTTCTCCAGTCATTTCCATTCTTTCAATCGATCGAAGGAACAAGGTTTAAAAGCTGTCAACTCGCTTACTACAGTCCAGTTCTCTGCAACAGCAGCAGCAGCCAGTACATGTACAGTAAGCGCAGCGCATAAGCACAAGCAAGCATCAACTCGAAAATCGCAATCATTCCATCAAACCCGGTACGTTTTTTTCATATGTAAATGTACGTTTAGTCATCGTGGATGGTATCTAGTCCAGGCATGGAGACCTAATCAAGACCTTGTCTGTGCAGCCAGGGAGGGCGTTGACACCCAACCCCCAACCTGCTTGCTGCACCCCAACAACGTCCGGACGAATAATGCCGGGCACGAGTATGTACTCCATACACTAAGTAACTGCATGAACACCCAACAGATAACCTTACTTGGCTAGGTACCTACCTACCTACCTGTAAAGTACGCGAGATATTAGGTGCAGTACAAGTATAGAGAGTCGAGACTCACACTTGTGCCTAGGCGGTGCTATCGCTAGAGGTTACTGGAACGGTAATAGCAAGGAAGATCGGTACAGGACTACTACCTAGGTAGGTATCTACAGTCGAGTGCTGAGTACTCTTGGCCAGCGTGTAGTGTATGTACATACAGTAGCCGCTTAATGGGGTACTGCTCCTCTTCCCTGTCTCTCTGTCAGATGAGGGGTCAACGCTTATCTGCAGCGCAGTACAGTGCAGGTGCAGTCAGCGCCTTACATAAAAATCCAGGAAGAGGAGAATAATAACCATCATCATTATTCTCTGGCTGCAACAGAAAGCAAAACTACCTAACGGAGTACTCCATACAGGGTACTGTACTGACTGGACTTCTTGTCTGGTGACCTACCTACCAGGAGGGGAAAATGAGGGGTAACTGCCTACTTAGGTACCCGACATACGGAGTACGTCCATCCTGCATCCGGAGACCGGCGATGCTGGCTGCGTTCTCAAGAGTACTGAGTACTCACAGTACTTGCTGTGGGTAACTAAGTACAGTACGTAACCTACCTAGGTACTTGATCCAAGAAAAGGGTACCGCTCTAAGCAAGATGACCTGTTTTGAAACGCATCTCTGTGATACGATGGATACAGACGATGATGATGCATGGTGGGGCAAGCAGGAGGGGTTCTGTTCAGTTCCATCGAGTTGGCCTGTTGTGTGACTCGAGTAGTCTGTCCGCTGGCTTAGGGTCGGCCCATGGCTGCCATGGATGCCATGCTCTGCCATACCATGGATCGTAATGGAATGGAATGCTTGCTGTTCATGTCAGCTGCCGTCAGCTGCCGGCAGAATGTATGCCTTGCGGATACGAGCATTGGGGAGGGGTTAGGCACGTGGTCAGGTATCCTTGGCAGAACTGGGAATCGAATCGAAGCGTGACCAGCGGATGCCTGCTAGGCATGACCTCATTGTATTCCAGTCTTTCTTTTTAAGTAAGTAATACAGGATTGGGTAGGTACTGTAACTGTAAGGCTGAATGGAGGAGGTATGATTACCTAGGTAGGTAGGTAACTATAGCAAGAGAATCAACACATCAACGGACATGCTGGAAATAGACTCCACAGAGCAGCGCATTCCTGCTGACGGTGCACCGACCAACCCGATCAAACACAAGAGGATTTAGGGCCAGGGCAAGGGCAAGGGCTAGGTGCACACACCAGCTCGTCCACAAGAGGCGAAAATTAAAAATTTGAAAAAAAAAAATTCTCTGCAGGATGACCAAGCGGCTAATCAACTAGCAGGGTTGGCGAAGCCACGAAACATGGCAGATAACAGGCTGGTAGGCTAGCAGCCTGCAGATGGCAGCAAGGGACGGACGAAGGAAAGAAAATTGGAAACTTCGAAGATTCCAAGAAGCACAATCAGGGGAATCTTTTGGCCAATAATGTGTCTGTAGATTCTCGAAAAGATAATATCGAAAACTATGTAGTCAATTCAGTCGCTAGGATAACTGTTCTTTTGAATCGTCGATGCCTTTCTTTTTGTTCTCTGTATCACTGTAGTCACCTCTCGTCGTGCGTGTGCATACGCTACCCTGCCACCCTGCCACCTGGGTAGGGTAGCAAGTTAGCCCCGCTCGATCGGTACATTGTACGCCGTACGGAGTACATCAGGTGGCACGGCAAGGGGTACACAGTGGCATACAGTCAAGGGATATTTAATTGTGTTTTTCAGCTGTGTTGCATCTGCTGAAAATACCCTTGCAGTCGTCAATTTACTCCGTATGGACTCCGCATATGATGTTGTCTGTACAGTATTTTCTGTGAGTGTTGTGTGCATGTACACGGTATGGAGTACTCCGTACTCTGTACAAATACTCCCTCCGTACTAGTTCTCTGCCCACCGGGTTGGCTTCGTGTCGAGTCGTCGTGACTCTCGACGTCGTCCCTGTCGTCCATCTGCAACGTGCATTGCAGCGCAGTGCATAAAACGAAACCAACCCCCACCAACCAACCACTTCAACCAATTGAGTGTCCTGCCGGGCCGCCGGATCTATCAACCCGACCGGAGGAGCCCAACTTACTTTTTGGGAAGGAACGTTGGCTGCAGGTGCGAGCCAGCACATCCACTCTAATTAGTCAACAAGTGTGCGCCTTGTCAGGCGGCAGAGATCAACCGGTCAGTTGTTCATGCCGGCAGATGGACAGACAGTACGGAGAACTCCGTAGATAACACTCAACTGGATGATTGCTGGATAACGAGCTATGACTGGTCTAGATGAGAAAGGGAAGGGACAGACCTGCACAGAAGCTTTTCTATTCCTGATTTTGTGTCTGCGACCGAGTTCAACCCTTCCTGCATCCTTCGAAAAGTCGGTGGACGACCAGTTTAAATGAATTCGAAGATGCCATTTTTAACCAGGACTTTCATGCATGTAGGAGTACTCCGCATGTACATACTGCCAGGGTTGACGCCGACATCGGGAGCGGTCTACTCGAGCAGATCCAACGCACTGATATAGAACCTAAGCACAAGGTGTAAAGTGCGATAGCAATCGACGTGAACCTGTAACCAGCAAGCTGCTGCGCATTTTGTCTGTTCCAGTCCTGCTGGCATTATTATTATTATTGGCAAGGAGAATTTTTCATGGACCCAAGACTTCGGGTCATTGCCCTATACCGACTAAGTCATGAATGTATTAGTATGAACGAGATTCCGTCATGTTGACTGGCTGGACGACGGCCACGGGCCCTGTTCTCCCGCATGACATTGGGTGAGGCGGTCTGCCCAGTTGCTGCCAGATCAGAAGTTTTTTTCACCTTAACATCCGGGTAAACAGCAATCGCCGGTCTCCGTTTTCATTGTATGTGCGGAGTATCTTGAGAAGTAGTTTTTATGCGGTTCCAACAAGATTTCTGGTTGAGTTCACGTATCCATGGTACAGCACGGAAGCGCGATGCGATGGGACTGTACCAGACTTTCCCGTGGAGATGATGTCCAAGTTCCACGGATCCATCTAAATCGGTCGACGCGGGTTAGGTACCGGGAAAACATTCTTAATTTTCACTCAAATGCCGGTGACTGAAATTCACCCACACCGCCGAAACAAAAGTCTTTTCTTCACCGACGAAAGGATGAAAATTTATCGCTTGGCAAGTCGGCCAGACGCCAATCGGAATGGACTGGCCGTGATCGAAGCCATCTCAGATCTCCTTACTTGCCCGCCAAGGAGGAAATCAGGGTCTCGATCGAGCGGCGAGTGTAGTCGACGGTCGTACGACAATATCTTGCATGATAAGATGCGAGGCCAGATCTGGCGACCGTTGGGCGCCAATGGCATCCTCCACTGGTTCGCAACACCTTTGACAGCACCCTCACAGCCAAGGCTGGTAATGAGTCAGTCCCTCGGAGATAAAGGCGTATTTACAGAGATGCTGTAGGAGGAGAGATATGATTGTTGCGAAGGAGTGGCGAGAAATCTGGTTTCGTGCACCGTACTCTGTAGTTACGCACAGTTCGGGTTGGATGACAAATCGATCACGTTGCCATACGATGCGACTCACAAGAGTCGTACAGGTACATCTTGGAGGCAGCAGCTGAAGAAGCGCTTTGCGTGGATGGAATTGGAATTAGTAGAAAATGCCAGATTGTGGCAAAGTCGCTTGGCCCGTAAGCAGGGTCGGATTGCAGAAATCAGGATACTGTTTGCATCCACAGACGCGTCTATTCTTGGTGTGTTATTGGCAGGAGCAAAGGAAGGGGCGATTGCAGATCGCGCCTGCCTGCCACTCTCCTCTAGTCCTGCCTGTCCAGTCGCTAGGCGGCTCCTCACTGCAACGCCGTTTGAAAAGATTTTAACTCACATGCCAAGGGATTAATTAACTAGGATGAAACAGAGGCGAGATGGTTGCCTGCTGTGCCTATGATCCTTGTCGATGATGAGTCGATCTTTTTTTTTCTTCTATTAATATGGAGCCAGTCATAATAAGATTTGCGTCGCAAAGGGGCGAAGTCATAAAGGCAGCAAAACAGCCATCGAGGACAAGGCAGCTGTTTCGATCGTTTGATTTCCAACGAAACCGTGGCGGTGCAGTCAAGTGATCAGCTGTCGTATTAATATAGCAATGCCAGAGTGAATCGAGAATTAAATGAAACAACCTCCATAGTCATGCTATAGAGTCATAGCAATTAATTAATTAATTTTACGGTGAAGGATGAGGATCCTAAGACAGGGCTGGAGCCGTGTCGGTGATGAATCTAAATCTATCCTACGCACTGACTCAAAGCTATGACTCGCACAAAGAAATCATGGGTGTGAAAATTCTTTCAAGAAAAAAAAATAAATCATGACTGCCCACCGCAATGTTTGTTTGTTTTTAATCCCCCAGCCCACCTGGACTCTGTAGGCGCCAACGACGAGGGGTGTACCACCCTCTTCAGCTGGGAGGGCTGCCTGAGGATGACTACAGTGACTAACGTTCGGAGGATACGGAGTATATTAATCTGGTACGTCGTCTTTCGGGCTGCAGCCCAAGAGTCCACTGTAATAAGGCTAAAAGTAAAAGCTAGAGCCAGCGTTCATCCAGCCCAACAGCCTAGCATTGCTAGGGGCGCCACTTCGGGGACGTGCCACACGCTACAAAACTGGGCTGTCCCTCCCCTGCACGGGCGCCCTCCTCCTCTTTCTCCTCTTTTCCTCTTTCTCTTCTCTTCTCTTTCCTCTCCCAACCACCTTGGTTTTTTTATAAAAACCAAGTCATACCACCACCAACTCAATCGCTGCCGCTGTCACGGGCTTGGTTTCTGGTGTCGGAACCGGAAGCCCTCTGACAACATATCTCCTCCTTTGATCCCTCCCGGCGGATCCAGATCCGTCTATCGACTTGGGTCGACGTGTTCGGCATCAGGACGCTCAAATGCCCGTGCAGCAGAAACACGCCCAATCCCCCTCCTCTCCTCGACTGAAACCCGTGCCGCGGTGACGGTCCTCATCCTCGATCCTCATTGTTTTGCCGGATTTTTTTTTCTCGATTTGTGTTTTAACGTGATATCCTGTACAATATAACGGGTGTTTGTGTGTTCTTTTTTTCGGTTTTTTTTTATTTCCATTCACTGGGACTTTTCGCCAGTTCAGCAAACAGAAGAGTCATTTTTCGGAGTCATCGTCGTCCATGCTATTGCGTCAATAATGTATCATTACTCCAGTCCACCACCCCGGTGGTCTACGTACGACTACACGACCGCCTCGCCAACTTCTCCTCATTACTCCCACTATGCATCCCAGTACGCCGCCCCGTCGCCACGAGGCGTGTCGAAACGACACTCCCGCAAGGCCAGTTACACCACCGCAAGGGAAACCAGCGGATGGTACTCGGCCTACGCAAACTATCACGATACGGTGCCGGAATATGCGTCACCGCGCAAGCACGATAATGTAAGTGCGAATTTTGGTGACATGAAGAAAAAGACCAAGAAGAAGGCGCGGCGTCGTTTCTCGATGCCGGGCGATTCTTCGCGGTATGCCTACTACGATGGCTTTGGCCTTGGTTACGACTACGTCCATCCGTCGCGTTCGCAGAAACGATCCATCTTTGTAGATGTGGTCGACGATGCAGACGATGAGCCGGCATACGTCTACCGCGAGCCGAAGCAGCGCAACGCCTTCAGCCAGCATCATCATCATGATTATTATCATCATCATCAGCGATTTTCTTATAATCCACCTACTGATGAATATTCTTTCTACAATCAGGTCCCCGTCCATGATGATGATGTTGCTGCTGACTCCCCCAAGCGGGCTCGCGCGCGCCGCGCGTCCACATCGACACGGACGCCTCCGAAGCCCAAAATGGCTGCGCCACCCAAGTCGCCCCGGAAAGCCACCGAAGAAGATGCCAGGAGGGCCGGTATCCCGGAAGGTTACTCGATAAAGAACTGGGATCCCACCGAAGAGCCCATCCTTCTGCTAGGCAGCGTGTTCGACGCCAACTCGCTGGGCAAGTGGATCTACGACTGGACCGTCTACTATCACGGTGCCTCGACCCCGATGGCGGATGTCGCGGGTGAACTGTGGCTGTTGCTGATCAAGCTGGCCGGCAAGGTGAAGCGGGCGGACGAGTGTCTGGACCGGGTTCACCGCGCCGAGGCGCGGGAGATGCTGACCGACTTTCTCGACAGTGGCGACCGGCTATGGGCGCGATTCAAGGCGCTGCTGAAAGATTGCGAGCAGTACATGTGGAAGGCAGCGAAACGCGAGAACGGCGGAAAGAACCCCGTCTCGATGGGACACAGCGCAGGCTGCGAGTTTGTCGAGTCGATCTTTGGCCGCGATCGGAAACTGCAAGACACGGAGAAGTTGATGAACAGCATCCGGCTGTGGGACATGCGGTTTGATGCTAACTGCGAGGCGATTCTGCGGCCGTCCCGGAGGCAGTCGAATGCATGAGATCCACATCGGAACGAACCAGCTTCTCTCTCTCTCTCTCTCTCTCTCTCTCTCTGTCTCTTTTTTTTTCTTTTATTTCTTAGAACTTTTCTCGAAAGCAAACCAAAAGTTGGTCGGAGGTGGCATTGGTTGTTCGATTTTCCAGTTCGATTATTCCAGTTCGATTATTTCACACTGCATTGATACAAATCACTTCATTGGCGTGAGGGACTGGACCACAGATCTTGTCGCTGCATTTGCATTCTGTGTGAGTCGTTTTGATTGGAGGATTTCTCGCCTCATATCACTGCTTTCAGCTATTTCTCCAACTGGCGCTGTCTACGCGATTCTTTGGCGTTCTGCTGCATTTTCTCTTCTTGCAGTCTGCAGTCAAGGGAGGTCGTTATACCCTGTGCGGCGTGGATTTGTCATTTCATTCTGTCGACCAGTTTGTTCTCTCTGTGTCGAGTCGGACGGATCGCTTTTCCTCTCTCGATGATACCACTTTGTTTGATTGTCGTTCATTACGACGAGTCTTGTGTGAGTAAGACCGTGCATGTCAAGTACTTGATCATTATACGCTCTTTTAGCTATATTTCATTCCATCATCTATCGTCTATCATCAGCTCACTCCATGGTATCCTAGCCTGCAAAGTTGTAGCATGTCATGCATCTGTTTCTCGTGCATCCTTGTACGGTACATGGAAATTGAACCATACAGGAACAAACGTACCATCAGTCTCGTAAGGCGTACTCCATATGTGGCCGTTTCAGTAAGAGCAGGGAGTTCAACTGCTCAGGAAGTTTAGCAACTACTTATTACCTTAGGTACCTAGGTAGGTATGTACTCAGGACTCTGGAGAGTACTTAGACCAGGCCTGCTGCCAGGCTCAGCATGGGCTTAGGTTAGGGTTCAGGGCTAGGGCTGCCCGGGCGTGCCTGGGGTCACTCGCTAGAGTTCGTATCTATCTGGACCTCGCTCTCCCTCATTCTTCATTCATCATTTATCTTCTTCCTTCCTCGTCTCGTCTCCATCCCCCATCTCATCTTCGTCATCTTCATCTTTATCCGTGTCTCGTCTTTCTTTATCCTCATCTCATCTTCAACCTCATCGTTATCCCCTTCGTCACCCTTCATCTGTCATCGTTATCATCTTCTGCAGTTCAATATCAGTTGCTGTAGAACTGCCAAGGAAGAGTGTTGGGAGCCGCTGGGCTGCTACTCCGGCCACACATTGTCGCAGTTAGCCTGGCTGTCGTTGTCGTGCCATTTCCCCCCTTGCTCATTATTCTCTTCTGCTTTCACTTCATCTTCTTGCATTTCCTTTGCTGCCTCTCCGTTGTTTGTGCGGGCATCGTTTAGAAACTCGATCTCTGTCGCAGCAATCTCCTGCTCCAGAGTAGCAACCTTTTCCTCTCTAGCGACGATCGAGGCCCGCTCCCTCTGCAGCGCGATCTTCTGACGCAGTTCGGCTCGCTGTGGTGCATATGATCTGTCAGATCCAAACCAACTCACAAACGCACTGATATGTAGATAGCTATAGCCGGGTTCTGAACACACCTTCTCCCAAAGTGCCATGTCTTCCTTAGCCGTCTTCTTAACGAGAGCGCGGTTCTGTCTCTTCTTTTTTGGCTGTCTGCACTAGGACAGGGACGAGATTCAACTGGCTCAGCTGGCTCAGCTGGTTGAACTGGTCTCGCTGGACGTGGAGGACACGAGCAGCAGTGAAGGTTTGCATCTGCTGGGTTTTCTTCTGTTCGATCGGAAATGGTTCAATTCAATTCTTGATGGCTCGTGCATGAGTGATAGATAGATAGAAATGACATTCACTTACCTTGGGAACAGTCATTGGACCAAGCAAGGTGAGGATGGGAGCTAAAGAGAAGGAAAGCAAAGACAGTGACTACTGATGGAGTCGAGCCCAGTGATCCGTAGAGAGGAAGAGAAAGTAAGAGGGGCGAACAAACGTCTTTGACTATAGCTGTAGCTGCTGTAGCTAGCTGGCTTTCTCTCGAGAAAGTGTGTGCGATGATGGTAGTCTCGTAGGTGTGGCGGATGGATGCCGTCTTGTGCCTGCCCCCCGCGGCACGCCTTCCAACAAAGACGTCGTCTTCGACCTTATGCTGCCTGCCTAGCCTGTTCTGTATTGTATACAATATACCTAAGTAATTTTGTCGACTCTGAAACCAGTATCAACAAATGTATCCTTTGAGAATGGTTATGAAGTTAAGCCCGAAGTAACGAGAAGTCAAGAACGAGGAATTCTTCGATATATACTTTATAAGAGCCTCATTTTCACTATCCACTTCCTATCTCCAACGAAAGAACCCAGATTTTGAAATTTTACAAACAGCGTCGTGATTTAATTTACATGATGAAGGAAGATAAGTACATTACAATACAACAGCATAAAAGCATTGATGAAGTCAAGCATGATACACCAAAGGCAAAGGCAATTGCAGTTCTCCTTACCCCTGCAGCGATGAGACAATAGAATTGAGCAAGCTTCTATCCTGTGAACATGTACCTGCTGCCACGGGACGAGTCCTCCTCCCCCTCCTCCTTGTGTTGATCTAGCTCTGTTTCTCTTTTGAAGTCAGGCGGCTACCCCCTGATCATGACGTTGTTAGAATTCCATTTTTATACAGTATCAATGTGCAGGTAGATAACTTACCTCCTCTGTCTGCTGCGTCTTTCCTCTTTGCGACAGCAGCCGCACTGCATTTGTTCTTGTTGTTCTTGTTATTCTGGACCTCCGAATAAGCCAAATCTAGGCTCAAGAAGTACTGTTCATCGGACATATGGATAACTTCGATAGTTGTGGGTGTGCCGGGTAGTGGAAGAGGGAACAGTATAGGGAGGAGCTGTCCTGTTGTACTTGAACTAATTAGATTAACGTCTCGTACAGCATCAACCTGTAGATAGCTTACCTTCTCTGCTGTGGTCTGCTCGCACAATTCATTCTTTCTTGCGGCTGTTGTTGCTTTCTTCTTCTTCTTCGTCCTTTTTTTTCGGACAGAGAGAGGCCGCCCAGTAGCGTTACTCTCCCACCTAAACTTATGTCGCAGGAGACGTAATATCATTTATGAAGCCAGCTCGTCAAAGATCATCAGGAACCCCTTCATGATCTCACATTGCGTTGGAGCATTGCGGATGTGGTATTGGACTTGGTCTGGGGATCCTTATTGCTGAGACAGTAGATTAGCAGCTGCAGCAAGGTAGAGAGATATATAGGGTCAAGTACTTTTTGTGGCTGCAATACACCCAGCAAATACAATAACCACAGTGGCATCATTGATATTGTCGAAACCACAGCGAACAACAGGATGGCTTTCTGTGGCCAGTCTGATAGCACATCGATGTTATTGCAAGGTTCATCGGCCCATAGGCCAGGGCAGGTGAAAGGTCACAACTGGTTTGGTTTTGACGTATTCTGGATGTGCATGTTGCATGACTTGCTAGTTTGCTACAAGTGTAGCTAATGAAGCCTATGAGAAGATGAAGATGGTGAAGAAGAGATGAAGAATACAGTAATGATAGATTCGTAATGGAATCCCGGCGTGGGTGGGGGACGGGCAGCCCTAAGCCCTGAGACTGACTGCCGACCAATAACCTCCAAGACACTTATTCCACTGTATATTTCTACAGTGGATTCACCTAGTATATATCTTTGTCTACGTCCATTTCGCACCCTTTGCTCATTCTTCATTATAGAAACTGTCTCTCTCCATTTGTTTACCTGAGCTCTTCCCTTACACATATCTCATCCTTTTAATCTCCCTAAAACATTGATCGTGGACTTTCTACTGCAGGTATGATAGGATAAAAGAACGACAGTTTAGATCCAGAAGCACTATAGACTCACAACAGGAATTTGAATACCAATAAAAAGAAAGTCTGGGTGACAACATCAACCAGCCAGAGTTTCCGCTCGGATTAAGCGAACATATAAAAATCTCAATCGAAATCAACTTTCCGTTTGCCGTCAATTTCTTAAGGCAAAAATCGTGAAGGTTGAATAGGGAATCAAAGTGTTGCGGTAGAAGCAGCAATTCTCCAGGAAGATGAAGGCGTCAAAAATAGCGGAGATCTTCCTTTGCAACTAACTAATATCTCTCCAGAGATTCGTTGCTATGAGCCATATTTTCCTTCTCTCTTTTTGGTGAGTAGATACCAAGGTCTTGGTTTTCTAACAATCTTGTTAATGAGCTACAGATAATAGAAAGAAAGTACCTATGCAGCTTGTTTGTCTCGGCACGATCCACGAGACATGTCATGCGTTATGTATATGTCTGTTTGTCTTTTTTTTTTTCATCTTTTTCCCTTCCACCAGTCTCTCCACACACTGAGACGGTAAGACAAATGTCTTAGTTCAATCAGTACGAAGATACTGATAAACTGCTGCGACTACCACCACCGCCGCCGTCGTCACCAGCCTGGTTTCCCCCGCCTTTCCTCGCCCCAAATGGCAATCAAGAAGGTCAGTGGTATTGAATTGAATAACATATTCGGACTTGAATTACAAGTTAACTAGTCCCTTGATAGAAACCTCTTCAGCCCGAGGAGAAGAAGAAGACAAAGAAGGTGATGAATGCAAAGGAAAAGAAGAAAACCCACCCTCACAATAAGAGTGTTGAGGATATGACTCTCCGCGAGACAGTAAAGACACGTTATCTGTATATTAATCTATATCATGGGTTGGATAGTAGCCATGATCATTTATAATATACAGCGGATGGAGCTGCGGCGGCGGAATATCGCCTTGGAGAGGGATCGCAACGCCATTGCCAACCGGGAGGCCAGGATCGCGCTCCTATAGCGCAAGCTCGCTGCCGCTGAAGAGGAGCAGCGTTCAGAAAAAACGAAGGGAAGAATGAGAAGAAGGAGGAGGAGGGGATGGACGAATATGCCGAAGAAGAAGACGAAGACGAAGACGACGAGGAGGAGGAAGCCTCCAGCGTCCAGAGCTGCAATGATATGTGGCCGTAACAGTCTTCCAGCTTCATGCCATTGCAGCTTTTGATGCTGGGAGGCAGGGATTGGGGGTTCCCTTTCCTTCGTTTTCTCGCTCTTTTTGTTTATTTCCCCCCCTTTCCTCTGTCATCTCTACTTCTGAAATAGAAGTTTTATTTAATTTTATTCAACAACCTCTCCTCTTACTTTTCAGCAATTTTAGCAATATGAATCAAGTACCTATCGTCCCTGAGGATCGAATAGCAATAACAGAGCTGTCTGAAGATTCAATGGTAGCGGGATACATTATACTCGCAACGACAGATATCTATACGTATATCTTCATATCTAATTCTGATACAAAAGTTCTGCAAATAGCAAGGATATAAGACTCATCCCGACAACGAAAATGCGTTTCTTCTTACTACAGTACTTCTGGCAAAGGGAGCAAACGAGAATGTAGAGCCGGAGAGAAATTGCTGGCCTTGGTGACCATCTGACTGCTTTGACGTTATCGTATATAGCTATTTAGTAGATATATTTCCCGAGAAGAAAGAGAGATCATTCATAAGTTGCTAGCGTCCCACGCTGCTATGACAGGCTCATCCATAATCCATACTCGAGGGTACATCAAAAAATTTGAAACCATCAATTGCCCGTCGAAGTAATATACACTATGTGGGACCTTCAACAGCAGTGTTTGTGTCCAGTCAATCTAGTTAAATTAGAGACAAACTTGCAGCAAAATTCGAAGCTATACAAACAGCGTCGTGAGATTTACACGATGGAGAAAACTGAGTACAAGATGTGCGGTAATAACACTAATCATGAGTGCAATGAAACATGGTCCAAAAAAGGAGACAATGAGCAAAATTTCGAATTTCAGACAAGTTTCCTCTGCTTTTTTTGTCTCATCAAAGACAACAAATAACAAGATGAATCCCAACAAGATAAGGGGGAAAAAAGATAAAGAAAAAAGATCAAGAAAGAATACACCCTCTAACCCCCTACTCCCCCGCGGCGAAGGGCGATAGAATGGAGATTACAGACAAACAATCAAACGAGCAGTAACTTCATAAATATTTTTTTTTAAAAAAAAGTATAACCCAGACAAATTAAGAAAAGAAAAGAAGAAAAGAGAAAAAAAAAAAGAGAGAGAGACCTGACCTTGACACCGATATTGAAGAACTAACAGTGATGGCTCTGCTCCGTTGCACCTGAACTGCTGGGGCCATCCATGGTAGGAGGTGGAGAGAATGAATCCCCCCAAGCCGCGAAGGGGCGATATGTAGAATGGGGATTATTAATTAATGCTCCATTCTATTGTTGCCCGCCGTCGCCGCCTGCGCCGGGTTGTTCTCTCTCAGCTGGGTCTCAAGCTTAGAGAGTTTCTCCCGGTGCAGGCGAAGGGTCTCCTCCCGCGCCACGGCCACCCGTAGTCAGGCGAGGCCCCTTTCCTAATAGTAACAACGATGCTAGAACCACCTTATGCAGCATCAACATGTAGGTGTCTCATGACTTCCTCCCGGGTCTGATCGCCTGGGGCCTTCTTATTCTTTTTTCACCCCCGAAGCGGTCGCCCTCATAAGGCTGCTGGCAGGCGAGGTAATTGCGCCATCCATGATGTTGGCTGCTACTTCAGCTGCAGCCGCGATGCGCATGTTGTTATTATTATTGTTGCTGTTGTTGGCCTTTTGTATGTGAGGTTTGATTAGATACTTGATACTGCTGTGCATAAAAATGTGTGATGTAGTCTACTTACACTCTTGGCTATCCTGATAACCCTTCTTTTCTTTTCTTTTCTTTTCTTTTTTTTTTTTAAAAAAAAGGAGAGAGTAAGAGCGAGAGAGAGAGAGATAGAGAGACTGTATCAACTAATAAGTTAGTATGTGTACTCTAACCGAGGTATTTCAACTGAGGCTGTCTTACCAGTTTGATTGCATTTTCCCCTTTATATCAAAGAAGGAAAAACGCAAAGTAGAAGAAAGAAGATGAATTCTTTTCCTTTGAAAGAAGAAAAAAGAATGAAGACAGAAATTTCGAAAAGACTTGAAAATAGTTATTCTGTTTATAGGTAGATTAGCGTTTCCACTCTAATGGAGTATTCCAGCTGAGGGTGCCTTACCAGTCATTTTTAGGGTCCCCTTTCGTCTAAAGATGGGCAACGCCAAAGTAGAAGAGGGGTTCAAAAGATTTTTGAAAGTTTTCTTCGTGTTACTAGTTTGGTCATCAACATGAGTCAAGACAGATATCTCATAAAAGATATAAAAATAATGCAAGAGCTTAATGGTTGATAGTGTTAAACAGAATGGAAGAAGTGAGGAGGTATAAGAAGGTATATATAATACCACGCTGTTGTCAGCACGTTGGTAAGATGTAATGATTAGAGAGAAGACGGAGCGCCAGGACTGGGCAGATGGAGGGATTTTTATAGACGAAGGTTGGAGTGTGATCTCGCTTAGCATTCGCTTAATGAGAGCAGTGTAGTGACAGGAGCCTCGGTGACATATCTCTGCAAGATAGATTGACTGGTATCAACATCCTCTCAAGATACATTAATTGCGCCGAGTCTTGCTCTCTCTTACCCAATTAGGAAAGAGAAGGCAAATATCAGTGACAGTCCACCGCTCAAATTCACCTCTCAAATTACTATTAATTCACCAATTCCCCTGCCCTCCGTGAAAGTCTCCTGGTATATTCCTCGGTAGATAGTCAATTCATTCCAGACCCAATTATAGTCTACTTGGTCAGGGAGCAAGACACCCTACTAGATAGACTCACCTAGATCGTTTCGATAGAAGAATTAATTCTACTCAACTTTTCTGCCAATGAAACGATGACGACGATCCGTTATGACTAAGAATTAGAAACTCCTAGTTGATAAGACTAGTCAATTAGAGAAGATCGGAATCGTCAGAACGTATGATTATCATAAGCCCAAATCCTTGGGGGATATGACTCCACCGTTTGCTTCGCGGATGAGATCGCCAGCCCCCCCCCCCCCCCCCCCCCCCCCCCCCCAAGACTCCGAGATTTTCTGCCCTCATTGGATCTCCTTGAATCCGAGAATACGTTTGGCAGGTTGAACGTAGATACATAGATCGAGTACGTACCTAGGTAGTTCGGGTGCAGTGGGAATAAGCTTTAACTTAAGCTCCCCGCTAGTGGGACCATGACATGTCTGAATTGCCTATCTGGGTATGCAAGTGGATGCACTTCATCCACGTCGGGTGTGGCCATGGCTGCTACGTCATTGCGGGGAAAAGGTAAATCTGCTGACATATTTTCTTGGCCGTCAGGACTAAGCAAAAGCCCGTCGCTTTATCCTTCCTCTACACGCCGATTACGACACTCGAAGTGGCGCCAAACTCCCCATGGCGACAAAGTGGCTCTGATAGTTGTCACATGACTGTGTCCCTCGTCATAGCTATATCACACGCCACAGCTTACTTTATATATGGATATGGACGAGGCGCGAAGCGGAGGTGTGATGGAAACTTTACAACGATCTGATCTGAGGCAGATTTATCCGATCGTCGATCTGGTCAGTATCACTTTGCTTCTGCTGCTTCAGTAGTCTGACAAATGCTGATGATCGGATTTTCGCAGAAATCATCTACATACTAGTTACACGCAATATTCTTTTCGTTCCTTTTAATTGATTCAACATGGCTGGCTCCAAGACCGAGACGGCAATCAAATATCCAGAAAGTGCCAACCAGAAGCGGAGGATCCGAAACACAACGCAAGACAAAAAATGGGCGTCGCGCATGCAAGAAAGAGCCCGCACCTCTTCGGAGATGTCGTCCAGCGCGACAACCTGGCCCGTGGAGCAATTATTGGAAACGACCATGGACGAGGAAGGCAACCCGGTTCCCGACCCTGTCTCGTACAGCGACGGCATCAAAGCTCGAAGGTCGGGTGCTCAGAAAGATGATCAGGATATGGTCGCTGCTGTGAACGAAGTGCCCTAATTACGCTTTTGGGGGACAGGACAACGTGAGGAAATAACCGCAAGTGTCACTTAGACATGTACATGGATTAGGAACATCTACCTGTAAAGAACATTGGGTTACCAGTATTAAGCTTATCATATACATCTATTGCCATTTCAATGATGCTTATAGCGATGGGGCTCCGCCGCCGAGATACCTGTCCTGAAAGACAACTTATCTACAGATTGGTGCAGTATATCCATTGAATATCACTTCCATAGCGGGTAGATAATGGTAATGCTTGCTTTGATCATGGAAAACGAAGAGAAACCACACTACATACAGTATCCACACGTAAGGACAACTCACTATCTTTCAGGTAGGAGCTCATTCCAAGATGCACTCTCACAGGAGGGGGTACAGGACGATTCTTTTTGTGCTATGTACATGGTGTCGTGTGATCCCTCGCCAGTGACATGTTTGTCTTCAGGAGAAGGTTAGATCTCGAGTGGCGCATCGACGCTCAAGATAAAATGGAACGGTGGGATTTATGCGCCCTTACCTTTCCTTACTGCATAGCCTTTTTGCTTATATTAGGAGTAGACTCTAGATAAATATGAAAAAGAAAGAAGCACTTTTCGATTCACTACAAGAAAAATAAAGGGAGAAAAAAACCAAAGTAACCTAAACTATAACAAATAAATAAAAAACACCCACAGACGACACAGCAAGAAAAGGAGAGGAAGCAGAATCAAGAAGGGGGAAAAAAAAGAGAGAGAGAGAACATCCCCTCCCTGACCCTAGGCGGTGACGGGGCAACAGAACGGAATTTTAGTCCGCTCTGTCAGTACTCGCCGCCGCCGCTGTCTCCTCTCCCTCCGCCTCCCCCGCCCCTTGTCCTGGGGCATCCAGCAGCCCCAGGTCCCGGCAAAGCCGGGCGATCTTCTCTCGCCTCCTGCGGAGGTTGTCCTCCTCCCTTGCGACTGCTGCCCGCCTGCTGCGGAGGCTCTCCTCGTCCCTCGCTACCGCCGCTCGCAGGCGGTCAAGCTCCCTCTGCTGAATAGTAATGACTATGTTAAAACCCCACACACACCATCAACGTGTAGATAGCTAACCTTCTGCTCTCGGGTCATCTTGCTCGGGTTTTTCTTTTTCCTCTTCCTCTTCTTCTCCTTCTTCTCCCCTGCAGGGGTGATGTAGTTCGTGCTGCCGACAGTGATATTGGCATTGACGCCAGCGGCCGTGACGGCGGCAGTCACGGCCGCGGCGAGCTCGCTGAGGCTGCTGCTGTTGCTGCCGTTGCTGCCACTGTTCTTCTGTTGGGGGGCTTGATTAGGTACTTAATACTCGTGACCATGGGCATGTAAATATATTTGATGTAGTGTACTTACTTGTGGCGCCATATCTTCTTCTTGAAAAAGAAAAAAATGACCTGAGGACTTGAGCTGCGAACGTGCGAAGCGGGCCGATCGGTATCCAAAGAGGCTGAAGAAAAATTTAACTTCCTATTTCTCTTTTTCCAAGGAGTCAGTACTTCCACTCTCTCAGAGTCTTGCATAGCGATATTCCAACTGAGGTCGTCTTACCGTTCGCTTGCTTGGGGCTCCCCGGGGAAAGGGAAGAGGACAGAGAAAGGAGGGAGGAAGACGAGTGACGAACTTAGAAATCCACGTAGACCACACGCGTCCCTCGCGTCTCGTGTCTGGCCATGAGATATCCACTGACACCATAACTGGACTGGGCAGTTTTCAAACAGCGTCATTCAACTGTGATATAAAGTTTATCGCCATTTTACTACATCAAATATTAATATTAATATGAAATTGTAATATCGTAGTTATTTTTATGGTTCAATCTACAAAAATTCGTTTTTAGAAAAACCTTATTAAGGGAAACATCCATCTCTAAGCGAAGATGTCGTTTTTAGAATTGTTTTTCTAGAAAAAAGAAAAGGGCTTAATAGTATCTCTCTTCTATAACCTCACAGCATAGATGATTTAGATACTCTAGTGGTTAGATTACATAGAACTCAAAGCCTCATTTTCTTCCTAAAATGAAATTTAATAATGTAGCATGGTATATTATGGAGGTGTAGTTCAAAGGCAGCGTCGGGGTAAAAGAAAAAGAGGAAGAAGAAGAAGAAATTAGTAATAAAAAAAGTAAATCATTAATTACTTTTTTTTTCTTTTTACCTGAGGTTAGTACTTTATAAACGTTATTTTAGAAAAGACGTTCGATTTCTGGATCGTGGTTTAGAAACTATCAATAGATTTCTCTTTTTTTTTTCTTTTTTTTCTTTTTTTTTCTTTTTTTTCTTTTTTTTTCTTTTTTTTTCTTTTTTTTTCTTTTTCTTTTTTTGAAACTCCCCTAGCGCCTATGAATGAGTCGTACCCTTCTTCTCGTCTCGTTCCATGCGTACATCATGAGTCGTGACAAAGCACCTGACATAACCTCCACGAACTTACCCCACACGACATCTTAGCGACCCACTCCCCAAGGTTGCAGATTATTGAATTTCTCGAAGAAGGAACTGAGCTGATTTTGGCAATAGGCTTATGCTTGGAAATTAACCTTGATCGTATTTCTCCGAAATTTTAGGGTTTCCCCATCACATGGCCCGCGCTTGCCCCACACGGAAGCAACGCCATGCAACTTTATTTCGACCTCCAAAACTCAATTAACAAGGCTGTTTCAATCCCCCATATAGTTACGCTCCTGATATTGAGATATTCGGTTATTATACACAGATTCGTGAAGCTTTCTAGAATTTGAGAAAATCACCAGATATATTACATGGCCATGCTTGGTAGTAAGAATCTTATCGAGGGTCAAGAAGATGCAGAAGCCGGTGCCCAAGACAGGTGGGCTCAATTGATGCTGGTTCTGGGCCAACTTATAGAAAGAACCGCAATATTGGTTATTCAATCGTACTCCTTTTATGGAGGAAGCTGTTTCCGGACTGAAACTCCCGAAGTAGAATCCATTAGCTGACCGTCACAACGACAAGGCCGGGAAACTGCCACTCCACACCGTGGATAAAAGCCCGCTGTCATAAGGCGGCCCTGCAGAAGGAACAATCCTTCTGAATCTGGGCTTATAGTCCGCCTATATTCTCATGATCCTGATCTTCTCTAACTATCGTCTTCAGTATTGTCAAGCTAGGAGTTCTAGTTCTTCGCGCCAAAATAGATCTTCTTCTTCGTCTCTGTTGACGGTATGCATGTATACAGAGCCGTCAACTCCTTCTTTTGCTACTCGGTGAATGAACCTTGAAAGAGGTTCGACGTTCAGTGAATATCTCTTACAAGGTATGTCACCGAGGCTCCTGCCAATTCACTGCTCTCATCAACCGAAGGCTTAGGAGAGGCCACCACCATGTCTATAAAATCCCCCAACTTCCCACGCTTTTGCACCGTCCCACGTATCCATTATTTCCTCCTCTCCTTATCCCTTCTTCTTCTTCTTGGATCAAACCTACACAACCGATAAAATACACCAAAATGGTCCAAGAAGCCTGGTCTTGAAAAGCTGTTCAAAGATATCTTCTATCTTCGTTATTATTACACCTTCCTTTCATACTACCATTTGGTCGCCGTCTTCCTCCTGCATAACCAGCAGCAGCAGGAGGAGCAGCTTTCCTATTTTCTTGAAAGGATGGCAGTGAGTATTATCCATGACAGATTCATGTGGCAAGTATTAATTGTTGTACAGCCCGAGGACGGGAACAAACATTTTGGAGCATTTCGAAAATTGCTATCTTTTTTTTTTCGAAATATCGATTGAACTCTGACTTAATTTTCTCCGAAAAAAAAAAGTCTTTGAACATCTATCTGGTCGTCATGGCGCCAAAGGTAAGCAGATCACATCACACATATTCAAGGCTGCAGGTATCGAGCAACTGATCAAACATCCTACAGAAGACCGCCGCCGCCGCCAATATTGTCCCTGTCGTCGATGGGAGAAAGTAATTGTGGACCCTGAGTCCACCCCCTGTGGGGTTGAAAAAGAACAAAAGCAAGAAGAAGAATGACGTCTCCACTGTGCGCAAGAAGGATCTTAAACCCTAGAAGAAAAGGTAACCTACCTACATGTTGATAACGTACGTACGACGTCGGGTTCTAACAATGTCGTCGCAAAATATTAGATGGAGGCAGAAAGCCCTCCGAAGGGTCATACAACTATCGCAGAGCTGCGGCTCGGTATATACTGCCGCTACTGCAAGAACGATAAAATGGTCACTATTATCGTCCGTCGGGCAGATGATCCGTCGCCAGATTCTAGCCAGTGCTCAAGTGCCTCTGAGTCTCTCCGACAGAGGCGTAAGGTTAGCGGAAATGAATGAGGAGCGGCGGCGGCGAGCAAGGATAGAATGGAGCATTAATCAATAATCTCCATTCTATCGCCCCGTCGCCTCCCGGGGGAAGGGCTGATCATCTCTCATATCCGGAGGATTATCCGAGAAACCGCCAGCTTGAAGCCCGTCACTGGACATATCCCTGCTGAGTCTGCTGTTTCTGAGCGGATGGCCATGGATGGAGGGGGGTGGAGGGGGGTAAGGGGTTCGTTCTTGTTTCAGAGTTCGCGGAACTTATTGACGCTTGCAACGGTATAATCTTCCAAATGACGACCTCCGCTGGAGTCCTCGACACCAAAGAAAGATCGCATAATGGTAAGTTGTCCTCGCATGTTAATAATGTATGAGACGTGATTTTGATAATGTTTTCTAGGAGGAGGAACTACGCCTCTACCAATATTCCTGATCGATATCAGGATCCACTACAATTCAAAGATACGATTTTTCGAGTTCCCATCATGCCGAATGACATGATATCCACGACTGCCATCAGGAGTGGATCGTTAAGGAAATGACGACATGGTCGTAGCGGCCGCTCCAGGAACGTCCAGCCTCGCCTGAAGAACATCACCATCTTATCCGCGACCTAGTTGCAGGAAGCAATCCACGAAGCTCAAAAAGAAATGGATGATTACCTTGATGTCAAACCCCCGAATCAGCAAAGACACGAAGAAGAAACCCACACTAACCCCAGACACTGTCTACTTCAGAGACACTCGAAACAACAGATTGGACGATGGGCGAGCTTTGCTTGTAAGTATATTTCTAATATTAATTGGACTTGTACTCTGTTAATTATATTAGGATGACAAGGTAACGTCGTATATACCATGGGGACAAGTGACTATGAAGGCAAACCCTGCAGAAAATGTCATGATGAAGAGTTGTCGCATCGTGATCATTTCGAGCAACAAGCAGTACACGACCAAAGAAGTGGAATGGTTTTTACTACGCCGCCGTCAGCTAATTGACGCCGGAGATAATGACGATGACCTCCTTCGCCAACAGTTACCTACAGCTGTGAACTTTGAGGGGGAGAGGGAAATGGCATATATGCCATGCTCCCAAGACATCCGTCCTCGTCAGGACGAGCGCCCTATGTCGACTGCTCGGTCAACCTTCGCCACCGTACGAGGTATCATACGCGAAATATTAAACAGGGAAGTGAAAACTCCACGCATATAGAATGGTGAAAGAGGATGGATGGGAAATCTACTTCCGTGTTCTTGCCAGATTATCGAGTGCTCCACTCAGCATTTTTTATCTGGTCGAGAGCATCCTGATGTTCATCATGGACTGACTCGACTGATACCCGATTGACCAACTGTCGGAACAAGCCCCGGGAAGAAATCCAAACGATGCATTCAAATCATGATCAACCCCACAGCTCCATTATCGTCGGCGAGGTTAAGACTCCGTGGACTACAGATCTACCACTGTTCCTTGAGAAACTGGCTCGTTTGCTTGGTATGTCAATTTTCTCAACTGTTATACTGGGATTTCACTGCTGATCGATTAGATAGAGCTGCTTGCAAAGTATATGGATGATTACGAGTGTAGACACGGGTTTCTGTCTACCTACGAGCAAACAATGTTTTGAATAGAGTTTGACAATTTAAATTCCAACTCTGCTGCTGGAACAGGACCCGTGAGAATGAGCGTAAAAGAGTGCATGGTATAGCTGGTATGTCTCGCAAAATGGACGACAATTGCGTTATTCTGTGACGCATGTGGAAGGGATCAGGTGCGTATCATTTATTATATTTTTGTTATTCTATTCTATTTTGATATTTCTCTAGACTGAACGCATCCCTACAACCCTCCTACTTAGGTTGGAGTATCAGGACGAGGCAACCAACCGCGGGTCCTGTGACTGTTGTGAGAAGGATAGAATTCTCACCGACAGCTTCAACTACGGTGAGCTGTTATGCAGACAACGGTTGGAGAGATGCGAGCCAGATTCCGGAATGAAGCTCTTCACGACTAGTAAAATGGGTCTGGGCATCAAAAACTCCAGAGCCAGCAAGAGGACGGAAAGATGTGGTTTTTTACTTCCTCCACCTCAAGTTTCGATTCATGGTCAACTTGGAGAAGCCACCGACTTTCTCTTTGCCTCACCTCCCGTGGTACTGAAGAGACGAGATTCAACCGCCCATCACAAACTCATGGTACCGATTGGCAATCTATTTGACAATATCCCCCCCATCGGGTAACGAGGAATACCGGACAAGACAGCACACAGCTTACGTCCGGGCTAAGCGAAGCCCGCCGGGTCATTTGACACACATCAGACCGTCGATAGTTTCGCTGCGTGTACACCATTCGTATGTCTGGTTTAACCAGGACATCTCGGGGTCACAAGTAGCGGAGCGACTTCCGCAGAGACATGATCAAAAGTATATGGTATGTGGGTCAACACAAGACAGACGATTGGATTAGGTAATCGACCCTCGCCATTTGAACCGAAACACACTCCAAAGCGGTCCATCTGTTCGCTTGTATGCATGGGCATGGTGGCTTACAAAAAGTTATTCTGCGAAGAATTTTCCGTGTTAGGAAAAAGTGAGTGTTTTTCTCCCCCCTTCAAGGAGGTTCATGATACTGACTCATTGTAGTGTCCGCTACAGACACAGCTCAGTCTCACAAGCTTCACAAGCTTCGTAGAAGATGATGTTGACTTGCCGGGAGAACCATGCCACCAGCTCTACGTCCAGCCGATCCTAGAGCAGCTGCAACGCCCTGCGCCTGCGCCTGCTCCTGCTTCTGGCCCGGCCCTCCCTCCTGTGCTGGTAAGTTTACAATCCCCAATCAGGTTTTTCAATGCTAACCGCGACTAGGCTGTCCTCATTCCTTTGCCGGCTCCGCTGGTAGTCCTCCCTCCTGCCCTGGTGCATACTGCAATCATGGCCCTTGGCGTAAGTAATCTCTACAAGTACAAGAAGCCTTCACCAAGACAGATCGCAATATTAATAGTTCATAGCTGCCCTGGCACTATTTGATCCGTCCGCGGATCAACCTCCGGGAGGTTCATACTTGGGTGTTCCCAGCTCTGGCCGTTTAGGCAAGTATTCTCCCATTTGTAAGATGCTTTTTTGTTCATGGGCTGACTTCACAAGATGCTGATCTTCCCTGGCTCGCCCCCGTCCTGTGCGGGAACTCCTCGTACGGTGTTGGACTGCGACCACAACAAGCTGGACCAGATAAGTCCTGTCCAGTGTCAGTGTCAATGTCAATGTCCTGGAAGTAACCGGAGATGTGATCGAGGGATATCCTGCGGGTACGAAGAATGACGGGTTACACAACCACTTTCCCTTTGTCTTCTTTCTCTTTTCTTTTCTTTTTTTTTGTTTTTTTTTTACCAGAGGTCTACTCCGGTAGACCTTCGCTGGGAAAGGCGAGAACTGTGAGGGTTGTGGACTTTGGCCCATGTAATATCAGGCACCAATGGGCATTTTTTATCATTAGAGTTCTCGCTGCCTTTGGTGTAATTGCGTCCTTTCCCAATTGCATACCTGCGAGAACCTTGTGGTTCTTGCTACTTGCAAGATTTTTTTTTGCATTTCTTGCAAATTGGGGCGTCGTTTCATTGGGTTGTCCGTTGGTGCGGAGTCTTCATTTGTAAGGAAAAACCTTTCTGGTGGCTTGAGGTTGAGTGGAAAGGGTCTTGGATCTGTATTAAATGGTAAGTGGAGATATTGATATTGCAATTGCAACGTATTAGACTGATTGCTGATTGTCAATTACAATATCTAATGCCGGTATATCTGTTGGGAACTCATGTCAGCTCTGAGGCATGACACACACCCACCCACATATCACCTCATATGAGAGCGGTTGGGAAAGTATACAACCGTTACAGTCATTGAGCAATAGGAGGCTAAAAGCCGAAAACATCATGGTCATTGGGCTGTCCTAATAGCTTTTTGCATCTCTATTTAGAACCTCCATGCCTTCTCCTACCTCGCTACCGCATTTATTCTCGACGTGGAAACCGCAATAATCCGGGAAGATATGAGGACAAAGGCGTCAGGGGAAAAAATATACACGGAATTCTACGAGATATGGTGAGAATTAGATTTCTAGGGCTATTGAGAATATCTGGCAGCTTCAAAGTCTTTTCGTCATTATCTGTCTGTAGACTAGCCCTCCTAGTCGATCTAGTTGTCCTATCCACATATGAGAAGAGCAGGCCATAGTTCATAAGTATGCTTATCTAGACCATCTCTCACCCATACACATACACCAAGGCACGCACAGACGTTCCCATGGATCAGGGTCCGGCCTCATCTCGGCTGCTCTGGTGTGGTCCATTGCAGCCCTACCTAATGCATGGAAGCAGGCAACTCCAGCTCTTGGGGACTGGGGTGATGCAATTAGGTGCTTATCCAGGTGGGTGGGGTAGATAGGTAGATGCCTAATTAGGAATGTGGTGAGGTAGGGAGGTAGGGTGGGTTGCACTCCACCAGACCCTACATCCTCCCACCATCCCTCCATCTCACACTCTCTCCACACCCACACTTTCTTCATCCACCAACGTGGCAAGCGACTAATTCGAGCAGGGATTATGTATGGTGTGATCTAGAAGCATCCGTCGAGCCAGGTAGATAAACTAAAGGAAAAAAAAAAAGGGAATGAATAGATTGGACGATAGTGACGAGACTGGTAATTAGTTAGGCAAGTTTCGGCATTTCTTCATCCTCTAAGATCGTAGTGATAGAAGGGATCTAGACTCTTCCTCTCCTTGCTTGCATGCACGCCTGATGGACGACTTCCACCAGTTGCAAAAATAGGCATACGAGCGATAAGCTACCTAACTAACCAATTAGCCTGAAGAATCCTGGCCTTAAAAAAGCACCGTACGTCCACCAGTACACCATTTCATTAATATAAGGCTGATATTAATATTAGTATCATGATGATATACCCGCATGCGGTAGCAGGTCCGCTACACTACCTATGCATGTCATTTACGTACTGTACCTAGCTATGTATGTGTTGGACGTACATATGTATGTTATGTTGACTGTACAAGGATTGTCCATATTTTGTTTTCCTGTTTCCATCGCTGAAGATGACTCGTGAGGAGAGGAGATATGAGGCATTACTTGGATAAATTCTCGACTTTGTGTCTTAGATAATGTGATAAATGTGCAGGCAAGCCGGAAGGATGCGATTTTCTCCTTCCTAGATTCACTGCAATAAACATGGCCATCGAAACGGAATTACGCAGTCTGTCAAATAAATATTTCTTGCTACTTTATCAAATTTATCAAGTTAACCATTACCTGTTGGACACTGCGTTATCTCTCTCTCTCTCTTTCCAAATCGGTAGATTACGCTTATGATGTTGTAGATGTTGTAGATGAATTCATCGTTCGAGGTTGATGTAATCATATTGTACTCGCGAAGGTTATCGAGTCATCGACATAGATCTGTATCGCGTATAGTTGCGATGTGGGGCAAATGCTCCCCCTAAACCCCCAAAAAGGTTTTTGTTCAGTTAAAAAGAAAAAAAATCAAAACAGCCGAAAGATACTGTGTCAAGATTTGAGAATTCCGCTTCACTGATAACCACAAAAAAAAAGCCGCGTTAACAGCGTTCCCTCGTGGTGGGGTTTGAAGCGGGGTCGATGGCAGAACTTATGCATGTCAATTGCTGGCAATCACGGAACGGATTCAACCCAAAAGTCGGGAAAGGTAAACGTTAACGACGATTTTCCCAGGCGAGTCAGTTGCAGACTACCTCAGGAGCGAGAGTCATAGCATTCCTTTTTTGCGACATCCATTCGTATCTTTAACGTGGCTGGGAACCTGATTTATTGCTGATTTTGGAGCTTGGGCCGCCTGTCAGGCCTGCCCCGAAGTACTCGGTGGGCAGCCTCGAGTCATCGACACTTGACTATTAGGGAAAGCGCGGGAGGCTGACGCCGGCAGATGCACGGTCCAGTCTGTGGAGATTCTTCAGCGATCTGCTTACCCGAAAAACACGATCGACTAGACATAGCTCCAAGGCGTTGTGCAGGTAATAATAATGAGACAATAATTATAACAATGAGCCAGCATCCAGCAAGTGTTTCCCCGCTGTACCAAGCCCTTGGTACGGAGCAGCAGATCTCATATATGAGTACTGACTGTGGTATGCTTCGAGAAAAAAAGGAAGGAGCTTCTTGATCTGATAAGGGACATGCAGTGTGACGAGATGCCCCTCTCTCGGTGACAATGGACAATGGACAATGTGACCTTCCCCCCTCTTCGCGGCCTGTCCCTCACCGCTACTGCCGCCATCCAGTCCGATTTCAAATTCCGCGAGCAGTTCGAGGGACAAGTTCTCCTTTCGGGTTGAGTTGCGTTAATTACGGAGTGCTGTAGAAGGGCATTGCTCGGGGATACCTAAAAGACGCTAGCTCTGCCTCAGCGAAGTCACATTCTCTCTGTATCACTATCACATCACGTTGCCTGATTACGACTCACTGACAAGAGCATCCTTTGGCGTCAGCTGCTATTCACGACATTAGGAGGATTTCTCTCGAGAGACTCGGGCTGTGATCCACTGGGCACATGACCGCATTGTCACCAAAGCTAGCACGCACCGTCTGGAGACACCCACCCACGTTTCTCGATTTAACGGCGGCTAAAAGTACTCCATAGGTCAGGAGCAGCCTGGGCGGGATAAAACAAAAGCTAAAATGGTTGGAAAGTTGCCAAGGGTGAACCTTGATCTTATTATAGGCACTCTGACTTTGGGGGACAGGGTTCCGATGCCTTTTTCGATCAATTAAGCAACCTTGCCTCTTCCAATGACGACAGTTACGATTGCTCCAGCAAGAAATGGTGCCATCGTACCGTCACCGGCATGAAGATCCAATTGCGCCGATATCGTACGATATCTGTCAATGGCTATAGCCCAGCAATCGCCATGACCAATAAATTATCTATATACGGAGTACGCATAGTAACAACCTGCGGACACGGCATGAAGGATTCGCTGAGACCTAGCCATTTGTATGGAGTGCTGTAGTTTCTACATATCTGTCCTGCCAAGCTGTGTACGCGCCGGGCCTTGTTTAGCGGGTGGAGCGACAGCAGTCCCGCGATCGTGATGGCCGGGGACAAGCACTCTGACTGGGCACGGGAGGTGACGAAGTTGCAGCGCGAAGAAGCGGCACCCGCCAATCACTGGTAGCGCCTGCCTACCATCGCAACTGCAGTTCCTGGCAGCTTCCTTCGTTCCTTCCTCTTGTCCTCCATCCTCTCCTCCCCGCTTCATTCGTCCCGCCCCTCATCAGCATTGCTGCCCGCTCTACCAAGAATGAGGCAGTGCGGACTAACCAGGTTCGATTGTCAATGAGTTGATCGGGCAAGAATCGACCATAGACGAGTCGATTCCCTCCGATAAAGTTCACGGCACATGTCACCAGACGGTTTCCTACAGTCGGAGAGGGCCTGAACTCCGCGATTGCATGTCGCGGTGTCCAGCTGCAGATTGATCGATTAGGTTCCTATCACTAGAATTTTACTAAGTCCTATGGCTGCAGTATGAGGTAGCGTTCGGTTGTCATCCGATGCGAGCTATTGA
Organism: Rasamsonia byssochlamydoides; assembly: GCF_041956645.1. Lineage (NCBI taxonomy): Eukaryota > Fungi > Ascomycota > Eurotiomycetes > Eurotiales > Trichocomaceae > Rasamsonia > Rasamsonia byssochlamydoides. The sequence goes on along the minus strand of NW_027192384.1, from coordinate 752,545 downwards.
GAGCTTGGACAAGGATCCGCCCTCCTGGGCATGCAGGAAGCACATCAAGCCACCCTGGTCAGGGCCGACCTTGGATCTGCGATGCTCGCGAGCATGGCGGATCTGCAACCCTTGACGCTCGTTGGCGCTGGCAGTAAATTATCAGAGAACCACATGAGCCATTCGAGTCCAGTCGCTTTGGCAACCCCGCGGGTCGACCTTCTGGTTGGCAGGAAGCGCTCGTGATGGCTTTTTATTTTCTTCCTGGTCGTGAGCTCCGATTGCCTAGTGATTTGATATTCGGATCGGCCTTTCTGGGGCTTGCCTTACCATGATTGTTCGAGCGAGTAATAATTTCCACCCTGCCATTCCATTTTCTTTTTATTTTTCGGCGGTGCCTGCGTCAACTTTTCCCTGCCTTGCCCCTCAATAGATTCAAAGTTACCCCCGTACGCACGCGGTGGTTTCTAAATATTACTGCTCCTCCTTCTGGACCTCCCCTTCATTTCTCCGACCCTCCTTTCCACACCCACCGACAAAAAAAGAAATTTCTTGCAGGCCTCTCCAGCTGCAAGGGGTTCTCCTGAACAAGCAAATTGGAGTAGACCGTCAAGCGCTGCCTTCAGCCTTCGGGGGGTGATTCTGCTATACACACAACCTGTATGAGGCGACGGTGGTCACTGATTCGCGCCCGGTCGTCTGGACATCAAGGATCTGGCAGGTAGACTGACTGTCGCCTGTTCGACTTTGATCCCGACTTTCAGGGTAAGTAGAAGCCTTTTGCTTTTTTTTTTATTCCATTTCGTTTCTTCTGTGGAACGTTCTCATCAATTCTACTACCCCTGGTTGTATTACCATTTTTTTTTTCCCGATTGTAGTGTTGTCTTTTCTCTCTCTCTCTCTCTCTCTCTCTCTCTCTCTCTCTCTTTTTGTTACATCTCAAGTTTACTCTTGTGGAAAGAGATTTTGCTCCTCTCCTATGTAGCGTTTGTTGGAAAGGTTGATTGTGTGGTATCACACTGATCGATGGGATAGCTTTGTCCGCCGAGCTGTGCGCGACCTCTGATAAAATGGCCGAATTGGGCTGGCACCGGACGATGTCTTCTGGTTCGCGCTCAACAACGACGGCGCCCATCACACCTCTCTCTCAGGCCTTGGAGTCGGAGCTCGAGCCGTGTGCGTCAACAGCTTCTCTTTTCCTGTACTCTCAGGGTTCAGTGATCTTATGCCTCCATCATGATACGCTGGCGATCGATCGACGTTTTACACGCCACCAAGAGAAGATTGCCTTCATATGCGTTGACAATGTCAGTGAGAGAGGAGCGGGCCGTCTGGTCGTCAGCTATGACTTTAGTCAGACGGCAATCGTATGGGATCTGTTCACTGGGAATGAAATCTCACGATTCGCTTCATTCGAACCCCTTCGAGTCGCGGCATGGATGCGGAATGGAAACGTGGCGTTTGGTAATGATCCTGGAAAGCTGAATTGAGCATACAGCCCATATTGACAATGATCCAGGGAATGGCAAGGGCGAAGTGATACTTTTTGAACCTTCGACATCCGAGCACATCTCCACCCGTACCATCTTTGATCCGATCACGGCATTGGCTCCAGGCGCGGACTGCCGTACCTACGCAATCGGGTGGGTGACTTGACCGGTATATATTGAAGTTGGTTTGTTAACACTATTCTAGGTACCAAAATGGCTCCATCCTCATAGCTACTCTGCAGCCCACGTTTACGATCCTGCACACCTTGACCACATCGAGAGGACCATCTCCAATCGTATCGCTGGCTTGGCATGCGTCCTCATCGAAGCAGAAATCAGATATGCTTGCCACCCAAACTTCTGATGGTGATCTCAGGGTCTGGAGCGTAGCTAAGCCCCCAGGTACCGAATCTCCCCGGGTGATCCGGGTACTCAAACGATCGGAACCGTACGCGAATGGACCGAAATTCATGGCGTGGTCAAAGGGTGGAAGAATCGTGCAGTATTCGGACCGGTAAGGTGGCTCAATGGAAAGCAGGATGTGTGCAGACTCGACTGACTCATGGCTGATTTCAGAGAAACTTGGATCTGGGATGTCAGAACAAAACATGTAACCTACGAAACCGTGCCCACGATCGAGGATGTTATTGGTATGGCCAACTATGGACCAACGGCAACACTATTCACTCTGGGTCCCAACCATACCGTTCAGCAATACGACCTGGAAAACCCGGCCATGGTGGCGAATGTCCAACATCTCCCTAGCGATCCCCTGTTGCGGCCAATGTCGCCGGGATACTTGGCTGGGGGCAATGGTGCAGACCTGGGGCGGGCTGGTATCGAGGCAGTCAGCCAGCAACGGGCCGATACAGCGAGTCCGCTGTCCGGCAGAAGTCGCACCAACTCGATGAGCTCCCGAGCTTCTTCTGGCCGTGTCCGCCCATTTTCTCCCCCGGTGAAATCCGCCTACAGCGGAACTACCTTTTCGATGACTTCACCCCTTGGTCGAGTGGCGTCCCACACCACAGGAACATCGATTGCCTACGGTTCAGCCGCGTCGGTATCGTCCGCAACCCGTTCTCGCAGCGGTTCGCGTTTGAGGAATGAAGTAACCCTCAGTCCTGCTGACAAGCCTTTGGAGGATCTGTTTCCCTACACCAGGGCTCGTGTCAATGACGTTCCGTACACTCAAAAACAACGCCGGCCTATTGACGAGTCACACTTGACAGCCGATGATCTGCGCCGACAGATGCTGAGCATTGTCTTTGGATGGGAAGGGGACATTGAAGGATTGATCCGGGATGAAAGTAAGATTCTCAACCCTTATGCTTAGCTGTGACGAAAATGTATTGACCTCGTGAAATTAGTGAGTCGACACCCGCCTGGTAGCCAAAATGCCATCTTTCTCTCCCGATGGTTGGGAGACATTAATCCTGATCAGATGTTTGCCATCATCGGCTCGGGATCGGTCTCCGCTTCCGCCTGGATGTTCCTGGCCCTCAGCCAGATGGGTGGCCACGAGCAAGCCAACAAAATCGGACAGACCTTTGTCCAGCGACTGTTGGAGATTGGCGATATCCATGCTTCTGCAACCATCCTCTTGGCTCTCGGAGATCGAAACGACGCGATCGAGGTTTATGTGTCCCGTAATTACTTTATGGAGGCCATTTTGATGACCTGTCTATTGATGCCTTCCGACTGGCAACGGCAATCCTACCTCGTCCGTCGATGGGGTGAACACGTCGTCTCGAATTCTCAGCAGCAGTTGGCAATCCGATGCTTCATGTGCACGGGCGTGGAGCCTTCGGAACCCTGGACTTCTCCAACTGCCCCGAGATTTGGTGAGCTGCGGGTGACATCCCCTGAGCCACAACCTCCTGTTAGCAGACCGAGTGAGCAATCACAGCCAGGAAACAGTAACCGGATGACCGTGAAGAACTCGGCGCTCAAGCTCATCACGTCATTTGGGCCGCAAGACAACCGGTCATTCAGATTCCCCGGTCTCAAGTCCGACGATCGCACGCCTACCAACGTCCCCGGAGTGACGCCTATCGCGGAATCCGCCGTTGGAGAGTCGGCTCTGTCTCCAGGGGGGCTCGGTTCTTACAGACTCAACAATATTCGAAGTATCAATCATGCCATGTCTTCAAGGACCTCTACCCCTGGCGGCTTCACCCGAAATCGACTGCCTTCGATAGGAGAGACACCAGTCGATGTCCAGCCTCCGACCTTCCCGGCGCCGAAGTCACTTCCAACGCCGGTGGATTCCAGCTCCGAAAAAGAAAAGACCACTGGTGATAATGTCGAGAAGGATTCGAAGGACAACGATGGCAACGGGGACGAACAACCGCCTTTGGTTCTGCTGACATCTGCGAGGTACGATCCGAAAGACAGTGAGGGCCCTAGTCCTCAAACTGCTGTACAAGCGTCATCGAACCAATTTGAGAGCATCAAAGGTCTGCTGCCGTCTCCCCCGGCAGCCGTGTTTGAGTCGTTGAAGGAGCAGGGACGCGGCCGAAACGGTTCACGGGATCGCAAGCCGGAGGGGCTGCACATTCAGTGGCCTCCTCCGGAAGCATCTGAATCCGAAACTGGTGGATATCCAACCTATACTCCTTCGCATGAGCAGACCGACACCACGGCCGACACCAGGAGCCCCGCATCAACCTTTCACAGTCTCAAGTCGGGCAAAAGTCCCAGTGTCAGCGGCCGCAGCATCGATCAATACATCAGCAGCCTCGAGGAGGCAAACTACTATGCGAAGCACTATCGTCGCCATCATCTCCGAACTCGTGACCGGCGCCACACCGACGCTGATAAGGCCGAACGCAAGCACAGTTCGCGAAATGGCTCCGTCGAGTCTCGTGGTCGCAGTAACAATCGCTATATCCAACCGGCCAAGCGGTCGCCGTCTTCTCCTGTGCCAATGTCTCCCGAAGAATTCGCGAAATACAATGCAAGCACCGAAAGTCTTGGAGGAAGCACTGACACGAGGAAGCATCGGAGCCGGAGCCATGGGAAGGGAAGTTCGCGAGCACGCACTCCTTCCTCTACAGCGGACCGCCGTCACCGGTCCTCTTCACGGGGTAAACTGAAATCGTCGAGTCGAAACGCAAGTGGTCGCCGAAGTCGAGGACGCAGTCGCGACCGGGGAGCCTCCGCTGTTCGATCTCCAACCTCTCCGCTCCCCATGTCTCCATCAGGTGACGACATCCGTCGATTCGAGGAGAGCCTCCGCCTTGTCACGATTGATCGAGAACGCTTGCGATCTCAACAGCGGAGCTCCAGCCGACGTCCCGAACGAGGGTCCAGTGCTCGCCGCGACCCATCGCCAGACCGAAGACGACCAAGAGCACGATCGCAGAGCCGTCAAGCACGGGATAACAACAACAACAACAACCCTAATCCGGAGCAGCCAGCGTCAGCTGCTGACCCGGTAGATGAATCTCAGAAATCAGCGCCTTCTTCGGGTGTCTTGAGCCCTGCTGAACGAACCAAGAGAGAATTGGCAGCTGCCGAGCTCGAAGCACGTCGGTTATCCCTCGCGCGTCGTCCTTCAGCGCCCAATATTCCTCTACCTGGTGAAATCCAAGCTGCTGCCGCTGCTCCCGCCACGGGCTCTGTTGATAGCCCTCCTTCATCTGGCGGATCTTTCACCCAACGACTTCGGAGCAGGAGTAACGCCAGTAGACCTTCGCCCGACTATCCCAACGGATCTGACTCCAGCTCCTCACGCGGCCGTTCCACCGTTCCGGTTGGACTGCCAGCGACTCCACGGGCGATGCGTCACCCTAAGTACAGTGACGGATACATCGACGAAGACGCACCGGCCGTTCCTGATATCCCGGTTACACTGCCGAGTACGACATATCAAGCGGATGCTGCCAGGATCAGTCGATCCATGTCTGTTCCAGTCGGTGACTATCAGCCAGCTGTTCCGATAGACCTGCCGCATCACCCAAGATATAATCCAGTGATCCCTCGGAGCCGATCAACAAGCAGGACCCGAGTACCCATGGGCCACCGTCGTGATGGCTCCCGCGATCTTCACTCCATGAACAACGTTGTATACGGATCGCCCCCTGCTGTATCTGTAAGTATCGAGACGGATGGTCTCCAGGATACGAAAGCTTCGGCTCCTCCGATCCTGCCAGAACTTCAACATCTCACGACACCACCGCCGCCACCTCCTGCACCAAGCCCCGGGTCAAGAGAATCACTGAAGGACGCGGAGACGATTAACATTGTGATTGATGAAAACGCACGAGTTGGCGATGAACTACCTCGTCCATTCACTACGGGACCCACCTCGACTGCTGAGACGCAACCTGTGCGCGAGTTCCGGAGAATGTCTGTCGAGCATCGTCGTGGCAGGAGCATCAACGAAAGCATTGCGACGAAAATTAGGAATTTTACCGGCCGGATGCGAAGCACCAGTCGAGGACCTGGCGCGCGATCTCCACCAGCCGAATCGCCTGACAAATTGTCTCCATATGAAAGTATCCAGATGGTGACGGCGGAGAATCGAATCTGAGGCTTCAGCTTGATCTATCTTTTGAGATGTTCATTTTGTTTTCTATATGTCCTCGGAATATGTTGCATTGAACCCGATAACGAGCGTTTTTCTCCCTTCATACAATCATTTTAATAATGCACCCTTTTTCGCGGTGGACCTTTTTCCTCTTCAACCACCCTATCATGTCTTTACGAGCGCAGAATTGTATGATATTCTTCTCGTTCTACCGCCACGTAAATTACTCGCACACGCGTACATACGCCATACCCATGTCTATACTCTTTCAGTCAGTTTTCTGACAAAATGTCACTATTCAAATTTGATCGTCGTTCCTTCTTCGTCACATTCTTCGGACGGACTCTTCTCGCTTCCCTCTCTGTCTTTGAATTGATTGATTGACTAAACTGTCAGCCCGCGAGGGCGATATACGGGATGTGACAGGAAGACGAAAGGCTGAATCCTGGATCAAACAAGATTAAAAGATTATATTGAGCAGGAGAGAGATAGAGGATGCGTGTTGAATGTTCTGTATATACCAGGTATCTACCTACCGAGGTAGTCTAGTTGTTGAAGCTGGCAGGATGTATGTAGGGTGCGCACAATCAAATCGACCCGTTGATTAGTTTGTCGATATTGTCTAGAAATAGGTGGATATATGTACTGTACATCCAGTACTGAAGACTACAAACCTTGTATTTGTCCTGAAATGATAAGATAAGCTAGACATTAACTCGTATTTAGATTACACTTCCTGTATAAGTGAGATGTGAGAGAGATAACTGTCTCTCTTAGCTCTTTTCATTATTTTTCTTTCTTTTCTTACTTTATTTCTTTTTCTTCCATTTTCCTCTTTTTGTCTTTCTTACTCTCACTCAAACACACACATATACTATCTACTTTTTTTTTCACTCTTGTTTTTTAGTTCTTTGTAATGGATGGAACCGTCCTTTGAAGATCGGTACTACGATGTTGATGCCTAAGGCGGGATCCCACCCACCTGGCAGCTTTTTCTAACCGGTTGCGGATCGCGCGCTAGTTAGTTAACTAACTAACTAGTGCATCACGCTGACTAAGCACATCTCCAACGTCATGTGTGGAGTTGATCCCCAAGCTCCTCACGCAGCATTCTTCCAGGCGGGCTCTGCTGCAGTTTGAAATCGAAGGCAATTGCCAATTGTTGCACAATATCACCGGCCAATTCGCTTCGGCGGTGGTCCTCCAGCATGGTCCTTGACGACGCGTCGCCGCAAGCCAGCGGCTTCGAGGAGGAGGGCCGTGCTCCTCCCATCGACCCCAATTCCCCATTCGCGAGATACTACCCTCTCCAAGTCAAGCCCGAACTCTTCAAGCGACCGAGTCTTTTGACCATGTACGCGTGCTTTGGCGGCCCTTGGTTCTGGGAGCGACGCGTGAAGGTGGCGATCAAGAAGCGCATCGAGAACCACATGAAGCTAGTCAAGCGGTATCCGACGCAGGACGAGCTGGACGCGTATGTCGGCTACACGAGCGAAAACGTGAGCCGGTCGCGGCTGGGCTTTTCGCTGGGGCTCATGACGGGATTGTCGCATGCGTACTATAGGATTCAGAAGGAGGTCGATCTGCCCAAGGGGGTTCCCTTCCGCCGCGCGCTGTGGGATTATTTGCAGGCTGCGAGGGTGTCGGATCCTGAGGCTATCCAGAGACTTTTCACGGGAAGTCTTGTGCGCATCATTGGCTGGACCATGTTATTTCATCTCTGTGGTATAACGTACGCGACTTACCAGGACACGATCGCCGTCCTGAAAGACCCCCGGATGGCGCGTTTCCGGAAGGAACTTGACGAGCTTCATATTCGTGGGAGGTTTGGCCGTCCGAAGGAGCGCGCCGGCGCGCAGATGGAGACGCAGGCGGAGCAGCCTGGTGAGTCGCAGACGTCGGCTGATACATACGATACTGTATCCGAGCGGAAAGGGCTGTTTGGATCGTGGGGACGACCAGTCCAGGATCAGGCAGATCAATCGAGCAAGAGCCACGATTTCTTCGATGACGCCAGTCCCACCGCGCCAGAGTACCAAAGGGAGGCTTGGTCGTCGTCTGCTTCTGTTGATACTTCTACTCCGTCAGAGAATGTATGGGAGCGCATCCGTCAGCAGAACGCCGTGTCCAGCTCCCGCTCTTCCAGCACCTCCACCTCCAACCCCTCCAACCCATGGACGACGATAAACCAGAACTCGTCCTCCTCGTCGTCGTCTTCGCAGCAGACCCAAAACCGAAGCAGCCCCGACTCCGCCTCCGCCTACGCCAGTGAAGAGCAACAACGCCAGCGGGAGCGGGAGCAGGCACAGCGCGAATTCGATCGCTTGCTGGAAGAAGAGCGCCGGGTATCGCAGGAGGGTAGCAGCAGCAGCAATGCGGAGGAAAGTGGTAATAATAAGGGAGGATGGGGAGGATGGAGGAGGTGGTAAAAAAAAGCATGACGGTTATTTGGTGTATACGTGTGTGTATATGTAGTGTATTATAGGATTGGATTGGATCAACTCTATGAATACAATCGATACATAGTATCTGCCTCGATGCTGATCAGTCTTTTCTTTCTTTCTTTTCTTTTCTTTTTTTTTTATATTTTCCAAGAGAGGGGGAAAGAAGGAGATTGAGTTTGGTTTCGAGGGGAAGACTTTTGCCCTGTAGGGCTGTTACAAGTCACTATATCAGCGGAATGAGTGCGTTGCGTCTCGTCTCGTCTCGTCTCATCTTATCTCAGTAGCAGCGATTCTGCAGGTGAATGGATATTCATAATTATAAAAGCATATACGTCGTTGAACAGTATAGTATATTCGTTCGTTATCCACCAGGTAAACAGGACAGGACAGGAAAGGACAGGAATCAGCCTCTCTGGCAACAGATAGAGCAATGACATGCCATGTCATGTCGTGCTCTTCCTCACCTACCTACCTACCTCCGTCACTACATAAACTCGCCTTCCATCTCATCTCATATCTCATCTCATTTCATCATCTACTATTCCTCTTATCTATCGATATATCTACCACTTCTCCACATACGGCCTCAAATCCAACTCGTAAGCGAACGTCGTCCGCGGCTGGGTGTGCAGAAACCAGTACGAGTCGGCAATCTAGATCATCGTCAGCAAACACAGTACAGTACAGCACATACTGCAATCAGAGTAAAGAAAACAGAAAACAGAAAAGAAAAAAAGGAAAGTAAGGGGGGCAAAAAAAAAAAGGGGAGGGGGGGGGGGGGGGGGGGGGTTGCTTCACTCACAGCTTCCGGACTGAGCTTCGCGTCCGGATGAGGGAATTTGTACTCTTTCGTTCGAGGGATATCGATCACGCCGTCGACGATCACATGCGACACGTGCACGCCCTGCGGGCCGAACTCTCGAGCAAGGCTCTGCGACAGCGCGCGAAGGGCGAATTTGCCTGTTGCGAAGGTCGCGAAGTTTGCTGATCCTCTGACGCTTGCCGTTGCGCCTGGTATCAATCATTAGAACTGTCCGACCTCTCTCAGAGGATAATTTATTGGTCATATTTGTATGTGTATGTGTAGGCATACCAGTGAAGATCAACGTAGGCGGATACTCCAACCCCAACTCCACCCCCTTCAGCAACAACGGCAACACCGCCTGACTGAACAGGAACGCGCCCCGAGCTTGACTGTTATATCCCGCGACGAACTCCTCCTCAGTGAGTTCGAGGAAAGGCTTCCGCACAAACCCACCGCCCGGGTTGAAGATGGCTGCTGCGAGAGGTAGGTTGGGGAATAACTCCTGCGATATCTTGTCGAAGGCGGCGCGCACGCTCTTCGCGTCGGACAGGTCGGTGCTGATTCCGACGGCTTTTCCGCCGCTGGAGTTGATTTCCTGTACCACGGGGTCGAAGTTTGCTGGGTTGCGGGCGAGGACGACGACGGGGTAGGCTTTTGCGAATCTGCGCGCGACGGAGGAGCCCTACATGATGTCAAGTCGTTAGCAGGGAGTCAGTGTACTCGGATGTTGATAATCTTTCTTGTAGAGAATACTCACCGTGCCAGGCCCAACACCCGCGACGACTGCAAAGGCTTTTGCTGCTGCTGCTGCTGCTGCTGCGGCCATTGTGAGAATAGCAAAGTGTAGACAGATGCAGTTCGTAAAGTTTTCAGTCTTGTGGAATCAATTGCAGCTATTAATTAGTACCTTCCACAATCACAATTCAAGGCTCGTTAAGTAGGGAGAAAGCTTGATTGTAAATCGCTGCTTAGAAATATGAAAATATGTCCCGAAGATTAGTAAACAGAAATAGAATGGGATGGGGGATTAGGAAATTAAATTCTTCCAGCACAATCAATCAAGACAACGATCAATGGTGCAATTGCGATTGGATTTTACATCAATTAATTAATTAATCAACGCAAACAAGCTACATGCGCTTACCTTGGTTGTCGTCTGTCGAGGGTTGTGATGGATTTGTCCGTCACGAGATTTATCCGTTGATGTCGTCATCCCGGCAGTATGCGGGGCTTGATTGATTATAATAATAGACAGCCATACCCCGCAGGTAAGGTACGTCGCTAGGTACCATGGATGCATGCAACAAAAGCAACGGCCAAAATAGTTAACTGAGTTATTTATTTACTTACATGCTGGGCAAGTTCGTAGTTCATTCCTTCTTTCTAACATATATGCCCTCAACGGAGCATTCCTTCCCATTCAGAAACTGGCCCACCACCTCCATATATCGCTTCCGCTCCTCCCAATGCGGCATGTGCGCACTTTCGGCAAAAGTAACCCAGGTGACCTTGTCCAGCTTTCGGAAGAAGGGCTCCACGACACTGTCTTGGGCCTCGTCGTACCGCCCGTTGATCAGCAACGTGGGCGTCTTGATCTTGTGCAGCGAGTCGACAATGCTCCAGTCTTTCAAGGAGCCCACGATGTAGAATTCGGATGGACCGTTTCTGTTCCCGAAAAAGGGCCATAGTCAGCAAGTTTCTCTCTCAACTCCCGTGGTGTGGGGTGAAAACATACGCCGTCAGATACACCGTGGGATCCTTCTCCACCATCCAGTCCGCGCTATCCTGAAGGCCCTGCGGCCACGGATCCAGACGACACACGAATCGGGCCATAAAGGCCATCACCGCATCTTGATATTCCTCAGACTCGGTCTGCCCTTCCTCCTCGCACTTCTTCAACACGTTCTGGACGTCGGCTGGCAGCGTCTCCCGCAGTCGATTCACGGCCTCCCTCCACAGGCCCACGTCGGCGGGCGCGTTGGACAGGATCAGTCGGCGCAGGCCCGCTGGTTGTCGTATGGCAAATTCGGCGCCCAGCATCCCGCCCCAGGAGTGACCCAGGATGTCGAACCGGTCCGAAATACCCAGCTGCTGGAGCAGGTTCTCCAACTCGGCGATAAACAGGTCGACCGACCAGAATGCGCCGTCCCCCTTCTTTTCCGGGTAGTGTGTCGATCGCCCGTTCCCGATCTGATCGTACAGGATGACAGGGATGCTACTGGCCAGATCGGCCAAGGGCACCATGTAGTCGTGACAGGCGCCGGGTCCGCCATGGAGCACGACCAGCGGCACGACCGCGGGATTGCCTGGGTCCAGGTTGCCGTATACGCGATACCATGTCTGAGCGGGAGAGGGCAAGGTCGGGAAAGTGAAGGGAACTGAGCCTTCGCGGACAGGAGTACTTGTAGCCATGGTTGTTTGCGTACGTCGATTCTGGTGTCGGAATTGCTGTGTTCTGTTTCTCGGGGGGACGGGCAGAGCGACAATAGCCTCAGGTGCTGGGCGCGAATGCCCCGCACTATACTCCGTATGATGTACGTTAAGGTCCAATCATTGTTCCCGAGGTCAACAGGAAATAGATGTAAAACAGGTACCAATACACATCCAGATTTTCTGACTCCTCCATCATCCTGGTCTGAACGACATGACAGCTTCCATGTCTACTGAACGCCAATCCCACCTAGCAACATGGTAGAGCAGATGATCCAAGTGCCCTGCCAACGTTTGTGGAAGACTGTCGGGCAAACCAGACCTTTCTTGCTTCCACAGAAACCAACAAGACTTTATGTAGCCCGGACACCTAGTTCGTCCAGAGCTCGGGGAGTTCCGATGAGTAAGCAGCCAGCACAAACAGCGAGGTAGCACTGCATGAGGTCGATCCAGTAAGATAATCGGAGTAAGATTATCAGGGTCATTTAAGTTGATTGACATGATAGGATAGACGCAAGTGGTATTCTGTGCCGTGCGGGTGTCTCTCTCCTTCGCAGGGCTTCATGAATGCCCACGGCGTTGATGAGATGATGGAAGAGTGCTTGCTGATGGAAGCTGTCTATGGAGTACGATGAGAGAAGATGACTGTGCGAACTAGGCCTAAAAAGGAAGCCGGCAGTGGTTGGACTCCCTACCCAGGTAGGCAGGTACTTTAGTTCCCTCTGGGGTAGGCACCCCTCTCAGGCCTTTTCCACAGGAAGCGCGCTTGGATGATTCTATCCTGCAGGGTCCGAAATGCACGTGAGAGACTCCCGAATTGAAGTGATGGAGTCCAGCAACCTTCCTATCTAGGTAATGCCCGCCTTCCTTGTGGTTCGCGCGAGTTTCAGCGCAAATGGCGGCATCTCACGCGATTGCGATCTCACGTCAGTGCGTCCACAACAACCTTGCTAAGATCTGTCCTACGTCGTACGGACTGGCCGACGTTATCCGGCACGAAGGTCTTATTGCTAGAATAATTCCGAGAAGACTTGACAGCGGGTGGAAACATCGTGCTGACTACCAGGTGCAGTGAGTTGCAGCCTTTGTGTGATCTCCGAAGCCTTTATCTTATCGCTCTCTCAGCCACCCACATGACGGATTGATGCGAAGACCCTTCAAGCCTCGACCATCCAGATGTCTACAGGCGCGGCTTTCATCGGGCGTTCTACACATTGGACCTTCTCAAACGGGCTATCAACAGGTATTGTTTTCATTTCTGTTGGGCGATAGCATGCGATCATGCGCCACCATGGCGGGATGTTGGTGTGTTTTTGGCACTTGCGCCGATGTCGTGATCGACAACAGTTTGTTTCTCCACTCTCCTCGACCCGTTCCGTCGAACTTTCCTTCGTGTCGCGACTTGCACTGAGTCTAGAATATTTCCGACAGCTAATACCAATCGAAGATTCTGTTAATTAATTAATGGCTGGTGGCGCTGGATAGGTCAGCTTTCAGGAAGTCTGAGCGGAGCAATCGCTATAGGGGCTACGTCGCTATCTGCTCCTGTTCACAGACAACGGGTCTGGCCGTCATTGGCCGGTCTAGCAGCGCTCATAGCATGCACGGAGTACTCCGCATACAGAGTGTGATCTGCTGCTGGAAACCCAATTCCCTGGGGTGAGACAGAATCCCTCCAGGATGGTTAGAGTTAGATGAATGTATGTAGCCAGATAAGTGGCCTGTCCGGATTCCGTTTCTCAGTCCAACGTTGCATTCTGCTAGCGTCTACGACCCTGTCTCAAGACAATCAATCTTAGCGCGTGACAACAAGCGACTCGAGCGACCGATATTAGCGATTCCACGCTTTCAGCTGCAGACGACATCAAGGTCCGTGAATTCGCAATGCCGTGGACTCGTGCTAAGGCCCTGCCAAGGAGTCGCGCCGTCCTAAAACAATGCTTCTCCTATCAGTAGCCAGTTAGCAAACAGCCCTTGTTCGGGCTGTCTTGGCGCATATTCCTTATCATTGGTCAAGCATCTCTTCGACCATCATGGACTACTGACAGAAGGCACGGGGGATTGTCCACTCGTCCTGCAAGTCCCGCCGTGCGCTACGACTATACCAATGCTACACAGAAGATGCATACATACATAAATAGATAAAAAGGGTGGCTCTGCCCATCTTATCTACTAACCTCCAGACCTCGGCTCGACTGTCTACTCGTGCCCCAGCTCACAGACGGTCATTACTGTCGAAGACCAGCCACAATGTGTAGGTGTTTTCCTCTACCACTTTCCCTTCTCTTCGGTTAATGGCCACTCACCTGCTCAACCCAGCTGGCAATGCCGGTGAACATATCACCGGCGACGTGATCGCCACCACCGTCCCGGACGAAGTGATCGAACCCCATGGCCAGAACTCGTTTGCTGTCCCTGGCGACTTGGCGAGAGATGAGGAGAAGGGAGGCTTCGAGGTCACTGCCACGACTGATGATGAGGAATATCCAGCCCCAACAGAGGAAGAAAAGAAAACTCTCCGCAAAATCGCAGACAACCTGCCGATAGCATCGTATGCGCTCTGTATCGTAGAGTTTGCGGAACGCGCGTCATACTATGGCGCCCAGACAGTCTTCTCCAACTTTATCGAGTTTCCCCTGCCGAAAGGTAAGTATCTGTCTCCTCACACGTGATGAATTTCTGTCTGATAGATGAACTGTATGTAGGTGGTAATGGAGCGGGCGCTCCACCCAGAGGATCAGAAGAGACCGCTGGCGCGTTAGGGCTTGGACTACAGGCAAGCAACGGACTTGTTCTGGCTTTTACGTTTCTCGCCTATGTCATCCCCATCTTTGGCGGTTGGCTCGCAGACGTCAAAACCGGGAGATACACCGCTATCGTGATCGGAGTCTTGATCTGTGGAATCGCCCATATCATTTCGATTTTCGGTGCCCTTCCGTCGGTTCTGCAAGCTGGCCCTTCACATGCTGCGCCGCCGTTCATTATCAGCCTGGTCGTGTTAGCCATTGGAGCCGGTATCTTCAAACCAAACATCGCCCCCACGGTCCTTGACCAACATCGCCATCAGAAGCAATACACCAAGGTCCTGAAATCCGGAGAGAAAGTCATTGTGGATCCCGAGGTTACGGTTCAAAGAACGATGCTTATCTTCTACGCCATGGTGAATGTTGGCGCTTTTTACGCGGTCGCTACTGCCTGGTGTGAGCGCCTCGTCGGCTACTGGCTTGCCTACTTGCTTGCTGGTATCATATATTTTCTTCTCCCCATTGTTTTGTTCGCCATCTACAAACGCACCAAAAGGTATCCTCCTACTGGATCAGAGCTCACTAAAGCAATCAAAATCATTTTCACCGCTCTCCGACGAAACCATTTCCGGTTCTGGCGCAAGAATTTCTGGGATGCTGCGAAACCCAGCGTGCTGGCCGCCCAGGGTGTGACCAATATCGGAGTTGACTGGGACGACAAGCTCGTTGACGACGTCCGGCGAACTGTTTCCGCGTCAGCCATCTTCTTATATTTTCCAGTGTGGAACCTAAACGACGGTGGTATAGGCTCAGTTTCCACTAATCAAGCCGCTTCCATGACCACTGCAGGAGCTCCCAACGATCTGTTGAGCAATTTCAATCCGTTGACGATTATCGTGACCGTCCCGCTTCTGAGCCACGTGATTTACCCTTGGCTCAATCGGCACAAGATCAAGTTCGGCCGGATCAGCCGTATTACCTTTGGCTTTATCTTGGCGACGATATCCGGTGTGATCGGTGCCATCGTCCAGTGGCGCGTTTACAAGACTTCACCATGTGGCTATTATGCTTCCACCTGCGACGGTGTCTCGCCCCTTTCCGTCTGGTGGCAGATTCCAAATGTCTCTCTTGGCGCCATCTCCGAATGCTTCTGCAACGTCACCGCCTACGAACTAGCCTACGCCCGCTCCCCCAAGAGCATGAAAGGTCTTGTCATGGCTATCTTCCTGTTTATGACTTCTCTTTCGAGTGCGTTAGGCGAGATCATTTTACCCTGGACGGTGGATCCGTACCTGATTTGGATTTGGCTTGGGCCGGCGATCGCTCTCGCCGTCCAGACAGTTATTTTCTGGTTCCGGTATAAACACCTGAATGATGACGAATTCATGACTTACGAGGAGGACTACCCGAAGCTGGAGGAGGTACAGCAGACGTCCGAGGTGTCACAAGAGAAAACTCAAGTCTTATAGTGGCAAAGTTGTGGGGATGGGAGGTCGATACTGAAAGATGAAGCTTTTATGAGGTATACAAAGACTATACGGAGTACGAAGACAGGTGTTGAGGGTTAGGTGAGCACGTGACCAGTGACTCGATTAGTCAGCGATACCCAGCATGACCTCGTTCCAGCAGCGAACTGTATTTACTGTTGTAGATGCTCTATGCATTCTTTGAAGATTCTCTTTCTCTATTTTAGAACGATACTCAATCGAAGACATGTTGCACTGGTAATAGTTGTAGAAAGCCATTGCATGTATGGTTCACAACGCGGAGCACGTCGGGTAACATGACTTCCTACTTATCCCATCTTCTTTCCCACAGATTTTGATATTCTTTTTTTTAGATCGCCATTGAGAATCAATCCACATCGAGGACGATTTAGGATTCACAGCAGGAAGGAGCGGCTCCATAAGCTAGCTGATATGATTCAGTTGTTTCTCGGCTTTGGTGCAATATTTGCAGATAGTAATCACGAACAGCCCGATTGCCAGTACATTACATGGCGCAATATCCGTATTTGCAAGCCAAGTCATGCTTACCAGACGATTGTAATTATTCAGACGATAATCGTTCCGACAGTATCGCAAACATCATTATTGAAAATAAACTTGTGGATTGCCTCGTGGGTGACCTGTATGAAGCAGCCAGGATAATCACTTAGTAAGTCAAAGAGGTTAGAGTGGTTATAGCTGAGCCCCAGAGATGACCAGTCTGTGGTCGAGTCGACCACAGGCGAGGAACACACAGGAATGGGACATATTATCCGCAGAAGGAATCCTTCGATGTGTAGAAGGGCGTGGCAGTAAGCATCAGTTGAAAAATCCCCATTAAGCACCTGACAGCTTTGGGTCGGCCATGAATCGAACAGGTAATAGGGCCAGGGCAGCCCTTTCAAGAAACGTTCATCTGTATGGTCTCGACGACCAGATGGTCGGTATTAAAGCATCTGCGAGGTGTGTCGGTTCGTCTGGTCGGTTCAAGGCTTCTTCCAGCCGGTTGGTATTATCCTTGAAGCGATCATCGAACCGTATCTTGTCCGTGGCGATCAGTCTGCCGGCCGAATCTCTAAAGTCATAAAATGGACTTTTGGCGCAGGGACGGATAAAACTGGGTCGTTGGCGATCTGAATCTCAGCACTGGTGCCAGGGAGCGAGGCGACCTGACGTTTCAGAACGCTGTCGATGCTCATTCCTACTCTCGTCTGTGGACCGATGATATCCACCCACTGGAGTGGCTCCCTAAACGAGTCCTTTTAGAGGCAGCGAGGTCCTCATCCTCATCCTCGTCCTTATCGAAGTCGTTGTTGTCAACATTGGAGGGAGGATCTGGAACTGGGACTTTAGCACGCTGAAGGACATTCACGATGGACTTCTTGTCTGCCTTGATGTTAGCTATAGTATGACAGAGGACTGGTAGTGCCAAACTGAAAGAACACTGGGCACCTTTGCCTTTGCCTCCCTAGAGACAGTTCGCGCATTGGCCCTTATAGGTAAGTGTGTCATGACGTCCATACGCAACAACGCAGGTCTCAAACAAGCCCATGGTTGTTGCAGCAGTGGCCACAGCTCAAAGCGCGAGGAACGGCTAAACTATGGGACTATACAATGATGACTGAGATGTTCACGGCGGTCTTAATCTGCCTCGTCGCCGGCCTTCGCCACGAATGGATTTCTCTTCCACTCAGAAAGAACGTTGTCTTGTGCATTTCCAATACCAGTTCTATCCTGGGTCGGACTAGGATAATTATCGAAAGAAATCACAATACATAGGGGTAATATTGTATCCGACGATTCTTCAGGTCAAACTCAACACACTGTATATAATGACTATATAATGATAATAGTCAGCGAAAGGAGGGAGATAAAGATGAAGCAAGATTGGAAGGATTGAAATACGGGTAGGCAGGAGAGAAAATGAGGAGAGTGTCCCGTTTGTTTGCTTGTATGCTTGTGCGGGTAGCTCTCTAGCTCTCTTTGTTTGTCTGATGTGTCGATGGATACTCGGGTAGAGATTTTCGCATGTTCTACTGCTCCAATAGAATACACATGGGTAAATAATTCATTCAACACTCTTGATAGAAACCTGCGCAAAGACTAGGTACAGTGAGAGCGCTGAGACATGGTTGTAACATCGTGAACAACGTTCAACATCGGATGGAACTGGAACAGATGAAGAATTCATGTCAACCCGTATCCTGTTCTCCTTCCTGTTCTCCTTCTGCTGTTCTTACGAATTCATAGCATTCGGCGGGAGATCGGCCGGCGGAAAGCATCGATCAGGAGTGGCCGAGTTCCCCCACCAAGTAGGAAAACTGGCACCAGGCACTGATGAAATTGATGGTCATGTTAGCGATCGTGTAAAAACAAGGACGGGTAGAATCAACTTACGATTGATGCAAAAGACCAAGAACTGCGGAAACTTAGTTAGCAACTAGATAAATCATTTCGGCTGGTTCGTCACTTACAGTCTGCATCAATTGAGTGCCACAGTCAAGGCCTACCCCCAACAGGTAGTTGTATTTCCGGAACCACGCGGGATGATACCGATAGACATATCCCATGCTAAGCACGAATCAGCCACTGCTCATCATGCAGACGGTCGTCACACTTACAAAGTGAAAGCCACCAAAGCCGAAGTCATCAGATTCGTCGTTGTAAAGATCGGGAAGGAGAGTATGCCGGTGAAGAAAACGACAGGATTGAATCGAGTCTCAAGCTTCCAGTGTGGCCTCCGCTTATGCACAAGCCAGACAAGAAACATGATCGCCGCACCGAGCAGGAACCCATAAGGAATCCAATAATACGGAGAGTCACGGCTGAAAAGAATTTTCGGACCCAGGATGCCCCAGACGACGGAGGTGGAGTAGTAGTTCCTCGTCAGCACCGCATCCCATGTCGTGGATGGCACCTTGCCAGTCAGCTCGGGACCCTGACTACTAAGGATATACCCTATAATAAAACTCAGTATAACTCTTCGAATTTACTACCAGGTTATAAAACTCACTCATCATCCCAAAGTTGATAAAAGGGCCAACGAAGGTTCCCCAAATCTGCCCCCAGAACATTTCACGTTCGGGGATCTTCATGTAGAACCCGAATTTGTAGTCCGAAATGAGATTGAGATTCTGCTCGAGGAGCTGCCTGCCATACACAAGGGACGTGAGGACGGCAGCCGGCTGACCCGGAAACAGAGCACCGCTGATGATTTCACAGAGAAAAGTCATGCCAACCTGGATATTGGCAATTCCCCAAAGGATGCCATTTGGCCAGATAAAAATGAAGGAAATCAAGCTCGTTACGATGAACCCCCTAAGACGACGGTCAGAGGAGATGTGTATGGACAGGACAAGATACTCACCACCAGGACAGCTGCATCTGGCCTTCATAGATTTGAGCAAAGGAGAAAGCAGCACAAATAACCAACAGAGCAATGTACCACCAGTGCGGGACACGAGGATCGTGCGACATCACTTTGAGATAGGGGTCATCGTAGTCCTTGTTTCGGTTGCGGAACGAATCCACCAGGCTCGAGTACGTGTCTTTACCGTACCAAAGAATGGCGTAGACTATGGCCGCTGCAGTTCCGGCAAAGCCCCAGAAAAAGTACATGGCATATGACGGGGACCACCGGGGGAGCGAATACGCCTCCATCGCTGTCTTATTGAGAGTAAACTCGGGAGTCATAATCGCGGAAATGTTATAGTCCTTTCCACTCGAATCCCAGGTACCGGTAGACATCGGAGCAAAGTTCAACGCGTCCATCGTGTTGGTGAAATACAGGATGGGATAAACCAGCCAGCAGGTGAATATCGCGCCAGCAACCTGGTGTGCAGTCGACCACAAAGGAGTGTACAGCGGGGACCAGTAAGAGACGTAGTTCCAGTCAAATGAGAAGTCAAGGATTCCCTAACAACAATCATTAGTAGAAAACTCGTTTAATACAACCTTGGCTCCCTTACGAATCCGTAAGTGCCGGATCCCAGGACGAATGGCTTCCAGTGACCATGCCCAAAGTAACACACCAGCGGCACCGAAGCAAGCAGAGGGAAGATGAGAGTGGGAAACCACTCCCAGACGAAGGCTGCACACGCAACGATAGCAAAGAACTTGATCGCCTTCTTGGTCGCCGCCGGATTTTTGTGCATGGCATTGAACAAAGAGACATTGGGAAGCACTCCCGGATAGTACATCTTGGGCGGACGAACGAGGATGTCGCGGTAGAAGCCTACGAAGCCATAGCCAATCATTTGGGTGGTAATCAGGAAGACAATACCCCAGCCAGCACTGATCTTTCTGCCGTAGTACAGCTCCATGGCCGACAGGGGACCCAAACCCCATGCGGTGTAACACTAGATATAAACATTAGCGAAGCGTCTGAAGAGTCGGGGAAGCCGAATACTCACGCTGCCCCAGTAAGCGACGACGATCAAAGCATGCTCCTTGGCGTTCCAGGGACCCGGGTTTAAGCTCCATTTCCAACCGAAGGTGTTGAAGGTTCGCGTCGGCAAGTATTTCGCCATCATATGGCCCATGCCCCATGACAGCAGCTGGACCGCGTAGCTGGTCAAGTTCATGTTGTAAGGCTTGAAATAGTAGAAAGAGGAAACACCACAGCCGATAGTGATCCAGAAGGTCGACAGAAACCAAAAGCGGAAGGTGAGGATGGGCTCTCTGCAGCAGTTAGGTCAGTTGACCGCTCAAAGGAAGGGAAAATGTCTCTTTTGGCTACTCACGTCGGATCATTTTCGAGGGCGACACACTTGGCGACCAGAGGAATGGGGTAGTTCTTGAGACGCGGGTCGACAAACTCATCGTTGTCCGATGGAGTAATCGCTTTATTCAGAGGGACATCTTTGTACTCCGTCTCGGAGCCTTCCTCGACTTCTGCAGTCGGAGAGGCGCCGAGAACAGTGAGGTCTTTCTCTGGCTTTTTGGCGGACATGTTTGTGTGGTGGTAATAGAGGAGAGCAAGAGGAAGGAAGGAGAAGGGAGAAGGGGAGAGTGACAGACGCGTATGTCAACAGGGAAGGCGCCACCTTGTTAGGCAAGTACCATCAGGTGAAATCGCGTAGAAAACGGGATGTGCCGGGTGGCACGGTACCTTTTATGCCAAAGTCACGTATGTTGTCTCGCGATAACGCAATATTCACTAAGAAAAGAGCCGGCAGACCAGAGGACATTTCTAGGCTTAGGGCCTGGGGCTAGGGCTGGCAGCTATGCTTGCACATGCTTGCACATGCGTGGAATCTGCCGTGCTTTCATCAATCCATTATCGTCATCTTCCAGTGTATCTTCACAAGCTTTCACAAGATTTCCTCTTCCAATTTACGCATACCAAGACCACTCCACACCCACATGTCTCTCCTTGTCCACCTCCTCCCTCTAATTCAGAATGACATAGTAAAGAAACCCTGCCCTTCAATTACGCTACAAGTCTCACCCTGATACGGCATGGGTTGTTTACACACTGAAGATTTAGTGCCTTAGATCAGGATCTCGAAGTTGCCAATGTCGTTGTTATCGGAGGGGATGGGGGTTTAGCTTGAAGGAGGGGTCGTCGTAGTAGAGCTAGAGAGTAGTACATGTAGAGACGGAGTCACTAACCCTGTTTGGGGGAAATTATCAGAACGACATGTCACAAACTTGGCAAGGAGCAAGTGTCACGGCAGGGAATTTATTTGCCGAGATAGAACCAAAGACTCAGATCGATCAGTCCACGATCTATGTGAGATGGATTGAAAAGTGCATAATCAAATTCTAATCTTCTTCTAATTTTTTTTCGAATAGTAGATATCTACGCGGTCCATTCCTCGATCTTATACGCAATACAGTCACTCTACCTAATATATCGCCTTCCCGATTCGGATTGATCACCAAACGTAATTCGACAATGATATCGCAGTCCCAAGTGACACTGTAAACACTCACCGAGGTACGTAAGTGCACTTAAGTATTCGCGCAGACTCATGAAGCCAGGTTGGTAGCACAATCCCTGGTCATTGGTTGATTGATGAATTAGATAGAAATCGCGTGCTTCCTAACCAGCCTAAGCTACACAAATATTTTATCGCAAAGAAATGAGGACTCGAATTAATATACTTTCATAAAATATATGCATCACTCACAGCATCAATATTGAGACAAATCTAAGAAGGAAAGTTAAAAAAGAAATAAAAATAAAAAGGAAGGAGGGAAAACAAACAAGTCTACACAACTACCTTATTAGGTAACTAGGTACCGTGATAACGAGCTGAGTCATCAGCCACGTGCATCAACCAATCAAGACCGATTTAGTTCCATTGGCAATCCCCGGCGGTAATTTATCAGAGATTAGATAGAGAGATATCTCGTCGGAAACTTCTCCGACTCTAAATAGCTTATCGTTCGATCCAAGACTTAGAGTCATCACCCCAAATATTATATTTATTATTCTTGATTGCCAGGACCGCACATACGCGCTGTGGATTGCAGTCTTGATGTTCTTGATGACACAATATTTATCAGTCAACGTCTCCATCAGCTATGTTTTTTAATTGAGTTCGAGTTCTGCCTTTCGTCATACAAGTATGTCGCTATTTTCTTATCTCGAATATCTCAACTTCCGATCCGGTATCTACGCTTTCTCTACAGGTTGAGTAACAGTTGTCCTTCTTATATATTGGATCTAGATACCGACCTAGGTATATACATACCGGATTATCGCATTGTTGCATTGATTGAAGAGGAGACTCGCGAGGTGGTGGAAGGACCCTCTCCGTTGGCTCGAAATGGGATCTCAACTACATATCCGTGGACATACTGAGATATATGCAAAGCGTAACATGACGGCCAACGAGACGATTGTCGTGATAGGGTAAGTCGCCAATTCTGATTCCTGTCAATGATCTACAAACTAACTTAATTGTCATTCTACGAGTTCAGTGCCGGCGTGCTCGGCCTCTCGACCGCACTCACCATCCAACAACACCTAAAGCGATCGCAATCGATTCTCATCGTCGCACGCGACTTCCCCAACACCACCTCGATCAACTACGCATCTCCCTGGGCCGGCGCCCACTATCGCCCCACCCCCGGGAAGTCTCCCCAGGTGATCAGAGAGGCCAAGTGGGCGCGACGCGCCTACGAGGTCTTCCAGAAGATCGCGGCAGAGGAGCCCGGTGCAGGGGTAGAGTTCATGGAAGGGATCGAGTACTTCGAGAACCCTCCGCAGGAGTATCTCGACGCCATCCGGGACCCGGAGAGCGCCTATGCCCACCTCAGTGACAGCCTCCGGGAGCTGTCCCCGTCTGAACTGCCCGAGGGCGTGAAATGGGGGATCCGCTATTGGGCCTACAGCATCAATTCGCCCGTGTACTGCGCGCATCTGCTGCGCAAATTCGTCCTACGAGGAGGACAGACCAAAGAGTACACGCTGGCTAGTCTCCTGGAGGCGTTTCACCTGGCGAGCAACGTGAAGATGGTGGTGAACTGTTCCGGATTGGGATTTGCGGATCCCAAATCGTTTATCATTCGGGGTATGCAAGAAGTCACACTTCTTCTTCCTGTTCAAAGACAGCTTTCATCTAACCTACCATCTACAGGCCAGACATGCCTCGTCCGCAACCCCTGCCCCTACACCGTCACGAGGCAAAACGCAGACGGCTCATGGTCCTTCTGTATCCCGCGTCCGCTCGAAGGAGGAACCGTCATCGGGGGCACCAAACAACCGCACAACTGGAACCCGGCTCCCCTGCCCGAGATCCGGGCGACGCTGCTCGCGAACGCAGCCAAATGGTTCCCTTTCACGCCCGAAAGTCAAGGCCAGTTCGATGTGATCCGCGACATCGTCGGACGACGACCTGCGCGGGAAGGCGGCGTCAGACTGGAAGCAGAGACGGTGAGCGTGGTGGGTGCAGGTGGGCAGACATCGCACCCGGTCGTCGTCCATGCCTACGGTGCTGGGGGAAGAGGGTACGAGTTGTCCTGGGGCATTGCGGAAGAAGTGACGGACTTGCTGTTGAAGCGGGGGTTGTTGCAAGAAAGAGCTGCATTGTAGAGTCCGATGCAATTGCTCATGATGAATCTTTGGTTCAGTTCTCTTGTCCAATGAGTTATCCCATCACTGAGAGATAGTATGTCTATCTATACACCCTGCAGTCGTCTGTCCATCGCCACATTCAGCATACTCCATTGCATTTAATAATACTGCACATATACGAGTCATACGGATACAGAACATGTCATTCAAAATAATCTGCAGTCTTGAGCCAGAATTTATGATATGGGATATCCTCTTTATAGAGAGGGGATCAGTGCTCGGCGATGTATGGGATTATTGGTAGATTCTGCCGAAGTTTCTCGACGGCGTTATGCGCACGGCCGGGACGGTTTCGCCACACACGACACGCGCCAAACATTCGCCGCCGTTAAAAACCTTCCCCGCCATGTGTGGGCGACCCTAACTCGTCCACGGCCACAGTCCAAGTTCCACTGCAGGTTATACCTACCTACACTACACCACATCTTCTGTACATATTATCTATCTATCTCCATCCCAGCAACTTCCATTTCGACAACCATACATCTTGGAACACCGGAATTGCACTGATTGAAGACAAACAGAAGGCACAGCCTAGACAGTCAAGATGCCGCCCAAGAAGGGAGGTGACCAGCCTAAGAAAAAGAAGCTCACGGTCGAGGACAAGGTGCGTCCTGCTTCCAGCGCCAAACGACGATATCTCTGCGACAAATGGCTGACCTGTAATGATGGTTGACAGACCTTTGGCATGAAAAATGTACGTCCGCAGTCTATCCATCTATCTATCCATCGACGAACGGCGTTGTCGATCCCGAATTTTTTTTTAAATAGCTTGAAATTGATACTAACGCAAACTTCGACATGCAGAAAAAAGGTGGCAATGCAAGGAAACAGATCGCCCAGCTACAAGCCCAAGCACAGTCCAACAAAAGCGCCGAGGAGAAGCGGAAAGAAGCGGAAAAGGCCCGTCGGGCAGCGGAGAAAGCCGCAGCTGAGCAGGCCAAGAAGGAGGCTGCCGAGCTCTTCAAGCCTGTGCAGGTGCAGAAGGTGCCCTTCGGCGTCGACCCCAAGACCGTACTCTGCGTCTTCTACAAGCAGGGCAATTGCGAGAAGGGCAAGAAGTGCAAGTTCAGCCACGACCTGAGCGTGGAGCGGAAATCGGCCAAGAAGGATATCTACTCGGACTCGCGCGATGCAGACAAAGAGAAGCAGAATGACACGATGGACAAATGGGACGAGGAGAAGCTGCGCAAGGTGGTGCTGAGCAAACACGGCAACCCGCGGACGACGACGGACAAGGTCTGCAAGTACTTTATCGAGGCGGTGGAGAATCAGAAGTACGGCTGGTTCTGGACGTGTCCGAACGGCGGAGACAAGTGCATGTACCGGCATGCGCTGCCACCGGGGTATGTAAATATACAATCTGTTTTTCTTCGGGCGGCTGACTAACAACCAACAGCTTCGTTCTCAAGACGAAGGAGCAGAAAGCCGCTGAAAAGGCGATGATGGAAAAGTCCCCTCTCAAGACGCTCACACTGGAAGACTGGCTCGAGTCGGAACGACACAAGTTGACAGGACCCCTGACGCCCGTCACGCCGGAGACGTTCGCGGAATGGAAGAAGAAGCGTCTGGACAAGAAGGCCGCAGAAGAGGAGGCAATGAAGATGAAGGAAGCGACCGGAAGGATGCTGTTCGAGAGCGGCAACTGGCGGACCGGAGACGAGAGCAGCGACGACGAAGATGGCGACCGAGGCATATGGAACCTGGAGGCGCTGCGGCGCGAGACCGAGCGACTGCGCGAGCAGAGAGAAGAGGAGCGCCTCGCCAAGCTGTACGGCGGTGGCAGCACTACCACCGATGATGCTGCTGCCAGTAGTACTGATGCTGCTCCGGCAGAAAACACCGGCGAGGCCGTCGCCCAGGAGGGCGCAGGGTGAAAGAAATCTATCTGCGAGCAGAAAGAAAAAAGACAAAACTGATATTCCCCGTTCCTGCATTTGCATTTGATGATTACGAGCCAAATACCACTGATAGATTTTATTTCATTTCACTGCGCGAGGGCAAGCGAGGCAAAAGCAAAGGCATTTATTCGATTTGATTGATTTGATTTTCCATGGTATGGGACGGACTATAGGCATCAGGGGGGGAGAATGAAATGGCATGGCATGGATATGGACATGCCATTTCACCTCATTTTACTCACGAACCTTGTTTTCGTGATTTGATTCGATTTTATTTGGTTATTTGGTTTGGTTTGGTTTGGTTTGATATGGTATCTTGTACTGTACAACAACAACAATGAACAACGAACAAAACATTCAAATGGACGGACGGTTTGGATCTGATTGATCTGGTCTGAGTGAGTGGAATGCTCTGATGGTGAGCATACCGGTCAACTTTACTGACCTGAGAAAGCAAGGACACAGAAGAAAAGGAAGAAGAAGAAGAGAGATGAAAGATGGAATGTCCAGACAACATGATGATCGCTGCAGGCCAGACGGGCTGTTGCCTCACTCAGCAGCATCATCCACCATCATGACATGACAAGAGCATCAACAACGACTTTCTTTAACTCGAAACGAGATAAGGAATATATATGGCATAGCTGCCCAGATAAGCCGCTACTTTTGCTGCTATTCCTCTCCACATTTTGTACTACATGTATGTGCATGTAATGTAATATAGTCGGTCTCCTGTCTCTGTCTCTTTCACTCTCGGAGGAAGCAGGAACAAGTGAATGGAGAACAATTTATCATGAACATCTTATTCGGAACAAAAAAACTCATAACCATAAGTACATAATATGACATGTAAGTATTAATCTCTCTCCCTTTTTTTAAAAAAAAATTGAAAAAAAAAATTGAAAAAATATAAAAGGAGCAAACATCGATTATCTAGAATTCTAGGTCAGTGGTTCAGTCCATTTCGTTAACCGTAGGCATGTATGTACATAGGTAGGAACTTCATTATCATTCATTCAGAAATTGATTAACACCATATCATTACTCAGGTAGGTATGATACAAAAAATAGTAGATCATCCGTCAATCAGTCTGCCTGTCCTCCAGAAGACCAGACCAAAACAAAATGAAGGTTGACAACAAGCAAGTAACTAACTAACAGAGGGGGTATAATAGTAACAATAATATAAACAGCTATCATAGCACGGTCCAACTCCTAGCTACCGGTCGACGTCGTCCTATTCAGTCGAGGTGCAGGTTATCAAGACGTAGTAATATGTAATGTAATATTCTTGCCTAAATCATTCCCTGTCTGGTTCCAGCGCAGTCCCAGTCTGCGTCAAGTGGTATTACTTCGAGTAATCGTAAGAAAATAAAAGCAACTCAGAGGCGTAAAGTTAAAGCTTCGTCCCCTCTCGCCCACTATCGCTGAGCCGGCGAGGAGTCAACCTGCCCGTCGTCGTCGCGGGACCGGCCGTGCTCGGTCCCGAGCTCGCAGTACGCAGTCCTGCAGTCGGCGTGCCTGTCCTGCCATCTCCTGCAGAACCAGCCCGGCCTTGGTGCAGACGCGGATTCATCAGCCAGTGGATCTGCATTCGGATACTGTTGACCGCCGCGTTCGTGTGCGCCATATCTTCCTTCAGGCGGAGACTCTCGTTCATGATCGCCATGCTGGCGCGGGCGTCCAGATCCGTAATCGCCACCGACAGCTGAGACACTTCCTCCCGAAGCGACTCGTGCAGGGACAGCAGATAGGTCATTGCATTCGACGACGACAGGTTCGATGACCGGTCAACCGCCGAGTCCGACGCCCGTGTCCGAGAAGACGACCGCGTCCGACTTCGGCCCCGTCCCGGGGAGCTTCGTCGACCGTCTCGACTGTCCTGAAGAAATCGAGCGGATTCAACCAAGGTGGATCGGATATTGGCGAGCCCGTCCTCGAGGATCTCGTTTCGCTGCCTCAGCTGGCGAATCGTCATATCGAGCGCGTCGATGCGCGAGTTCTGGGCCTCGATGTACGGTCCTATCATGATCAACGGGCAGCTCCGTTCGTGGACCGTGAGCTCAGCCCGCTTGAGTTTGGCACTACATCCGTACTTGGACGCTTGACACGGGTGGATGGCCTCCGGACAGGTGTTGATGTGCTCCGCCAGGGCGTTGCGGAAGACCAAGGCCTCGCAGTCCGGGCATGTCGTTCGTAGACTTGGGCAGAGCTCCTTTCGATGCTCCTGTGTCTGTTTAGTTCCGGCTCAACTGACTTGACAAGATCAGACATACTTCTAAATCCTGCTCCATCACATCCTCCTCGCAGTCCTCGCATCGGAAGAGCGTATGCATGCATCGACGCTCCGAACCCATATTCTTCTTCCGGGTCTTTTTCGTGCAGGTCGGACTCGGACAATCCAGCAGCTTGTATTCGCAGTACTTGTCGACATGAGACTGAACGTGTCCCCGGGGCAGGATTTCCTTGCATCCCTCGCCCGAGAACGGACAGCGCACGCGGACATCATCGCACATGTTGATCAACAGGCGCGGGACGTTAATGAAGATGTCCTTGGTGGGGGCGCGACAGGTCGGACAGGGGAAGTCTTCTGGGCCCGCGGCGACGGAGGTGATGGCGGAGTTGAGGCATTTCTGGCAGAAGACATGGTCGCACTGCAATCGAACGGGCCGGATGAAGGGACAGTGGCAGATGGGACACATCAGATGCTCGTCGTAGCTGGAAACGTAGTCGAGCGCCCGCAGGTCGACGGGCTCCTCGACCCCGCGATCGGGATCCATGTTGAGCAGCTCGTTGAGATTCATGGCAACCGCGACAAAACCAGCCTATAAATATTCTCCTTCCTAAAGAGTATGTCTTTCCCAGTTCCCCTTCTGAGCAAGTAGCTGAAACGATAGCTCACTGCGCGTGGTTGCACTCAGCGAAGGCCGGGCGCTGATTGGAAGCACTGTCGGTGGCTGAAACGAACGCTGCCGATCGCCTGCACATTCCCGATGTATCTGTGTCCAGAAGGGGATGTATGTTGATGTCGATGTCGATGTCGATTGTCGAGATATGATGATTGAACTAACTCCGTGCATCAATCCACCGACCTAGGTTCGGTTCTAGTTCGCGATGCAATTAAGTTAGTAAAGAGGGGCCGGAACTCGTGTCGGCGGTCGATCCCGCGGATGGCCGGATCGAGCCCCCAGCACCTTCACCATCTGCCAACTCCAACTAATCAACTCTTCCTCTCGTCCATCTCCAGATCTCGTCCATCTGGAGCTGGCATTCCATCCATCATCGCTCTCCACATTCTCGCCGCCACAGGGGACCTTGTGCCACACTCTCGGAGCCTGCTGCCGGCCTGGTTTCAGAACTGACGCCCGCACCTCCGATCCAGTCTCTCTGGCAGAGATCCGATCGATCTTCCATGGTCCAGTCGGCGTGCTGCTGCATCTGCTTCTTCTGAATTTTGCGCATTCTTCGGCAGACCCGCTGCGCTCCGTTGCCACGCCGTCCCATCCGTCGAGATCTCCGATCGAGTTCATTCCTGACGATCAGCAATGACGACGAATCCATCGCAGCTCTTCCTCCTTGCAGACCACATCAAGCTCTCTCTGCTGGAGCGACAACGGGCCATCTCGCTGAATCTCGAACCAAACACCCAGGATGGAGAGATCTCGCGGTCCCTGGACTCCCTGCGCGAGGGCATCGAGGCCGTCGAGGCGGAGCAGGCCCGTCTCGAGGCCGCCAACGACAGCCAGGCGGCCGCCGATCTGAAGGACCAAGTCACCAACCTGCGCACGCAGTACGAAGACCTGTCGTCGCAGTTCTACAGCAAAGACGCGCCCAGCGATGCCACCAAGACGCCCAATGATCCCGCGCTGGGGCCCGACTTCGCAAACGCAACCCGGGGCCCAACGCCGTCGCTCCAGCATCCCGTGCCGCAGCATCCGGCCTCCAAATCGGTGCGCTTCACAGACACTGCACCGGATGAAGAGGACTACGATGCTAACCGCGCGGCACTGTTCCAGCCCTACCGCGACTCGCCCTCGCCGCCGCGAGACCCGTCCAGCCTCAGCAACCAGCAGATCCACGAGCACCACGCCCAGATCCTGCGGGAGCAGGACGCCCAGCTCGACCGGCTGGGCGAATCGATCGGCCGTCAGCACCAGCTGAGCATCCAGATCGGCGACGAGCTCGAGGGGCAGATCGCCCTGCTGGACGACGTCGACGCACATGTTGACCGCCATGCCGCGCGGCTGGACGGGGCCCGACGGCGACTCGACAGGATCCGGCGGAGAGCGGGCGACAACTGGAGTTTGATGACGATCATCGGGTTGATCATCGTGTTGGTGATTCTGATCGTGATCTTGAAATAGCAGTCAGTCAGTCGACAGATAGACTAGACGTCATTTCATTCATTCCTTCGAACTTTTCTTGATTTCACGTCACGTCATGTCACTCTGCGAGTTGTTTTCCGGTGAAGTTGGCTTTTGTCTGTCTCTTACACTACCCCTTTTCTTTACGTGAGCTATACCTATATATTGTTTATACACCCTGGTTATGATATGCTGCAACGTTTTGGCTTGGCTGGCTACTGGTTGATTATTTCCGGCGTTCTGGTTCTGAGGGGCGGTGACGGTGGTGACTTGTTTGTTGTTGACGGACGGGTACTCTTGATTCGAATCGTATCATGCAGATTAGATCATGCAAAGACAATATCATATCCATCATGGCGCTCCTTGATATCCCACATTGTTGTCTTATTTGTTGTGTTAAGTCAGGTCAGTTAATATGGTCTTATAATTTGATATTTCCTTTCGATTCCATCATATTGTATTATATTATTACTATTCCATCCATTCCAGCGATGATGGATGATGGATGGTATTATTAGGTACCTAAGTTGCTCGACACTCTCGACTGAATCGATTGATCGATTGATTGATCGACTGATTGATCGAGAATGGGGTGTAGGTAGGTGAGCTGATCATCGATCAATCAATCAATTCCATAATAGGGTGGCTGCCATCTAAACAGATAGATAGGTAGATAGGTAGGTAGAGAATATCCATTAATGTATGCACTGAACTGTACATTCAATTCAATTCATCCAGCCAAGATGGAGCCTAACCCAGAAGGCGAGAAAGGGAGAAAGGGCCAAAAAAAAAGGAAATAAAATAACAAATAGTATGGATATGACATGCCATCATTATCACAGGATTGAATTCATCGATCAGGTCGATCGAAATCAATCATCCAATCTGTTTGCTAGCATCAACCTGCTTAACCGCCTTCTTCTCCAACTCATTGAAATACTCCTGACTTGTATCCGTCTCGCCTCGATCGGCTTTGACCTGCAAAAAATAACAGCAATAGCAGTGGTTAGTACATAGTCAACCAGAACGGACAGGAATATGTATATGTGTGGATATGTATATACATTCGCCTCACTGTTACTAGCAAGCTCCTGCTTCCATTTCGCCTTGCCCTCTTTCACGCTGCGCAGGTTCTCTTCCTTCGAGGCTTCGTATTCTTTTTCTAGGTCGTCGCGGTCTGTTTGATGCTCTCATTAGCTATCGTTCTTTTCCATTCTATTTCATATTAAGGAATGGGATCTGTTCTGTTCTGTTCTATCGCGATAGGATATTCGAGAATAAAGGTTGACAGGAGAGGGAAAAACTCACTCCTATCACTCTCCTTCAACGACAACCGCGCAGATGAACTGTGGAATCCTGACGCAGAGACAGGACGGAGGGAACCGGTCATCATCAGTCCGGATCGGACGACAGGCGCGCGCGTAGCGGCGGCCGTTCGGAGGGAAGATGTGAACCCGAGCATGGTGATATCAGATGGCAGGTATATATCACGAAAAAAAAGGGGAGAGAGGAAAAAAATCGTATATATGCGGAAGGAAGCTCTTCTGATGGTTTCCGAGGAGCTGTTACTGTTAGCCGTTTACTAGTGTATCAGTCCAGGTTCAAGAAGAGAACCTATAGCGTAATAAATGGAAGATACAGAATCAGAGAGGTGCGTTCGAATGATCTATCACAGTAGGGACACTCATTTCATATCCACTGTGTCAAGCGATAGTCAAGCTGGGCACTCGCTCACCTTATGTATAATATAAAGCAACTGGTCTAGATGAACAAACACCACGATATATACCCGCCAGGGTCAATCAACTGAGGAGATGCTATCCTGTCGACTTGAGAAAGGACAGATAACAACATTTATCAAGATCAGAGGGCACAACTCCCCACAGAGTAACTGTCGTAATTTGTACAGCTGTAGCTGGTGCTTGTCAACCCGACCACACTGATTGGTCGAGAGGGTACATAGATGGTGATGACGTCACGGCGACGAAGTGCGTCTGTTGCTCACTGACCTTTGAGCAACCACCTCGATTTATTTATTTAATATTGACAGGATGTCAGAAAATACGAAAATAGATATATATATGATATGTCTGCTCATTATCCAAAGTGGATGCTGCCGACGCCATACCGCAAGCAAGAACGTCTACAGATGCCAACAACCCTGTCTTCCGTTTAATCTCGGTGACGTGAGAAGCAGTTGTTCAGAAGAAATAAGACAGCCAATTTTATGTCTCCCGGTCTAACACGATAATACAAACTGTCAGGCCAGAAGAGTTATCAACAAGAACGGAACGAGAGGATGCAGATACGAGTCCAACCATGCAATACAACGTCTCAGCACGTCGAAACGGATGAATACAGCTGGTATATTGATGAACAAGAAGCGATTTTAATATTCGGTATATGGCTCAACCCGAAACGGTGAACTCCACATTCCACACTTTCATAGAACCATTCAAACCGAATAACCACGTGACCGGTGGTCAGTAGCTCCCCCCAACCCCAACCGTTTTCACCAAAACCACAAGAAACAAAAAGGATATACGAAAATAGAAAACATGAATAGAAGACAAACGAGGGCCTGGTTCGTTGCCCAGATATCAAGACAAGATAAGACAACCCAGCAATGCAGACATGTATCGTTTCCGCCGTCTAGATCCCAAGCAAATCACAAGCAAAGCCATCCCGCCCCAGACGCACAACCCAGTGATTTAAAAGAGGATATTTCAAAACAACATCGTAGAAATTGACATCCCACACATATCAAGCCCAAATCGCCAAGAAAACCAAAGACGGGAACTCCAGACACAAGAGGCATGCGCTGTGGAAAGCAAAAGTCGCTGCGCTTTCTATACACCGTGGCAGCGAGTCATGCACCAGGCCGAAAAGATTTTTGGTATTTTCCCCCCCTGATCCGAAAAATAAAGACCAGAAAAAAAGATGATATCAAGTGTCCAAGAAGGTTAGATGCAAGAATCGATAACGCATGCGCCGTCGCTGACAAATCAAGGAAAGTTTTTCGTGTCGCACTGCAAGAACCATCGCCGGGGTCTAGAAAGAACAGAAAAAGGAGAAATTGTCGTCATCGAAGAACAATATGTACAGACACATTATTTTCATGGGTGTTCCTTTTCGAAGTTGTCGTATAAGAAAAAAACGTGCGAGGACTCGTCGAGACCGAGATTCAAACCGGAGATCGAGTGAGTCGTCGTGATTTAAAACCTGCCGGAAAAGGAAGAAAAAAAAATAACCCCCGGGATGATACAGATGGCGCAGGCGACAGCAGGAGAAACTTAACACAAGGCATGCCTATGGAAAGGAGACCGTTTGGCACTTGCACGACTCTGGACAAGCCGCAATCACCACCGACGCTGGCCATTCTGCATCATGCCGGGAGAGATTGAGGTGGGCGGGCTGGTCAGGGTCACGCCAGTCTGCGGGTTGACGATCGGAATGACTTTCCTTGCACGGGTAGCAGCCGGCTGCTGAAAGTTCATTTGATTAAAATTACTGTTGAAGGCGAAATTGTTGACGTATGAGGTGGTCGAGCCGGGAGAAAGAGAGATGGTTGGGGTGACTTGTTGCGCGGGTTGGATCTGGTGCTGAAGAGGAGACGAATCAGGAGATCCGCTGGACAGG
This sequence comes from Rasamsonia byssochlamydoides, assembly GCF_041956645.1. Lineage (NCBI taxonomy): Eukaryota > Fungi > Ascomycota > Eurotiomycetes > Eurotiales > Trichocomaceae > Rasamsonia > Rasamsonia byssochlamydoides. The sequence continues at coordinate 718,645 of NW_027192384.1, read as the reverse complement.
GACGACCGATCCGAGGCGGATGAATGGATGGAGTGCAACTGCGAACAATCTGTCAGCATTGCCGTCTTGACGCCAACAAGTTACACCCATATCCCGTAGGGGTAGCTCTACGGGTGCGAGAACGCTGGGATTCAGGTTGGGATGAACGTACGTCGTCCTCTGTGAGCAGATTCGGGCAGAACTCGAGGTCGTCATCCAAATCAAACGATCGGCCCGCCTCAAAGCGCAGTCGGAACGCCGTCACCGTGGGAGCTTCAGCCAGTTCTCTCATGCTCTTGACACCGCGGAATTGCCGTTGAGCGTTTTGGGAAGCCATGCGAGGACCCCTCCGAGAGCGGCCGCCATGATGGTTGGTTGCTGGCAGGTGCGTGGTTGGCACCGCATGGTGCTGCTGTTGTTGCTGTTGCTGGTAGAAGTACGCCGACATGGTGATTTGTTGGTGGGGGAAAAAAAAAGATGTTCTTGATCAGATACAGTTACAGAACGAAGCGGAGGTTAGACCCAAAGTCATACAAAAGAGAAGAAGACAGTGAGCGGAAGAGGTTGGCAGAAGGTAAGAGGCGTTTGGAAAAAGGTATATATAACAAGAAGATACGGGTGAAAGAGAATGGAGGGAGAAGAAGAGAAGATCAAAGAGGAATTGTGGAAAATACAGTGGCAGTGACAGTGTTGAGGCGGGTTGTGCGGGATGGGAAAATAATCGATGGCGGGACGGAGAGGATAGAAGAGGCCGGGTTGGGGAGAAGAAGGAAAGAGAGCATGGTGAGGGAGCCCGACGGCGAGAGGCGACAGGCGACAGGGAGGGGCCCGTCCGTGGAGTGGGGATCGAAGCGCAAGGGCGGTACCGTTCTCCGATTCAGATTACAGGAAATCTCTTTGTGTCGGCGGGTTTTCACCGCAGAGCGGCTGTATTGTTACCGTCACAGCGTCCCATGGGTATGATTGCACGACCAATCAGCGACGGTACAGCCTGGCCGGGCGTGCAGCTGGACCAGTTGCGGTCGAGACACCAGCTTGCCACTAGTCAAGCTGAACGCACGGATGTCCAATGATCTTTGATCATGCTCCACATGCGGTGGAGTTTGGTATTGTCAGCACCCAATCCTGCTGCACTGAAGGAGCTGGCGGCGGCTGCTGGCGGAGGACATGACGTCGACCATCCGCGTGCAGCCAGTCGAGAAGTGGCTGCTGCGCTGGCACAGCACGGCTAGCCTGGCCCCCCAGAAATTAAGAATGGAATCTTTAGCAGCAAGCTCCTAACCAGGTACGTACTCCGTACACCACAAAACTCGTAGCCATATCCTCCGGACGGGATATTATATGCGAATATTTGACTTGCAGGTAATCAAACATCGGCAATGTTAGTGGGATTTCATACAGTCAAACTCCGAAGTCGAGCAGTAGACCTGCCGACTGCTGATGCCCGTTACTTTAGGCCTGCTGCATGCATGGTTTCAACCCGAAAGATCCTGGGCAGGTATTACTCCGTACAGCACCCTGTAGGTACTCCGTGTACCTGCGCCTGTGTTGATCTAATTTGCTGGCCGTACTCTTGTGTTTTGACAGTAAATTATTATTATTTACTCCATATAACTACTCTGGATGTACTGTACTTTGTATACTCCAAGGCAGGAACGAGTAGAAATCAGATAGCAAGATCGAACGGCACTGGAATGCTTGCAAAGGAGCAGTCGGGGTCTCGATCCCTTCCAATCACTTTGGTTATTTTTCTGCATTCCTCCGAGAGTCATCGTGTTTCCAAGTGTTGACGGTGGAGCAGCTGCAGCCAATGAGCGGAAGTCTGCCGGGTTTCTAACTTTCTACGGCCTTCGACGGCCACCTGCTCGTCCGTGTTTGGCAAGCGATCACCACACCTGCAGGCGGCAGCTGCTGCCCCGCCATCGTGCCTGGCCAGCAGGGCTTAGACCAGTCCCTGGCACTCGCTCACCCTTTTCCCAGAGAAGGAGGAGTCTGAAGGACGGCAGGATTGGCCGAGACCCTTGCCAGCTGACCTGGCAGAATCTGGAGATTCTCACGTCCAACACGGTTCGACCTGCCTCTCGTAATTATTAATCATACCCAGCCACCCCCTTCTCCACGAGGCTGGAGCTGTTGCTCGCAGCGGTCGAGGTGCTCCCTACAGAGTAATCCTCCACGATCACCAGGATCGTTTCGTACGGAGCATCTGGATCTATCACGATATGTTAGAGGACAATGCATTGGTTGGGTCACATCCCCCCGCTGCCTACTGCAAGGAATTGAAACCAAGCCGCTCCACTCAGGCACCCAGTTAGGCAGGCACGGAGCACCGTCATCTCGATGAGTCGATATCCACCCAAATCGCTCCGTATAGGATCGCATGCATCTTTAACAAGGCAAAAAAAAAACGAATTCCAGGATCTAAGGGCATAATTTGACTGACATGCATAGGTGTCTGGGCTAATGTGTCTCACGCGGTCTGCGGAATTTTTTTCTCCTGGATCACCGCCAGAACCGAGCTTCCCGTCCCGGCCCCCAGGCGCCTTGCCTCCAAGTTGGAAGTTTATGTAGGTCTGCTGAGGGATTGGATTGGATTAGGAGCTTTCGTCACCGCTCTTTCAAGATCAGGATCATGATCAAGCCATCAGACGCACAAAGACGATTGAATTGGATGTCGATATGACTGACTGACTCGTTGGAGGTGATCCTACGGAGTAGTCCGTACATATGATACAGATGAGACGGTATATGGGCAGGCTTACTGGCGATCCAATATATGGCCATACTAGACAATCCGTGCTTACTCTCATCCATACCCTACTTGTAAGTTGTACGGACTATGGAATACCGCTTCTAGCCTGAGCGTTGATATGATCTTCGATCGATCGATTGATCCACGCTTTGGAGAGTTGATAGACCCACCGTTCATCGTCTGTAGTCTGTGCTGTGGGACATACAATAACATACATTAAGTAATGTATGTGTACTCTGTACTGTACATTCCAAAAGGACTTGAAAATAATAACGTGGTGCCGCTGGTGGGCCGTTGGGCATGCCTTGCAGTCCGATGACATAGCGTCACTACCAGTAGCATGGCAGACGAGTCCTGCTCATCACGCTCGCGTATCTGCAGAACTACAAGAATTTACACTACACAATGCACATGATATTAATGGGTGCCATGATGATGTCTCCTCAGAGATTGCTTGCCTTTTTGCCTTTTTTATATGATAAAATGCTCGTATATACAGGTCTATAGTTCAATGATTCGGATGTGGATCAAAACAATAACCTGACCTGCTTAGGTACCGGCTTGGATGGATTATATATCTTCATCTCTCTGAGTAGAAGCTCACCTTTTCACATTCGTATCTCTCTCTCTTATTGTTTTCCCCTTCGGCTGCCCCTAATGTTCTTCTTGCTGTAGAACGACTACTCATTTATCCAAATTCTTGCTCTTCACCATCCTCCCAATGAGTTCCTTGCAGTGTTTCTCGCTGTACTGCTCCCACACCTCGTACAGTGACACCAACTCCTGAGTGCACTCGATGACCGCTTTGATATCGACCTCACTCTCCGCCAGCCAATTGATGATCTTCTGGATCCTCGGGGTCTGTGTTGCCCCGTTCTTGTCGCCCCCCAACGCCGCAAAAGCACTCGCGACACCGCCCTCCCGGAGTGCACCGGCAAACGCCGGTGGCCCCGTGCCGTGGAAGTTGGTCTGACTGGGCTTAAAAACTACGGCGATGAGGATCGCCATCACCGCAATGACATGCGGCGGATACAAGAGTGGCAGATCGGTGAGGTAGTGGTCGTTGATGACAGACCACGCAAGCGCCACTTCGTCCGAGGTCAGCCCCAATTCTGGCTGCAGCTCCGAGAGAGTCCGGTAAGGATGATGGACAATCAGCTGGGAGCTCATTTCCGAGATCAGAGAAAATTCACACTCGCCCAGTTTGGAAACCTCATTGGTGATGAAGTCTGCTCCCGTGTATTAGCCATAAAAAGCACTAGTAAAACTGGATGCGCGTTGCCATACCGGGCCAGAGGCCTCGTGCCTCGCTGACGACGAATCGTATATGCTGAGGGCACTCTTCCATCTTGCAGGCAAGATAAAAAGCCGTGGTGAGAACAAGATACGGATTGGTTTGCCGTAGTTCGACCTTGGTGTAAAATCGCTTCACGTAGACCTGGGCCGTGGCCAGTGCCTGTTGTCGGGTCGACATTCGTTTGCCCAGCTTTGTCAGTTCTGTCGGAGCCAGTTAGCGGTGGCCAAGTCATTGCGATTCATCAGACGCAGGGGAGAGAGCTGACGTTGGTTGAAATAGATGTTGAGCAGCCTCAAATCCGGCAGGGGAAATTGCTGATAGGCCAGCTTGTCTCTCTCCATGAGATTCTCTCGGATCTCTGCCAGCCGTTCCCTTGTGAACAGCCAGTATCGCCGTTGAGTCGACGCCCAGAAGTTGGCTGCCATGTTGGTGATTTGTCGCTGCAGAAAAGACTGGAGCTTCACATCATAGAGGGCGTGTCGATGAGATGATGCATTGGTAGAGACAGAGTCCTGTTCTAGAGGACATTGATATGTAGCGGAATATATATATATTCTTTCCGATCCGCGTCTGGATCAAGCGATGGCGAAGAGGATCTCATACACCATCAAAGAAAAAAAAAAGAAGAACAAATCCCCCGTAGAAAACAGGAAAATAATCTCCCAAAGTAGCATCCACAGGGTTGCAGGTTTGTCGAGATGTATCAAACTGATAAGGACACGCGGATTGATTGCTGACCGGCGGGAGTCAGGAGACCTCCCCAAACAGGAAAGGTAGGGCTGCAACCCTCGGTCCTTTTTTCTGGGTTCTCCGTGCCGGCCCGACGAAATGGCGTAAGAGCGAGAGATGCCGAAGGAGATCTACCCTAGGGAATTGCAACTCCGCATTGCAGCATTCCCCAACCATTCATGCATGTCATTGATTATCTTGCAACTTCTCGACACTGCCTGATGCACAATTCCACTACTACGGCCATTCTCTCCCAGTCCCAACGGAGGTGTCTCTTCCAACGCAAATCCCTACCCACCTCCTCCGTCCTCAGAAAAAAAGCAAAAGCAAAAGAATGATCGCCGCCCGATAACAATTTTCCTGCGTTCGAGATGGGACCCCGCGAGTCCCCCGCTGAACGTGACCGCAGGGTCGATAAGCTGTGGGAGGTCTTGGATGCTCGTGGGGAAGGCCAGGTGGATTTCAATGGCCTGAAGAAGGGGCTGAAAAAGATGGACCATCGTGAGCAGCACGCCTCTCGTGCCCCTCTCCCTGTCCGCTGACATGACCATTTTTTGTTTTCAGCCCTAAAAAACGCCGACCCGATGCTCCAAAATGTATTCCAAGCGGTAGATACCAATGGCGATGGACGGATACAATACGGCGGTAAGTTAGAGAGACGTCTTCTGATTTCCGTCCTCAAGCCTAATCCATTGTCAGAATTCCGTCGGTTTGTCGACCACGCCGATAAGGCATTGTGGGCGCTCTTCGAGTCGATTGACCATAACCATAACGGGGAAATCGATAAAAACGAGCTGAAGGAGGCATTTGCCCGTGCTGGAGTCACTGTTTCGAATGCCACGCTCGACGAATTCTTCAGGACGATGGCGAACAATGACGGGGTGATCAGCTACAGTGAATGGAGGTATGACATCGGACTCTCTCTCAATGGGGGCCTATTGAATGACCCCGTGGCCGACTGACCAATGCTCCGAAGGGATTTTCTGCTCTTCCTGCCCGCGGACTCGCCCAATCTGCGTACCGTCCTCTCATACTACTCGGCCACGGGAAATCTAAACCCGGAAGGAGATGTCGATATCAATGAAACTCTGCAGGGTTTAGGTACAGGCGTCCCGCTTCTTATCAATCTTCTCCTGGCCGTAAGGAGCTTTCTCTACAATCTGTTCCAAGTCCCCGTCTGGAGAGCCACGACTGCTGCTCTGGCACATCCTGGCGGGGCGTCGAATGTTGAACCAGCCTCTGAAATCGATTTGGTTTCGTTTGATGGTGACATCGAGCTGGAGTGGCTTCCTCTCCCCCGGACTGTAGCCATCTGGATGTCGTTCCGCTATTATGGACAGAAGTTGACGGAAAACACCCCTCACTTAGGTTACTTCCTTGCTGGTGGGATTGCCGGCGCCGTCTCTCGGACAGCCACCGCGCCCCTAGACCGTCTGAAAGTCTATCTCATCGCCCAGACTGGTGTCAGGAACAAGGCTGTCCATGCGGCTAAGGAGGGAGCCCCGCTGCAAGCCATTCGAGGGGGGTTTAGAACGCTCGTGGAGGCCACCAAGGAGTTGTGGCGAGCTGGTGGGATTCGAAGTCTTTTTGCAGGTTTGTGAAGCGTCAGATACTGAGACAAAGATCAAGCTGATAATCCGTCTTAGGAAATGGGTTGAACGTCGTGAAGATCATGCCCGAGTCCGCGATCAAATTTGGCGCGTACGAGGTAGGACACATTGTGGCTTCTGTTGAAACGCTCTTTCTGATGACTATAGGCTTCAAAACGTGCTTTTGCTCGACTTGAAGGACACAATGATTCGAAGCAGCTTCGACCGACGTCACAGTTCTTGTCCGGCGGGCTTGGTGGCATGGTATCACAGTATGTTATTCTTCCTCTATCTCAATTAATTGGCTGACGAGTCGCCAGGTGTTTTGTGTATCCTCTCGACACCCTCAAATTGTAAGTCGTGGTCTTTCCCCTGCTATAATGAGTTAATTGCTCACATGATACCAGTCGAATGCAGTGTGAGACAGTCGAAGGAGGCCTCAAAGGCAACCAGCTTATTGCCGCTACGGCCAAGAAGATGTGGCAGACCAACGGCATATTTACTTTCTTCCGGGGCCTGCCGCTCGGCCTGGTTGGCGTGTTCCCTTATGCTGCGATCGACCTTTCGACGTTCGAATATCTGAAGTCCAAGCTTCTCGCCCGCAAGGCTCGGGCGAGCCGATGCCATGAGGATGACGTGCCTCTGAGCAACTTCACGACAGGAGCTATTGGTGCATTCAGTGGTGCTCTGAGCGCCTCCGTCGTCTATCCACTGAATGTCCTGCGGACGCGAATGCAAGCCCAAGGCACCATCCTGCATCCACCCACATATGATGGCATTGTCGACGTGGCACGCAAGACCATCCGCGCAGAAGGCGTGCGTGGGTTCTACAAGGGACTCACACCGAATTTGCTGAAAGTCGCCCCAGCCGTATCCATTAGCTACGTGGTCTACGAAAATGCCAAAAGGGCACTCGGATTGAAATGAACAGTTGATACTCATTTCGTCTGATACTTATTTCGTCCCTTGTACTGTACCTCACTTTTGAAGACCGCTATTTTTGAAGGTTGCAAACAGGTATCAACCTGCGCAATCCCAGCCTAAATTTGGTTGGTGATCTGATCTATTTTCTGGTTAGCCACATCGCATCAATCAGCGGAGTCAGCGTCAGCAGCCTTTCCCATTTGCTTTCATTGTTCTATTCTGTTCGAAGAATACGGTTTTGCTGGTTTTTTTTCCAATAAAAGATACCCCATACCAGAAAAAGACCGTTTTCAGGGAAACGTCACCGTTGTCATTTTTGCCATTGATTATTATTATGCTTGTGTCCATATCCCTGACCTATTTTTTTTTTTTTGTTCTGTTCTGTTCTCAACCTGTACTGTACCTTTGTACCTGAAATTCTTTTTCTGTTCTACTATCATCCATTGTCTGCTTGCTTACTTGATTGTTTGTTATTCTGTTGTTATTATTTTCTCTCCATCATACATGCAACGGAGAGATCTGTACCATTTTTTGTCGCTATTGCTGTTTTTTCGCTGTTCCTGCATCACTGCACATTACATACATATTACCTACATACATGGCATGCATGGCAGAGGCGTCTTTTTTTTTTTTTTGGTATTGTGTGTGCCTGTGAAGGATGAATCGAATCCAATCGAATCGATGGGTGGTGAATCGTGGAATTGATGGATAGATCCAGCATGTGGAGTTTTTGAATTTTTGGACAGATGATGAATAACTAAACTAAACTAGTTAACTTACTGGAAATACTAACTACGTTTTGTTTGATAGCTAGGTACCTACCTGGATAGATAGATAGATACATGGCAATTGTGATATTAGATTTCTAGTACTGTCTACTACTGTCTTATCTAGATATCTTTCCGTGCGATGAAGAAGATGACTTCTTTTTTTTTTTTCAAATTCCCATCTACTTTGCTTGTTGGCGATGTAAACTGGTACAATAAAAGATACATAAATTTCTCGAACCTTGTAACAATTACTGGACAAATTATATATACTATTCAACAACCTAAACCCAGCTAAATCAACAATTCCATTCTTATTTCCTGGCAGCCACAGCATTGACCTCTTCATCCTTAGGCAAAATATCCGGCACCGGCCCAACAGGCGTGATCGAAAAAGGATTGATCTGCTTATGGCTCTTGGTGTAGTGCTTCTTGATATGCTCGAACTGCGTCGTGTCGTGGAAGGCCGGAATGTCCCAGTAGAGGTGACGCAGCCAGCGATGGATGGCCGGATACCCGGAGCGGATATCGCGGAGGTTCGTCTTGAAGTGCTGCACATACACGACGTCGAAGCGGACGATGGTCGTGTACAGCCTGATATCCGCCTCCGTGATGCTGGAGCCGAAGTAGTACAGCTGGTTGTCGTTGGCCTGTCGCGCGGCGAGATGCGCCTCGATCCGGTCCAGCGCGGCGAAGAGCGCGTGCACCGCCCGCTCGTAGGCTTCCTGCGTCGTGGCAAAGCCCGATTTGTACACCCCGTTGTTGACCGCGTCGTAGGTCCATTCGTTGGTCGCTTCGATTTCTTTGCGCAGGTGTTCCGGGAAGAGGTCCACCTGGCGGTATTTCTCCGGGAGGAGGTCGTCGAATTCGTAGTAGAACATGCGGATGATTTCGGAGCTCTACAGATATATTCCTCTATATCAGCGGGACGATCATAGTTGACGTTGTCATTTCACTGACCTCATTGCTGACGATCCGATGCGTCTTCGTATCGTACAGCGTCGGCACCGTGAAGCGCCCCTTGTACTCCGGATCGACGAAGAAGTAGATGTCGCGGAGATGGGTGAAGGTCGGATGCACCGGATCAGGCCTGACGTCCTCTCCGGGGAGTTGCTCATCAGGCGTGACGAATCGCCAGCCTGGATACAACCAGCGAATTCAGCAAGGACTTCACTTCTAAAGGATCGCAGTGCAGAAGTGGAATCCACTAACCCTTCTCTTCCATATGCCAATGCACACACGTGACGGGGATAATATCCTCCAAACCCTTGAGCTTCCGCGTGATCAACGTTCGGTGTGCTGTGTTAGAATCCCGTATTAGCTAGCTGAATATACGCCTACTATCCCAAGTCATATGAAAAGACGATGTGTCTGACTGACTTACCCCACGGACACGCATACGACACATAAAGATGATACCTTCCCTTCTCCGGAGGAAACTCCGCGCCAGGCTCTCTAGAGATCCAGTTCCGGAACACGGACTGGCCGCGCTTGAACTCGCCCGACTTGTCATTCGGATGCACCCAGTCGGTGATTTTCTGGTCGTTGCCGGTCTGCTATGGAAGTCCACAATGACATTGGTCCACAGTTCTACAAAAAAAAAATCAAACATATAAAAAAAAACAATGGCGCTACTGCATGTACTGTACGCACCGACATGGTTTTGGTTTTTGCAGCGAGGATTATCGCGGGGTAGGTAGTTGTAATTCTCTGGGACCTTGATAAATGACCAAAAACCGACTTCGATCGAAGTAAGGCTAAAGACATGGAATTGATCAAAGATCAATAGCAAGATAGAATATAGTAAGTAAATCATGAGCTGGTGCTCTCTTTTAATAGAACTCTGGCCCAGACGCGGGGACCGATGACGTCGCTGATTGGCGACGTCCGTGCTTACCGCGGATTATCAAAACTGCGGGGTGTCAAATCAGGCCAGCACAGGATATTCCAAATCTACTAATTCATAAACGATCCAACATTGCCTCCTTCATTAGGTATTTATTCTACATAGCTCCATCACCGCCAGATAAAAGCGACAAGCGACAATCGTAAGGATTCTATGTCTCACTTATACGGAGTAGATCGTGCCCGATCCAGGCATCCAATATCTTCCGCCATGTCAGTACACTGGCTTACTTCCTCAGCTTCACCATCACGTATGGAATCTCCACGTCTTCCTCCGTCTGGTCCTCCGCAGTGACCTCGAAGATTACGTTCTTCTGATGCTCCGGGATCGGCTTCTTACTGATGTGCTCGACCAGCTGGCTCATCCTGTAGCATTGTCAGCAAGACTCTCAGGAATAAAGAAAAGAATATATGTCAGGGATAGACTGGACATACCGCAAAGGCAACCGATCCTTAAGCTTCGACGGCGGGTAGAAGCTGGCATACAGCAAGCTGACTCCCGAACTGACCATGGTCACCTCCAGGCCGAGATCGGAGAAGTACTTCAGGAAGTCCTGCAGCGGGATGTCATCCACCTCGAAGCGATCCCACAGCTTGTCAATCGTCACCTCGCCCTTCTTGCCAAGATACTTGCCCTTGGGACTAGCAATGGGCTCGCTGAAGCCGAAGAACGGCAACGCCAGATTGACGAAACCGTTCTTGTACTTCTCAATGTTCTTCTTGCCGTCGACGATCTTGTACAGTTCAAGAATGACGAGACCAGTGACAAGAGCCGTCGTGGTCGCAATGGCCGGGATAATCTTGCCGGCAATGAATTTGGTCTTGTGCCGATCGGCCTGCGGAATGTCGTAGTTCTCCGCGCGCAGGTTGCTGGCCGCCGTGATGAAGTCAATGTGGAAGTTAGTGTCGTCGTCCTTCTCAAACTCTACAGGGTTCAGACGGAAACCGGCCAAGGATTTCGGTGAAGGCAGAGACGCCACGAGGCGCTGGATTTCCTCGTTGTCATCGAAAGACGTCCCCGATGGCTGAGCGTTTGGATCAGGCTCGTTTTCATCCGCCTGAATCTTGACGTTGGCACTCGGGGTAAACTCGGGAATGATCATGTTGTCGACCACTTTCCGATAGTACTCCTTGTCCAGGGTAGGCGCTTTGATTCCGTAGTTGTAAGCGTGGAGATTGGCCGCGGCGATGATAAATCCTAGGTGAGTCGGGTTCGAGCTATCGAATTTGAGAGGCGTAGGCGCCCGCTTGGGACCAGACCAGAAAGGTTGGCCAGTAGAGGTCTTGGAATCACGGGGGAAGTTGTACAGGAGCTGCTGAATCGCATTGTTGAACTGGGCCTCGAACTGGTTGCGAGCCCACACGATACAGTCGTCGAAGCTGAGCGGCTTGTCGGTCACGAGGAAATCCCGAAGGTGTTCCAGAGTCTGTTTCTCATTGCCAGCCTGCTTGAGTGTCTGCTCAATGTAGTTGGGCTGGGAGAGATACATATTGACGGCTTCCGGGGGACCAACGAAGTACGTCTGGAACAGATCTCGTGCCCAGGCAATGGTGTGCTCGATGCGGTTGGGGAAGCTCTTCAAGGTACACATAGGGAAGGACTTCTCCGGAGGATCCTGAGAGCTCGAGTACGACTCCGTCACGTAAGGCAGGATGACCTGCGTGTTGCCCTTGGTACCTAACGTTCCACTCTCCAGCAATGGCTTCCGGAAGAAGACACAGCGCCGGTCAACATAGGTTCTCGCATCAACGTTGTCCAGAGCGTTCGTCACCACATCAAGCTCTTCCCAGAATTTCTCGTTGAAGATATCCTCCGTATCCGGTCCAACCCGATCCCGGAGGGTGACGATCTTTCCGTTCAGCTCTGGGTTCATGGCCTGGACCGCAGCAGAGGCGCAGTCACTCTTGAGCTTGCCAACATCCTTGCTGCGGAAAAGGAACTGCCGGTTGAGATTGCTCTTCTCAATCTGGTCCATGTCGGTTACGCGGATCTTACCCTTGGGTCCAGTTCCGAGACCGATCATGGCCCAGTTCTTCAGCATCTCACAGCCGATGGCTCCCGCGCCAACCAGGAATTGATTGACGTTGGCGATCTTCTCCTGGAAGTCCTTTCCAAAGACCGCAATCTGACCGTCATAACGAGTGCCAAGGGGCTTGCAGGTCTCCTCCGAACGAGTAACAGACTCCGGCAACGACTCGAGCGAGTCGAAGTAGAGCCATTGAACGACGGGGTTAAACTTCCCAGAAACGCTCTTCAGGACTTCCTGAGCCGCCAGACCACCAAAGAATGCGGCCAGGGGGTTGAGATCTCCCCGAGCCTGGTAGCTGAGCTCCTTGATGAGTTTATCATCCAGCTCAACTTTCTCCTCGCCTTGTGCGGCAAGATCCTTGGCAATCTTGAGAACCTCCTCGGCATCAGCCTCATGGTGAGGGCGAGGGAATTGTCCATCGTGAGCCTCGGCAAAGTGATGAAGAGCCTGGACGCCAATGTGCAGTTGCCGAGGTCGGTCGAACTTGGCAAAGTCGGATACCAAGAACTCAGGTTTCTTGAGCTGCTTCCGGAGCGGCTGGAAATCAATGAACTTGGGCATCTTCACCTGGTGGAAAAGACCACCCCCTTGGTACTTGCCTAGACCAGAGACATCCCCAATCGAGAACGTGTAAGGGCCTTTGACCGTCACCTTGCGAGGGTCGCTGTTGTTGAGTCCCTCCATGCCTTTGACCTCCGTGAAAGTGACGTAGTCGCCATCTTCCAAGCCGTGTCTGCTCTCATCCAAGGCGGACACCAGGCCAGTCTCGTCGATATCCGCAACGATGCCGCTGACCGGCTCCTCGCCTGTCGTGTCGCCAACCGTAAAGTTCTTTCCAAAATCATTGAAGAGGTATCCAAAAAGACCAAAGGTGTCTGTAATGACGATATAGATTCCATTCTCGTGACAGTAGTCTGCGATCACGAGTTGATCCTTCAGCGGCGTGTTGGTGAGGACGACCACTTGGAATCGCTTCAGCCGAGAAAGATCTGCAGTCAGACTGTCGTGTTCGAAAACGGTGACGGGTACATATGAGTTCAGCTCTGCGACCCGGGGAGCCGTCACATCTGCGCGGCGCTTGCCCACGTCCTGTGGCTGGAGGAAGAATTGCGAAGAGAGATCGGAGATGGCGACAGGAGCGGGGTCAAACAGAGTGAGCGACTTGACGCCGGCGAGGGCAATGTTTTTGGCTGGAAAAGTGTTAGGTTGTCAAACCACGGTATCAAGCAGCTGGCAGTACTCACCAATCTCAACACCCAGGCCTTTCAGTCCGACGACCAGGACGTTGGACGAGCCCATGCGCTTCATGGCCTCATGTCCGAGGACATAGCTAAAGAGAAGTCAGTCACTGACATTTTCATGGGTGTAGTAGTAGGGAAGAACGTACAGTTGGCGACTGTATAGCGATTCATCGATCTCTCCTTGCTTAATCAACTCCACAGTTTCCTGTGGGTTGTCAAGTTGCATCTTGCCGTCCTAGTAAAGAGTTAGTTCCGTAGACTGGCTGAAGGGGGTCTTTTTACAGGGTGCTCTGGGAAGAGAAATGGAAGATTGCTCAATCTATTAGGAATCACATACAGTCATGATCTTCTTCTCTGGCCGAACTACTAAGTCCCCGGAGGCCTTGCGCTTTCCCGGCTTCGCAGTTTCACGAATATCAGCGTGGGAGTGAATGGTGAAGAACTGCGAATGAAAGTCTTGCTTGTCGCAAGACTTTCTGATACAGCGTTGGCGGTCTCTGGAGCTCGTTTCGTTAGAACCCGAGAGAGGGGGATGGAATGGTCTAGTTCAACTGCTGAGTAAACAGCGATCGCGCGAGAAAGGCAAGTTGGTCGACCGGAGGGGCGTCAACCACTTGATGCACAGATAGTAGAAATCAGAGAAAGAAAGATTTGATGGAGAAACAACAGGACAGGTCAGGTATATGAGGCCGTGACAGAGAGCGAGAGGAGAGGGACGTCGAGTGGCTGTCTGGCTGTCGACCTCTACGTAAGAGAGGGACACACTCTATGCCCGCTGACTCAGCAGATAGACGCTGCTGATTGGATGCGAGGAGTCAGCCCCGCTGAACGCCTCAGGCATCCATCCTGTCAAGGTCCCCCGCCCAGGCAGAATCCTCCAACACAGCAGGCAACATTGACTAGAGGAAAGATTCTTTCCACTAATGCATGTACTTCCTTGAAGCTCATTAATAATATCATCTGATGCCTAAGGTTAGATCAACGGATGTAAGTCTCCAGGTTACATAGAGGATTGGCCCAGAGGCCCTGGACCCGCTCCGATACGATCTCCGCGGATCGCGTAAACACGACCACGCATGTGCGTGACTCCGAATCGTCAAGGAAGATTGATCAATTCAACACGTGATATGCATGCTGTTTTATGATCTGAACGTATAGATACCTAATCTACTACGTGCACTAGTCCCTAATCCGGCAACGTCGAGTGCTACCTACCGCCGCTGTTCATACCCACGCCAGTCCAGAATTGACGATCGCGCAAACCAACACTTGCGAGATACTGGCGATAGATGGCGACAGGTGGGAGACAGAATGCTGCACGAGATCCTTCTCTCCCTGTCCGGCCAGCCGTCGCCTCTGCTTGATCCTGAGGTGGCCGCAGCTGGCCCTACTACTCCAGAGTCGTTTCCGCTGCTGTCACCCCCGGAGAAGGCCCTCCTGGCATCGCTCGCTCGCCTGAGTCGTCTGCATGCCCTTTTGCGCGCCCATACCTCCCGAATATCCTCTTCTCATCCTTCGACGATCTGTCGTGCCGTGTCGACTGCCATCTCGACGGAACATCTGGGCAGATTTCAGAAGAAGATCCTGGAGGTGGAGAAGGCCGTGCTGGGCAAGGACAGCGCCTACGTGGGTGGCTATGGGATTGTTCCCTTGTCGACGATTGTGTCCGAGTTTGCGCCTTGGACGCGAAGGTTAGAATGGCTGTGGGAGGTGGCACGGTTCATGCAGCCAGAGTCGGCCGCCGATGGGACACCAGGGATGTGCAGTGGCGCCCGCCTCATCGATTACCTTCGCGCCGAGTCACAGACGGGCTATCTTGATCTCGAGGAAATCGCACTACAGCTAGTCAAGGCTGCTGAGACTGCCTGGATGAGACAATTGTCGATGTGGCTACTATATGGAGACTTGCCCACGTTCGGCAAAGATGACTTTTTCATTCAAGCAATCGACCCCAACGGGGACGATGACGACGAGGGTGCTTCCTCTCGGGGGGTTATAGATTTTGTCATGAACGTGGATCTTTTACCCAAATTTGTTTCCCCAGCCACGGCGTCTTCGATTCTTTTCATCGGAAAGTCTCTGAACCACATCAGAGGGCGTCGAAACCGTTCTGCGATCGATACCTCAGCAAGCTCGATTACAGGGATAACGCTGGAGAGTGATCACATTCATCACCTGTCGTCTCTGAAATCGCCGATCTCAACTGCGGCTCTGTCGAATGCTGTGACTGCAATAAGACATTCACTATCACAAACCGCATTATCGAAGCTTCTGCCTCTGCCGAAGATTCTCGAGGTCTTATCTCTGATCCATGATTTCCTCCTTCTGGGACGGGGCGAATTCGCTATGGCACTGGTCTCCCATGCGGACTTGCGAGTCCAAGCCCGACAAAGGAGACCCGAACCATCCCGTAGAGACAAGTCTGGCGGGTTGGACGGTCTCGTGATCAAAGAAGGGGAGGTGATGGCAGCTTTAGCACAGACCTGGACCGAACTTTATTCTCTCCAAAATGAGGAGGAGGTTGATGAGGAATTAGACCTCGCTCGCGAATTGCTGCATTTATCCATCAACAATAACAAGAAGGGAATGACTCCTTCTCGAGACGTTGCGGGCACCAACTTGATTGCTGAAATCTCCAGCGTCTCCTTCGATGATCTCCTGTTTCCTGCGTCGACCTCTCTTTCTTTGCGAGTTCAACCCCCGATCGATCTATTCCTAGCACCGTCGGATATCTCAGTGTATTCCATAATCCACTCCTATCTTCTCGGTATCCGTCGGGCTCAAATTCGCCTGAGTAATCTCTGGAAGCATACCCCCCTGAGACGCAACCATCCATCCCCGTGGGGTCCGCCCCGGAGTAATACCCGAGGCGGCGAGAGCCGATTGCGATCACAGCGGCAGAGACAGAATGCTCGATCCGTGCAAATGCGACCGATCTGGGCGACGGCGAGCGCCTCGATTTTCGTCCTGTCGGAGATCGGGGGTTACCTACAGGGCGAAGTGGTCCAAGGCTCTTGGCAACATTTCCGACAGTGGCTCGAAGGGACGCCTCCGGGCTCAGGATCAATGTCCCGTCCTGCCTCCCGTCCGGTCTCCCGTCCGGTCTCACGTCCGGTCTCACGTCCTGGAACGGCGTCAGCCTCGCGCCCTGGAACGGCATACGCATCGAAGCATCATGAGACAACGAGCATCCTTTCCGCAGATACGGCGCTAACGGGAAGTTGGCGGCCTTCGACGGGCCAATCCACACAGCAGCATCAGCATGATCCCGAAACGTTGACTGTGGCACATCGCCGCTATCTCTCATCTTTGGTCCAGTACCTCTTTCTAACAGAGGTCCCTTTCACCAGCGCCCTCCGCTCCTTCCTCACCAGCATAGACCACCTCATTGCACTGGTCTCTCGATTGGAGACCGTGCAGCGGAATCTCGATCTGGAGATGGATGAAGGCGTGGTTGATGCTCTCGCCGACTACGCTCAGGAAGAGCGATCACTGCTGCAGGACCTGCGAGAGGCGCGCGAGGAAGTCGAGGCGGGCATCAAGGAGATCGTAGCGCGCCTGCGGGATATCGACGACAGTCGCTCCGGTGAGGGACGGAAGGTGTTTGACCTGTCGACCACCACCACAGCCACAACCACCAACAACAACCACCCAAGTCAAGGGCAGCACGGGCCTTTCGCTTCTGCTGCTGCTGCCGGGGACCCGAACATGTATATTCCCCGCAAAGCGGCAGGGGTAGATCGGCTACTGATGAAGCTGGATTTTGGAAGCTTGAATGATGGTGGTATTGATCCGCGGTATTTCCAGCCGAGCTCTGCGTTTCCCGAGTATGGTGGGGAGTGAACATGTCCATATATCATTGAAATTAATTAAATGCCTGGAAGGGCAATTAACTGTCTGACATTGAGGTTACCTTTGACTGGCTGTTAGATACCCCTTCTGCTTTTTCTGCAACTGATCTCTCAATTGAAATGGAAAGACGGGTTGAATTGAGATTAATACCCCTTCCATATAGTCGAATCACGTAGGAATATGGATATATAGAGTATAATACACGGAAATAGAAATTAGTCGTGCATCGTGTACGGTGTACCTAGGGGTACAGGGTAACTATATGTACAGGTTGGCGCAGGTATGACGTATGTACATATATCAATAAATAGACGGGGATTAAACGAAAGAAAAGATTTCCACCAACGCCATTATTCCTATAACAGAGCCGGTTCGTTTCCATGTGTCAAGGGAAAAGTCATCAGAGTAATAAGCAAGACAAGTCTTCAAAGACAGGACTCAGGAGAAAACGCTGTAGTGTAAGGAATCTTTTCATTATAATATTAGCCCGCACACGCCCTGCCCGCTTGCGATAAAGACACCAAAACATGAGGAAAAAAGGTATAAGATTAGGTATTCTGTTTGTTTGATGAATTACCAAGCGGTATGTCCGCCATCGATCAGGAGAGTGCTTCCCGTCATAAACGAGCTTGCGTCGCTGAGCGCAAACAGGGCAATGCCGCGGAACTCCTCTGGCCTCGCGAGCCGGCCCAGCATGTTCTCCGCCTCCCAAACGGCTCGGGCTTGCGGGGCCTTCTCAAACACCTGTTCGACCATTGGGGTGACGATGTGTCCCGGGCAGAGGCTGTTGACGCGGATGCCGTGTCGACCCCATTCCATGGCGAGAGATCGTGCCAGCTGGATGACAGCGGCCTTGGAGGAGTTGTACACAGCCGAAGTCATTCCCTTGTTCGCGATGACTCCGCTCATGCTGGCGACAAGCAAGATGGAGCCGGGGCATTTGTAGCGGAACATCTGCCTGGCGGCCGCCGTGGCCGAGTTGAAGACGCCGTTGTAGTTGATCTGCATAATTTCATTTAAAGCCTCCTGGGAGTATTCGAGGGCGCTCTGAATGTTGTTGATCCCCGCCGCACAGATAATACCGTCGAGTCGTTGTGCTCCGCTTGCAATCTCGCTCATAGCGCGGTTGACATGGGCCTCGTCCCTGACATCGATGCGCCTGTAGTTCATGCTCCCACCGTATTCGCTCTTTGCCCGGTCTTTGGCGGCTTGAAACTCAGGATCAGGGGATTCGAGACGGTCCAAACACCAGACTATACAGGCAGGGGCTATTGTTAGCAGCGCCATTTTGAAGACAGGACGAGTACAACTGACCATTTGCACCTGCCTCCATCAGTGCTTCTGCCATGCAGAGGCCGAGGCCTCTTGCACCTCCCGTGACGGCAATGACACGATCTTCCAGGTTAAATTCACGGAATCGCTGAGCATTTCTGCCACCGAATGTTGGCGGAAGTTTGGTCTGGATGTGATCTGTTGTGGCTCCTGTCCGTGCTGTGGAATAGCTGTATGTTGCGCGGAGTGGAAGCGATACGACGGTCTTTTGCAACGACGACCGCAACTTGAACGGCGTTCGCTGCAGTGTAAACGACATTTGTGGGAGAGGATGAGGAACGAAGACCGATGATATTGTAGATATTGCAGACAGAATTAAAAGAAGAAAAGTGCTGGATCGAGCTCCAGGTGTAGAAAGGATATTATATATGGCTTACAAGAAGAGATACAACAGGAGCATGAGCAACAGGACGGTCCAGCGAATTGAGTTTTGATCCAGATAGATTTCATCATAGGTTCGTATTATATCATCCCGGCTGGCGAGGGAAGATAGCAACGCTTTCTCGTGACACGATTGTTTGATCCAGGGTTGCCAGAAACCCTCGACAGGGCAGACACCACGGTTGAGTCAACCAAATGCCTTATTCTCGTCCCCCAAGAAGGCAGCCCTCCGGTTCCACAGTTCGCGATTGTCAAGCTATGTGACTGCTAGGCCGATAACCTCACAGCCTGTCCACTGTCGGACTAACTTCTTGTAAGATGTCATCTTTATCGAATCAAAAACACTGAGCGAGTCGATGTATATAGGTAGAACAACAATAGTCAGGAACAAGATCAGCCTGTTGCATCAAAGATAGATTCCGCGTAAGTATGTACAAGTACATAGATCAAAGCTACCTAGGTAGGCATGGAGGTTTCCCTGTAGAGTAATCCGGGCAGTCCGGGAACGCAGTCCGCCAAACACGGCCTCGGCATGTGCTTTTCCGACCATGGCTAGCGGCATTCCGCCCGAAATCTGGAGAGGATGACTCAGCAGTCTTTCTCTTCCCCATGAGACCCTGTAAGAGGAGGTATGGAGCAAGGGCAGACACTTCTACTGAAAAGGCAAGTTTCGTATCTGAAAGGAGATTTACACACCAGCCGTGACTGATGATTCTGCGAGAGGATACCTGTTATTATTATTCAGTTTTCATGCGTATCAATGGTAGTTATGACCTATATCCGACGAGGCCAGAACATCCATACCTTGCAACAATCATATTATGTACATGAACCTTGATGGCTTGGCGTAATGCTCTTGCGTTCCACTGGTGTAGCCCATCAAGCCCTCTCCTTCTCCAGCGCCTGTTTCCAACTCTATACCCATCCGATTCTCTCTTTGTGCAGCCCGCCGGTTCGCTCGCTGCAGGAGCATTCGCAACGTGAATGCCAGGATGGCCACCAGGATCATGAAAAAGGAACAGGCTGCCATGCCGTTCACATACCATGGCCCGTCGCTGGCGGGATACAGCCTCGTTCCAACGAGGGGGCCGAACTGACCAATGATGTTGAGCAAGGCGACACCGGTTCCCTTACCTTCATGAGCTACACGGTTATCCATACTCCAGGTGATAATGATGGTGACAGCGGAGAAGAAGCCACAGGTGGCAGGGTAGATGCAGAGATATCGTATAGCTGTGTGAATGGTGGTTGACATGTGGGAGTGGAAGTAGCCGGTCAGTCCGATCGCCAAGTAGGCGAACGCGGACAACAGTGCGTGCGCAATCAGGTAAGGAC
The DNA here is from genome assembly GCF_041956645.1 of Rasamsonia byssochlamydoides. Lineage (NCBI taxonomy): Eukaryota > Fungi > Ascomycota > Eurotiomycetes > Eurotiales > Trichocomaceae > Rasamsonia > Rasamsonia byssochlamydoides. Next base: position 698,532 of record NW_027192384.1, on the reverse strand, counting down.
TCCTGGTCCGATGGCGATCGGATAAAGATGCGGTAACCAAAACCACAACGAAGGAGAGCAGAAAAGGTGGCGCCGAAAGAGCCTGAGAGGCTAGAGAGGAATAACCCATGCTGCGGAAAGGACCAGGTCAACTGCGCTCGAGACTGATTCAAACGTTGAATGTGCCTTACTCTTTTATGATGGTAGGTAGAAACACAGGCATAGAACTGAAAGCAACGTTGCAACTGAAGAACATTAACTGCGAATTACCGGTCAGTATAGATAGCCTACACCAGAAAGAAGAACTCACGGCCATGATGTACGATTTCGGGTCCTTAAGCGTCTCTCCCACGGCCCGCCAATTGAACTTTTCATTGGACGATTCATGACGCTCGATCTTACTCCCTTCCAGCCGTAACTTGGCGACTTTTCGTTGACGTGATGTGAGAAACCTTGCCTTCCCGGGAGAATCAGGAATCAATATCCATACGAAAACCGCGACTACCACACTTGGGAAGCCCTCCACCAGGAACAGTGTGCGCCATGGCGCAATAGGACCATTGCTGCTGAGCTTGACAATCAGCCACGCAAGACTGCTGGCAAAGGAGGTAGCCAGCGGGGCCGCAGAGATAAACAGCCCCGTCCGGAATGCCAGCTCCTCTCGCTTGTAGAATAATGATAGATAGAACGGGACTCCGGGCCCGAAAGCTGCTTCCGCCACTCCTAGGAAGGCCCGCAGAACAACTAGGGCCCAGAAAGATGTGACTAAGGATTGAAAAGATGCGATCAAGCCCCATGAAAACACACAGAGCGAAATATAGATATGTGGAGGGACCAGCCGGTACATCAAAGTCATCCACTCGAAGATAATATAGGTGATATAAAAAGCGGTAAGTAGCCATTCATATTGCGAAGAAGACAGCCTCAGATCGTCAGCAAGTCCAGCAATCTTTGCATTACCAATATCTGGCATGAGAATTAGCATCAGCACCATGTCCAGGGTGTTGTAGGTACGTAGCGCAAGCAATTCGAACACTTGACTACTCACTCGAGCGATCCAAGAAGGAAAGTAAATAGAGAAGAGCGAGGAGTAGGACCAATCGCTTGTCAAATCTCTTCACAACCTGTTGTTCCTCTTCCGGGGTATAGTCCGCTCCAGCTATGGGCGCTTTGTGCCGAGGAATATTCTTGAAATCCCCCTCCGAATCGTAACCCTCATCATACTCGTCTGAAGTTTTCTGATGACGCCGAGAAATAAATCCCTGTGTCTCGTCCTCCGCCTCGACGTCCACCTCCTCCTTATCGAAGTCAGTTCGAAGTCGATGAAGTCTCGCAGGAGGAGACGACGGACTTCCTCGATCCGATCCACTCGATTCGGGAGTGCATTGTGGGTTCGAAGGCTCAGAAGAGCTCGTTGACGGTGTTTCCCCCGCATCAGAGGACACAGAAGGGGTGGAGTCCTGCAAGGGGGGGTTAAGGTGAGGGCTTGCCATGATCGGAAACAAAGGCGCGGAGCTCAGGGTTGCAGCTGCCTCCGGACAAGCAGCAGCAGCTCATGCTCCTGGTTATTGAAGCCAGGTAATTGACAGAGTCATCGGATACAGTAGTCCATCTCAAGATCGATCACAGCTTTTTCAGCTAGGAGCCCTGCTCTTATGACCCCCGGAACACTGCGGTCTTCTAGGCGGAGCTTCATCCCCGGAACTGGAGCAGATCATCACGTGCAACGCGTCAATGCTCTAACCGGACACACTAACTTAAGTCGCCGCGGGTACCTAATCATTCCCGATTACCTGTTAAGGATATACTTGCCAAAGAATATCTTGTTTTTAAGCATAATTTCCACTGCATATTTTCGAAACAATAGACGACAGATACCATTGATGATACGTTATTTAGTTCAAGTACAGACACTGCAGCTGCATATCATCACGATTTTGCACCTCCTTCTTTCCTTCGTATGCCAGTGCCGTACTGACGTATCTGATCCCGCGTTCTTCCATACAGGCAATTTTGCTGGCTAACATGCATTCTTCTAATAAGACTAGGCAGATTCAGTAGACTTGAGATCTCGTCCATCTCTTGCGTCATCACGTTTCAAAGTCGTGGTAGGACTCAGGGTCTGTAGTATTGCGAACCGTAACGGTTCCTGCTTTGGCGATGACGTTTCACAGATGTCTCCGGAATCTCTGTAATCTCGAAGCGCCTCTTTTTACCACCCAAAAGCTCAGTAGCCTTGTCCTTGGCATACTGGAACATTTCCTCGAGCTCTGGTACCATCCTGTGGGTTGTTAGACCACGGGCTCGAAGGCAATTCAAAGCATTCTCCGCCGTGTCACGCAAAAATCGGGCAGCATTGGCTTTTTCCATATAGTCAGCGTCTTCCAGGCTGTAATAGTCCTCCTTGGCCTTGAAATAGACATTGAGGATGCGCGTGATCTTGTCGTCGACGGTAGTGTCTCTGGTGCGTGCGCTGGCCTTTGTGTCGAAGCGTTGACCGTTGTAGGGGGGACTTTCGGAATTTCTGGTTCTGTCTCCGAGGGCATAGCTTTCGGTCATTCCATTGCGATCAGGTTGGGAGACTACCCGGTATGCTAGTCAGAACACTGGAGAGGAGGTACTATACGCTCAGAAGCTCACACACGTTTGACGAAAAGGGCTTTCAGTGCGATATGCTTGTCCAGAATCTCGTCCATCATCTGAGCATGTTTATTGGGGCTGATGCCCATGAATTCCTCGATGTAAAGCTCCAGGGCTCCTGCATTGGAGATTTCATTGCCGTTGTTGGACAGGATCAGCAGGGCCTTGTCGTAGACCGTGACATGACTGTCCTCAAACGCCTGGGATCGAGACTTGATGAGGGCCAGCTGGTGTGCAATAATCTCCCAGAGAAGTCGGTAAGTTTCAGGTTTTCCAAGAATTTTACGCAGCACCGGACGTGGTTCCTTGATATCCCTGTATTTGGACACCAGGTCGATGACTTGGCTCTCAGGGTCATCAAGCTTCCGGGAACTTCTGGACTTGTGAGCGTGGCTTGACATCTTTAAAGTCGTCGAGAAGGAGAAAACCCGGGGTTGACAATCGTGTATTGGGTCGCAATGCCAATGTGTCCCCTATGAGGTTGTAAATTAGAGAAGATAACCTTGAAGTCCTGGAGGACGCGACTCTTGGAAGATATCGACGCGTCACGTTAAGGGGTGAAACAAGGTGGAATAGAAATGAGCGCGACAGGACAACGTGTTTTAGTCACATAAGAACAGCATCAAGTATTCTCTTAGTCTCCATTTCAAGATCGTGGGTCTACAGCGGATTGTGAGAATGTGTCTCGTCGGAAGTGCGGAGACCTGGCCACTGTTGTAAGGGGGAGATGACAATCAAGGAAGCAGAGATGCGAGATACTCGAGATGATTTCAAAGCGACAGGGTACTAGCTCTCTCTGGCAGAACAGGTCTGTTGTCTTGGCTTGCTCAGATTATGGGAGCAATGTTTTCTTGTAACCCTCGCTTTGTACTGACTGAAGAATCTTGAGAGAAGACGATGTGGAATAAGAGGCACAGGTGGATTTTCCTCTCGACGAGGTGAGGTCATCGTCAGCTGATCTACTGGAATTGTCCCCCCTTTTCTTTTTAGATATTTGCCCTCTTATCTCCAAAGCATTTTGACAGAAGCCCTAACATGTTCGAGGTGTTATTCCCCAATCTCTTCTTTTAAATAGTAGCAAAGCTGTAAGATTCCAAGGCCCATGACCGACAAGAGCCCTAACCATCAGCAATAAACTGTACCAACCAACAGCCCATCTGCCCTTTTTATAATATAATAAAGAGGACTGAGCAGCGCTCTGCTAACTTGCCTTGTCTACTTTATGCTATTTTATTAAGGGGATTTATCAAGGAATTCGTAGCAAATGCTGTAGCAAAAAGTTCATATAGTAACATTCGAAAATAGAATGTCCACATAGTATTCTATATACTACCCGGAAAGGAGATAGAAACCATATGGTCTCCCGGTATAGCCATGTGTTGGAATTCCCAGATATTTGCTCTAAATGGTGGCAGCGTCGTCGATGATTGATCTCATTTTCAGGAGCTTGCTTTGCCGTCTTGCTATACGTGAGAAGTCACTGCTTTCGCGTTGGTGATTGTTCTCTGGCGATCGTCCCAAGATATCCAATCGGAATCCCTGGAAGATAATATAAGAAACTGGAGTCCTCTCTTCGACAAAATCCCTATTATATGACGAGCTTTGACTCTCTTGTAAAATCCATGAACAGTCGAGAGTCTGCTTCGTCTGCAAATCCGGCAAGGGAGTCAGGAGGCTGATTGTCCTGTCTTGCACAGTGCTCGGAGTCAACGAAGTGACCCGAGGTCGAAGAGATCCCATTGCTTGATGTGATTGTAGAAAACCACGCAGTCACGACTTGCAAGATCTGAAGAGATTGGGGCTCAAAGACTAGTCGAAGCCCTGAAACTCCTCCTCATCGCTTTCAGCGGCATCCTCGGTCTTTGCTTTTTTGGCGGATCTCCGTTGTTGAGCTTGTTCCCTGACCTTCTCCAGCATCATCTCGGTCTCACGGACCTTTTGCTTTTCTTCCTCCGTCATCTTCTCCCATTTCTCTCGTTCCCTACGGGCCTTCTTCTTTTCTCGTCGCTTCTCTCTTTGGGCTTTCTTCTCTAGCGTCTGGCTCCATGGAATGCTCTCGCTTGCTGGTCTCTTCTTGGATGTCCGCTGGGTTCCATTAGCCTCGGATTCTGCATTTTCTTTTTCTTTGAGAGCCTCGCGGCGATGCTTCTCTCTCTGTTTGTCTTTGTAGGCGTAATTGTCCCAGTCCACCGTGACGCCTAGAGTTGGGTCACCCTTGAAATTCTTCAGCTCAGGCATTCGAGGCAATTTGAGGAGGCCCCAAGCGTGACCCAGTGCTTCCCAATCCAAGTCAGCGACGCGAAAGATACTGCTTGCTTGATGCTTGGTGTAGCTTCGAACCCAGCTGACAAAGGCCTTTTGGCCCTTGTCGTGAAGAGCACGGTCTGCGCGGACCGCTTTTCGAGCGATCTCGGTCGCTTCCGATGCGTCCGCGTCAGAGACGGAGAATGCTCCATTATCATAAAGTGTAACCGGTGTTTGGCGGACTTCAAGGAAGGATACGTAGTCTTCTTCACGGCCGGGGTGGAGTAGGACTACACTCAGACCTCTCCGACCAGCTCTCCCAGCGCGCCCGCAGCGGTGGATGAAAGCTTTTGGGTCTGATGGAGGATCCACTTGTATCACGAGATCAACTAACGGGATGTCCAGTCCCCGCGCCGCAACGTCAGTGGTCAACAGGACGGAAGGAGTCGTGGAGTTTACAAAGCGGGTAAAGTTCTTCTGTCGAACGTTCGGCTGATGCTTTCCATGAAGGGGTATGACGGAATACTGGTCCTGCAGCAGTAACGGGATGATGTGCTGAAAATAATCTACTCCAGCACACGTTGAAAAGTAGAGTATGGTCTTCTGTGGTGTGGGTTCAACGGTTGAGAGAAGCTTCTTCACGGCGGGGAGTTTGTGAGTAGGGGGAGTGACGAGGTAGGTCATCTGCAAACTGTTACAGTTTGTCAGCACCTGTAAAAGAGTGGAGCAAAAGTTGACGGAGTCATACCTCGCAGGAGTACGTTTCTCCTCCACGCCTGATGCGCCTCGTACTTTGACTGCGATCTTAACGGGATTCCGCAATCCGACCCTTATGAGTTGATCGACCGCTTCACTCACGCTGGCACTAAACAGGCCCGACCTCCTTTGTTTCGGTAGCCGCGCGAGTATTTTCTGCAGGTCGTCTTTGAAACCCAAATCCAAGAGTCGATCTGCTTCATCCAACACTAACATCTCAAATGAGGACTGAGGACAGTGAACATGAGGCGATGAGAGTAGCTCTAGGAGTCTCCCCGGTGTAGCGACAAGTACATTGGGAGATCGTTTCAGAAAAGTACTCAGATCCTCGGCTGGTGAACTCGTCCCGCCTAGGAGAAGCTGTGGAACTACTTTCAGCGTAGACGACGGATATTTCTGACGCGCCGTAGATTGCTCGTCGTTATTGTCTGGCGGATTAATAGCTGATGCGGATGGACCGTGGAAGGCTAACAAGGACAGCAGAACATTGTAGATCTGCGATGCAAGCTCCCTATGATATTATATTAGACAATTCTAAGCCTTTTTTTTTCCCGCCCATGAAACTCGCGCTTACCTGGTCGGAGAGATAATAATCGCTCCAACATGGTGCTTTTTGATCGGCTCTTCCAACCGCAAGAGTTTCTCAACAACAGGGATCAAAAAAGCCAGGGTCTTCCCACTGCCAGTAACGGCCTCGACCACAACATCTTTATGGCCCATGAAAAGAGGAATGGCAGAAGCCTGGACCGGAGTCATGCGGGTAAAGCCCATGCTCGAAACCGCATCCAGGACCCATTCTGACAGCGGGGGATCGAGAGAATCCCACGCCCTGGAAGACGCTGACGAGGGAGGTTTTGGAGCCATTGTAAATGCTGACGGAAACTAAATGGCTCTAGCATGGGAAGTGTTCGCAGACCAGCTGTCTGCCTCCCTCCACGGGCTGGAACTCGAATATGCTTGATTCTATATTTTTATTTTTTTTATCAACGATAAACGTTATCAAAGATTAGATCTAGGGCGGTGAGAGTTTTCTGCCGGATTATCACGTGCAAGCTGCGGAACGGGCGGAGCCGCTGAAGTCACCAAGCAAAAAAAAGCCTAGGTAGACAATGCCAGAAAATGCCACATCTTGCAGCCTTGCTACAAGACTGCTTTCTAGTTCCAAGCATCCCCTGAACTTTTTTTTTGTTTGCACCTTACAGATCTGTCTTCGCTGCTATGCTTGCATGACCATGTGCTGAAAGAAGTCGGGCGTGTTACCATGTGTCAGTTCAATTCGCGCCCGGAGCTTATCCTCTGAATCCTCGCCATTGTGCCAATAACCGCCAATATTCCGTCCAGCGCAGACCAAGGCGATCTTCTTTCTATCATCCTCTCCACTCACTCCACCTGCGCTCTCCGCCCGCTATATCGCCCTGTCTCCGGAGCGATCCCGTTTCCCGCTCTGCCGCTCCTCTTTGCAGGCGCGGTCGAGATGTCCTCGACGCGCGCCGTACCAGCGACTCGGGTCATTTCCCCGTCGCCCACACCGTCAGAGAAGTTAGACTCAAGAGATGGCTATTCCGGCCCGGTGACACGTTCTGCTTCACGGCGACAGCAGCTGCGGTCTCCACAGCCGATATCAGAAGAAGGCAAAGATGATAATGATAATGATGATGACGCTGGAAACGGAGGTCCAGACTCGGGCGCAGATCACGAGACCCGCAAAGGCTCTCGTATCTCCACTGCCACGTCTGCAGGGTCCGCCAGACGGCGTCAGTCTAAGACGAAAGCTTCTGGAAAATCGCCAGTAACCAAACCAGAGCCGCTGAGTAACGGATCCTTATCGCCTCCCAATGGCCATCTTTCTCCGTACAGCAACCTCCAAGATCGCTGGCGTGATTTCTCTCGGTCGCCATCCCCTCTAGGGCTGATTCCATTACACCAGCATTACCGCAACTTCATACACCGTCATGAGATCCCCCGCAAGCTCCTCCATGTGTCGATCGGGTTCTTGACGCTGGACCTCTACCGACGCGGGATCCAGCCATTAGCAATCACTCCATTCCTGATCTTCTCTCTGGTCGGTATTGCAGCCACTGATGTACTCCGTCATCGGTCAGAGACCGTCAACAAGTTGTTTATCCGTTGCGTGGGCGCCCTCATGAGAGAGACTGAGGTCAACGGCTTCAACGGGGTGGTCTGGTATCTCCTTGGAGCCTACATCGTGCTCAGGTTCTTCCCCAAAGATGTGGGAGTGATAGGCGTCCTCTTGCTGAGCTGGTGTGATACCGCTGCTTCCACATTCGGGCGCCTGTACGGACGTTATACCATCCGTCTTCGCCGCGGGAAGAGCTTGGCAGGGACGCTGGCTGCGTTCCTCACGGGTGTTTTCACCGCAGCCATGTTCTGGGGATGGTTCGTTCCTCGCATTGGCACCTTCCCCGACGATCCAGAGGGCTCATTCATGTTCACGGGCTGTCTGAATCTGCTTCCCGACACTGTCCGGAATCTCATCGGCTGGACATCAAATACGTCGTCGAGCGGCATCGTCACCGGCGGACTGGCGCTAGGCGTGATGAGCCTTGTTTCCGGCATTGTCGCAGCGGGGAGCGAGTTCGTGGATCTTTTCGGGTTAGATGACAATCTTACGATTCCTGTCCTGAGTGGGATTGGTCTTTGGGGGTTCTTGAAAGTTTTTGGTTGCTAGATTAGACATGGTTACGATTTTCCTTTCTTTTCTTCCGTCTGCCTCCTTTTTTTTTCCCTCCCCCTTACAGCCTTGCTCTTAATAGAGTAATCTTATGTTATGTCTAATATATCTCATTAGTAAAGAAAGAACTTAAGGTAATGATCCATTTTCCTATTCGGAGAAAGCCAATTTATTTCCCTCCCTAGCCTTCTATAGTATACCAACCTAGACAACGCCAATAAAAAAAAGAAAAAAGAAAAGTTGATGGCAATCAACTCAAGTCCAGAAGACTAACTCGTCCAATCCTCCTCTTGTTCTTAGTCTTACCCTCTTTCTCAGGTGCGGCCTCATCAGTCTCGACGTCATCTCGGATATTAGTAGATGAGGATGGTGGCTGCTCTTCACGGGTCTCCACTGTCCAGAAACCGTCATGCGTCCGGATTGTTTCTACGTATGTCTTGGTTGTTGATTGGGACTGCGAAGTCTCCTCTTCCACGGATTCCCCTCTCCTGCGTCGAGGACTTTTTGTCAATGCCGATGAGGATATCGAAGGGCATTCTTGAACGCCTTCTTCGACCTCCTCTTCTTCTTTGCGCGACGAGGTCTGTTGTGAAACATTTCGCCGCTGCGGCCGCGTTGGGCTGGAGTCCTCTGCATGGGCTGATGGCAGAGCGTCTAAGGGCATCGCCGGGGATACCATCGGCAACGGTGATGAATCGATAATCACGACTTCAGGCTCCTGGCAAGCAACCTCCACCGGCTCTTTTGTAGTTCGGCGGGGTCTCCGTGATGGAGTCGACAAGGAAAGCGATTTAAAGGCAGCCTCCAACTGGGATGCTTCAGGCTCCGTCTTCCGTGCATGAGATTGGATTGGCTTTCTCAGTGAGCGCCGTCCTTCTGGTGTAGGGGAGGACGGAAACGGGATGAGGAACTGTGATGGACGCGGCTGGTCCGTCACAACAGGCTCTGGGCTACCAATGTTAGTGTAGCTGACCTTGAACTGTCCCGGTAATGTCGCGAGCGCAGACAAAATGGGGGATGCTTCTTGATCATCGAGATCCGCATCCAAAACCACCGGCGCATCTTGGGAGCCGGGATGGCGTATTAGGCCAACACGTCGACGCGCTGTCCTCAACTGGGTTCTGGTGGCCCGAACATCTGATATACTGCATGCGACTGCGAAGTCACCCGCAAGATCGTCAATCGCTAAAGATGGAGCCTTTTTGATGCTCTGTGTTTGCCAGGAAGAGAAACTTGCTGGAGGACCTGTCCTGGAAGCCGTGTGTGACAAACCATTGTCTTTCTCTGCTCCTGAGCCTGTCGTCGAAGGTTTCGAAATGGCCTCGAGGAGCTGAGATTGTTTCGCGGGACTGAGTTCACTACCTGGCTTAGTAATTGTAGTAAAACGAAGGATCCCCCCGGGCTTCATTCCTGGATCTATTGGCTTCTTCTTTCTTGTAGTAGTAGTCTTCTTTGCTGCAGGCTTCTTAGGTGCCGCCTTTTCATCTTGCTGTTTCTTCCATCTCTCAACGACATCAGGGATGCCGATCTTCGCCACAGACTCAAAGATCCATATCTTCTCTGGCTCATAAGGGTCATATCGCTTTTTCGGCATCTTGAATCCTGAAACGATTGGTGCAGCTGGCTCAGCGTCCGCATCCGCTTCTTCTTCTTCATCGCCCAGTTCCTTCGCTTCTTGCTGGGAACCTTGTTGAGGTGGAGGGTTTGGTTCCTCTGCATTCAGGTCCAAACCAACGACGTCGACCGGAACAATATCCAGTTGTAGTTGAGACAGGCCATCTGTGCTGTAATGCATTCGACTTTTATAAACTCGTTGCAACATGGGAGCATCCGGGTTAGGTACGAATGAGCCATAGCCTTGCATGGCGACCGCAGGCCTGCGAAGCCGAAGTCTAGAACACACCAAGGGTTCTGCAAGATTTCTGATAACCTTTTTCGCACCAGAGCGATATTTCCAATCAAAGGCGTCCGCGACGAACAATCTCAATTGCTGCACATCGATTTCCTGGTCCCAAGCATTGGAAAGTCTCTGTCGAAGACGTTCGATTTCTTCAGGACTGGAAACCACAGGATTGGCGTAAAAGGATAGAATTGTTCGATCAGGGAACGTGTCTGGTATCCTCACAGCTTTATGCTTGCACTGAAAATAGCCACTCTCGTTTTCGTCCAATTCGTACTGAAGTCTGGCTCTCCAATCGTCCAACTTCATCTTCACTTGACTTTCATCCCCGGCAAGAATCTCAAGGAGATCCTCGCCGAACCCGGCTTTTGCGATTTCCCCGGCAAGTTTACTGCCGCATTTAGCGACTCCCGATGGCAAATAATCACCTCCACTCAGCATCGCAAAGAGAATCATGCCAGCACGGCTCAATTCTACGTTCTTGGGCAGACCGAGAATCTCTTGCGTACGGTAGCAGTCAACATGGGTCGCCGCGCTAGTTCCGCTCGAACTCTCTTTCGAGTAATTCATCACTGTGAGTGTGGAGCCGAACATTAATGCGTCCACATCATTGCTCATTACTGCGTCCACAACGCCCGCCTGCTGCAATCTGGCACATTCGGCCTCAGCCTCCCCTGGGGCATCGTGTCGCGGAAATTTGAAGAGATCAATCAGGGTCTTGGATAGACTGATGATAGGAGCGGATCCATAGCTGCGGCTGACAGCCTTTCCGCGTTTAAAAGGAGGTTTTTGCCTTCCATCATAAACGAAAAGCGGATGAATTGGAAGAGCAAGAAGCCTAACCAGCCTGAAAAACAGGGTCCGTAATTCAGGATTCTGGCCTCCACGGCCAGCTTGGGCTTGAAACAGCCATATGGAAATGTCAACCGCAATGCGGATGGGGCGCGCAGTCTTCTCCAGATGCGTGATAGCTAACCTGGCAAGGGCAATGCGCTCCCCAGACCCGATTGTGTTGATAAGTCTGTCTTGTATCAGCCGTGTGTCCTCCAGAATGCTGGTGTGTCGGAGCCGTTACGCCAGATACATGTATTTCCGGCGCGTCAACCAGTAGGACGGAATTCATGTGACCTCATAAAAAGACACAGAACCAATAATTCACTCACCCAGGTATACCCATTCGTCCGGTATCTCACATAGCACTCCGATTCAAGACTAGGAAAGACTCAAAAACATACGAGTCCGGGGTAATGCGACGTTTGTTCAGGGTGCTGACCCCCGTCTTTGTTGTGGTTTGGGAATTGATGCGCGGCAACGGAGCTTTCTCCAATCAACAACGGGCAGCGGGAAAGCGCTAACTCCCAGCGGGCCGACGTGCTTCCGCTATCACTGTGGAGTTGGCCTGCAGTACAGAAAACACCCACGTAGAGGTCTGTACGCAGTAATTATCGATCTATCCACTTTTTTGAAGTCAGTACTGGATGGGCGGGTTTATGAACTCGTTCAATTCCATTTCACGCGAACCAGCATGAACCTTTGCTCCGAACCGGCCGTTTGTGAGCTTGACATGTCCCTCCTTTGAACCTGCTTAGTTCCAGTTCTGCCCGCAGGATAAGGAGAAATGGCAACGACGGAACCCTCTCACTTGCGCTCAGCCAGCAAGAGCTCTGTTTCCGCTTTCGATGCCGCGCGCGCCCGGATTCGAAAGGACGATCAGTTCGAACCGCATACGCCAGGGCATCGGAACCGGTCACTCATATCGTCGTTTGGCTCGTCTTCCTCGGCACTCTCCTTTCGCAACGAAGAGGATGCAATTATATTTGAATTTGGATCAAGATGGCTAAGGGCTGGCTTCGAAGGAGAGAGCGCGCCGATGTGCGTGGTTGGCTTCGGACCAGAGGAATCGCGCAAAGTCGGTGACTATCGAGGATGGATAAGACGCACGGAAGATGAGAGGACTGCAAATCGCCATGCACAGGCTGTCGATGCTGAGCAGTGGGCCAAAGAACATGAATTGTGGCGCATGGACCTTAGAGACCTTGATCTCGGACTCGTCGAGGATAAGATTGAGCGAGCTGTTCGGGAGATATACAACAAATATTTGCTGACAGATGCGGGAAATGCACGGCTGGTTCTGGTCATGCCTTCCGTGATGCCGCATCCGTTATTATCGGCCGTTCTCACGACGCTATTCAACCGTTGGAGGTTCCCAAGTATTACCCTTCTACCATCTGCTGCTATGGCGACAGCCGCTGCGGGACTTCGCTCTGCCTTGGTGGTCGATATTGGCTGGGCAGAGACCGTCGTGACCGCTATTTATGAATATAGAGAAATTGCGGCCAGGCGGAGCACCAGGGCTATGAAGTTATTAATGCAGCAAACTGGAAGAATGCTATCAAATCTCGACTCCAGTGTCGACCAAAGCCCTCTGCAGGACGAAATATCCGTGAAATTCGAATATTGTGAAGAGGTTGTCACTCGGTTCGCCTGGTGCAAGTCCGATGAAAGAGATGAGAGATTTAATAATAGGAACATTGCGATACCGTCACCGTCGAATCCAGACTCCGCATATGCCCAAGTTCCATTCCCAAAATTCGCAGAGCCAGTGGAAGAGGCTCTTTTCGCCGCGGGTGTCGCAGAACATGACCTGGATGATCACGATAAACCCATCCATATTCTCGTTTATAACACGCTCCTGGCGCTTCCGCCCGATGTCCGTGGCACATGCATGTCACGTATTGTCTTTGTCGGGGGAGGATCTAAGATTCCAGGTATCCGACAGCGAGTGATGAAAGACGTCGCGTCTCTGGTGGAAAAGCACGGATGGAGCGCGATGAGGGGACGAGCCGTTGAGGAGCATAGGAAGAAGCTGCAGGAACTGAGCATCAACCGACAACGACAACCACCGCCGCCGCCTCCGCCTCAAGAGTCGACGCCTGACTCCTCTATTTCTCCTTCTGAAGCAGAAGAGACCACCCCTTCCACAAGCGATGCCAAGGAAGACGAAGAAGAAAACCAAAAAGAAGAAGAAGAACTCGATTTCGTGGAGCAAAAACTCCGACGCAACCGAGACAAGGACACCAAGCCTTTCGTCCACGGCGTGTTCCGCCAGATCGAGTCCCTGGGCGCCTGGGCCGGTGCCAGTCTCGTGACGAGCCTGAAAGTGCGAGGGCTGGTCGAGATCGAGCGAGAAAAGTTCCTCCAGCACGGCCTGTCCAGTGCCAGCCGTGACCTGGATGGCCATCACCATGGTCATGGTCCTGATCGACGGTCGGGAATACGATCTGGTGGTGGTGGTGGGGGGGATCGCTCAAGCTGGACGTTAGCTGGATGGGGTTGATTTTGATAGATACCTTACAATTCCTATTCTACCTGTCCTTTTTCCTCCAGTCCTTTTTTGGGGCTCGAATTTCTTTTTTTTTGTTTAGACGAAGCCGGCGACGCCGCTTATGTTGTACAGTACAGTGTTGAGTATTTCCCTGGGGACGAACTTTTGGTCGATGAATGATACCCCTTCTTTTCGTTTCAGGCAATTTCATTCCCGATGAATCTTTAATTACCATACTTATTGGCGTCTGTCTGTCTTGCGGGTGTATTGTGCCTCAGACAGGCTAGAAGATATTAGGGAAAAAAAAAAGGATAGACGTAAGAAAATGGAATAAAACTAGCAAGACTAGCGTCTCTGTGTATTATTAGGCTATGGCATAATAAATGATAATAACTATGTACAGGGGTATGTAGAGCGATCTCCTGTTGGGCAGCTGCATGTAGAATGCATTAAACAAAATCAGAGATTTTTTTTAATTGAAGGTGCCGAATTGATAGGTAGCCAGGTTCACGGCCGGCACACTCTCCGGCGAGAAGATCTGAGCGGCATCCTGGCCCCATTCGGGCTGGTTGATGGCATCGATCCAACCCTCGGTTTCGATGACGATGCAGCCGTGCTCGTTCACGTAGTCTACGCCGCCCTTGCCGGCAGCCTGGTTGCGCTGCACCTGCGACGGCCTCACCGGGATGGTCCCGTTCATGCCATTGCAAGTATAAATCTGCAGCGCCCGCTGATTCGTCGCCACGTCCAAGGTGATGCCTGTCGCGGGAGACGCGAGATGCAGCACGGGCACGACAGCGTCGGGCGAGTAGTACGGACTGCGGTCGAGGATGAAGCAAGTGTCGTAGCCCGTACAGCCGGTGCCGCAGACACCGTCGGCATATTGAAAATCTTGCCCGATAGCTTTTCCGGCCGTAAAGTCCATCACACCGTGATCTGAACTGGCCACATCGAAGATCGTGCCGTTCGGGATCAGATTGCCATCGGTACCCACGTATCTCTGGGCCAAGGGCATCTGCAAGGTGTCATTCAACACCGTTGGCTCTCTGAAGACATTCAGATTCCAGTAGATGTGGTTGGCCAACATGATGGGTGTCTTCTCCGTCAGAGACAGCGACACGAGCTTGGTAGTCAGTTGAGGGAGTCCCTTAGGGTTCGTTGGAGTGACCTTCGTGTCCACAGTAAACGTGGCATGTGTGATCACGTTTCCGGGAAAGTCCTCAAAGCCTGTGTCTAGAAGAGTGAAGGTGACACTAGAATTGGAATATGCCGTCACGGTCCAGTTGCGAGCATCGTAACCCACGAATCCACCGTGAAGAGTGGCAGTGCCATTGTATTCGTTCTCGGGGACATGGTAGACGTTCCCATCAATAGTGAATGTTCCATTCTTGATTCGATTGGCATAGCGGCCCACAACAGCGCCAAAGTAGGTGTGGTTGGTCTCCGTATCATGGAGGTACTCCGTAGGGTCGTCATAACCGACAACGACATCCTGGATGGTGCCGGTGTTATCTGGGACCAGCAACGAGACTAATCGAGCTCCATAAGGAATGAATGAAGCGGTGATATTCTCCGCAGTGATGTTATAGACCTGGAAGGGGTCTGCAGTCGAACCTGAGGCGCTATTAGACCCCATGCTCTGACCGAGAGCAGGCAGCACGTAGAGGGCTGCAGAAAGGTAATTCTTGATGTGCATTCTGGATATCAGAGACACGGCGACAACCAGACAGATCAGGCCGTATACACCTAGAACGAGACTCCAGAGACGTGGTCTCAGCAATAACGAGGACAGGCGTCGACGGAGCCGTGAGACCGCTCTTTTATGTATGACCGGGGGCATCCCAATGCTACTATTCACATCGCGCCCGACCTGCGAGCGGGGAAGCTGGGAAGACGCTAATCGAACCGTGGGAATAAACAAAGGAACGACGGCACAGGATCCGGCGAGCTGGGATGATTGCTTTCGGCGTAGATGGGAAAAGCGAGCTTGTGCTTGCGGTGTTCAAGTGTCAAGCTGTGGCCAACTAGCATGCGGCTAGTGATGTAACGTGGAGTGCATTCGCCTCCTTACGGCTCGCACATGGCATCACCAGATTCACCACCACAGGGATGCTGGATGGAGGAGAAAAACACAGGCAGGCGTGATTGGACCTTGAGATGCAGGAGCTTGGTTCCCCAGGAGCCGGGTGCGGAGAAAGCTGCGCGTCTGCTGGTTTGCGGTCCAGGAACGGCAAGTCCGGTGGGGTGCAGCCCATCTGATGGCTTGGACCATGGCTGATCGACATCATTGCGCCTCGTGAGTTAAATGAAATCCTGCGGGAAAAAGCCCTAGCAAATTCATCCTGTTCAAGAGCGTTGGGTGCCAAACAATGTCGAGTATGGTTAGGCTTAGAGGTCCGCGAATCACTCAGGAATCGTCAGTCGACCTATCATAATTCGACGAGCAGAATACGAGATATTGCATGGGAGAAAACCCCATGTTTTCTTAGGTGCAGTCAATTGAACGCCACCGTTAGCTCGTGGAGATCTGCTATGCGCTACGTCATCCCCTTCTTCAGCTGTTTTAATTCAACAATACGGAATATTAGTCCTAAAGTACTCCGTACTTGGGGCAGTCACTCGGAAGCTGACTACGTGTGTGTACGAAACTGGATTGGTATGGGCTGAAGTCACCAGTTGTCAACCGTCCGGCATCCATCTACCATCAGACGACAGACAAGGCGATGATAAGCTCTAAAATAATTCTAAGCTGAAATTGGGTGTGATTGACAGAAACGAAATTCCCAGCTTAGAACCTTGGAACCTTCCACCAATTACCGACTCCGTACCGTCTGTAATATACGCTACACCGGATCCAGTTAAGCGTGTCACTTGCCAACCAAGGATCTGATTACATAAGCGAGATGCGGAGTTCCGGAGAAACATATCCCCGGATAAATGCTTACGTAAACCGCCTATGCGCCGCACCGGCAGACCGCGACTCGCGGACTGCCTGATCGGGAGGCGTGTTTATGTTGTTATCGGCGCATCTGTCGCCTGTCCCGCGATATTCACACGTGCATTCAATGCGAACAGCACGTTACGAGGCTCTGGGATGGATTCGGAGAACTTAACTGCGAGAAAAGTCATGTTTGGTTGCGTCTTGCGACGGTGATTCGGACGCGACGTCGCGTTTCTTTCAGTCATCTGCGGATCGGTGATCGCATCGTTTTTGAGTTCGCAGTCCGTCGCGATGTCCTCTCGAAGTCCGAGCTCCTCTCCCGATGTGCTTGGGCCTGCTGGCGATGCCGAGTACCTCATCTCGTCCCCTCCTCCCGAATTCACCGGTCGCCAAAGCTGGGTTGCGCCGTATCCCTTCCAAACTCCTCAAAGGAAACCGCGGCACCCGAGCCGCAGCCCCAATAAGAGCACACACACGATCCGCTTCGATGACATCTTGCTGCCGTCAAGCCCCCCCATGCGGCTAGGCAACAGACAACGATCGCTATCTCCGACCAAAGTTCAGTCGGAAAGCAATGTCAGCCCGTGGAGGATTCGCGTGACAGTCGAGGCGGAGCACGAGGACGACGAAAACCCAGAGAGCAGTTCACGCAAGAGAATTAAGTCTGCGACAACGACGACAAAGGTGCCTTTGAAGGATGAGGGAGATCGGAGCCAAGCCTCAGCGAAAAAACGAAGAGGCAGGCCTCGAAAGTCCGACATGCTAGAGCAGAATAGTACGCCCAGCAAAGGCAGTCCCGGGCGAACACCCAAACCAAAGTCTGCGAGCGCAACGAAGCGACCACGAGGAAGACCGAGAAAGAGCCTCCCAGCCGAAAGTGTTGCAGAGAGCATAGAGACTGACGACCTTGGTGGAGGTGCGGAGACGAACCATCAAGATGGTAGCGCTTTCGACGGTGCCTCCAACGGAAATGCCACGACGAGTGAACCTTCAGGCCAAGGTCTCAATGATAACGCGAACACTGGTCCCACGACCAACTTGAACAGGAGCTCACCGGTGCCATCCCACCAAAGAGTGCCCGTGAGACTGGAGCCTTCGTCTAGGAGAGTAAGACGCATAATTGAAGGGGATTCAGAGTTAACACCCATCAAAACACAGTCTGCAGCCCGGAGGGTTCGCGGGGTCTCTCCGGAGAATACGCTACATGCAGGTCACACCCCTCGACCCCGACGCATGTACCCAACACCTACATCGTCATCGCTACTGGACGACGAAAATGTGGAGGAGACAAGTCGGAACTTGCAGCAGAACCGCCAGTGGGATGAGGACGTGGTCCCGATTGCGGATCCCACGGATGAACACAGGGAGTTTGACTCCATCATGGAAAGTGAAGGCTTTAGCATGGTGTCGTTAGACTCACTGCCATCTGCCAAACAACAAGGACTTAGTTCCATCCTCAATTCAGCCAAAGGAGCACTCAAGCCATTCTTTGAGCGACAAACAACGGGTTCTTTCGACAGGACGAAATCGAGCACTTCCAATTCTAATTCCGAGATTACTCAGGAATCCCCTGCAGCTCCATCTCGTCGCGGCCAATCTGCATCAGAGATGCCAAACGGCGAATCCTCATCAGCTCCCAAAACAAAGGAGTCACCTCATAATAACAAGGTTCTGCAAGCTAAGCAGACTCCAGCCGTCGATACCGTGTCGCCTACCGTCCCGCCAGCACCTGCTCAGCCAAACCAGGGTGCACTGAAGAAGAAAAGAACATTTCCTAGTCTGGCACGGGTAGTTCGAGCTGGTATCGCGCTTCAAGGCATTCTGAGACGCCAACGGAGAGGATCAAGGTTGCGAAGTCCCTTTTCGAGTCCGACTAGACCCAGCACAAGAGAATCCAGTGAAGACCTAGATGGACCAAGGAGGCGTTTGGAAAATTTGTTTAGCGGATTTGCTCTCGAAACACAGCGAGAACTTCGAGCTGGACTCAGATTTGGCGAACAACTTGCCAGGCGACAAATAGAAGCTGAGAGAATGAGAAAGCAGAAAGAGGCCACGGTATCCAAAGAGGGCGTCACTCCTGTGAAGGAGGCGGTGAGCGTAGCGCAGGAATCACCTGCGCCTCAGACTCACGGTGACAACTTAGATGGGACTGATGACACGAGACCGCTCTCAGGAATAGAACAACGCGAAGCAGAGTGGCAACGTGAAAGAGAGATGGTCAGTCATCAGATCCAGATGGCAGACTCCAGCCAAGTTATTGTCATTGAAAGTGACGCAGAAGGCTCTCAAAAGCTCGACAGTGAGGCACTCGTTTCTGGTCCTGACGAGCCATTATCCGAGGAAGAGGATGACTACGGGGATATATGGCAACAGGAAGCCAGGAATCACAGATCGAATCTCAATCGACACGTCCTTCAGGCTGAAGAGGACGAAGCACAATTTTCTCGCACACAACACTCTCGTGACGAGACTGGCAGTCCTGAGAAGAACAACCAAGACAGCTTCTCAAGCGACGATGCCGACAATCCGCTTCCATATTCCTGGAACATCCAACGAGGTGAAATACCTCCGCTCGGAAAGTCGCGGCTGGCACAACTGAAGCAAGAAAAGGTTGATCTCTCACCTTTGCTGAGGGCACACGATACCCCAAACACGAGAAGATACTACGCCAATAGCAGTCCGCAGACTGTTGCCAGTCAATATTTACAATCGCCTGAGAATAATATCAAGAGCGAACGGGGACGCGATAGCGATCACAATAGCTACCATTACGAGCGCTCATCAGTCCAAGGCGAGGACGATTCTTCGCCCAAACGGGACTCACAAGCCGCAGAGGACGAAGAAGAGCATTCGGACCTCTCCTCGGCCGAGTCCATGTCCCAAGGAGAAGGTGACCATCTTCGCGAGGACGACGAGATTGTTAGCGAAGGCCTTGACGACGAAGATCACACTCTGAATACTCAGAAAGAGGCCACGCCTGAAAATACTTCCTCTCACCAGCAGTCTGTGGTCACTCCCGAGTCCGCATCACTGGTCGAACCTGAAATTTCTGCATCGAAGCCATCGTGGTTCCGCAGACTCACCAACAGTTTCACCCCTTGGTGGGCGAAGGCAGGCAGTAAGCAGATGGAGGAGTCGGAGTATGACGATAATGAGCCGTCTGAGGTACATGTCGATGAGGCTGAGGCTGAGGCTCTCAAAGAACCCACGCCGGCCGCGGACCGAAACCCGCCTCCTAAGAGGCCTCGTGACTCCGAGTCACCGCGGCCTTCTATCGAAGCAGAGCCTGAGCCTAAAAAATTGAAGCAGACGAAAGTGCTCGCAACGTCGGGATATTTCACCGACGACCACTATGTGGCCCTCAGACGTCTCTACTCGTTAGCCAAGCGATCTCCTGAACTTTTCCCTTACTACCCGACTCCCCGCCGGGACGACATGATCGGCGACTGGCTTTGGACGTCAGACGGCATCCATGGCGTTCCTGTCACCGAGATCCAGTTCGGCATCATCGATGAGTTCATGCGGGAACTGTCCGAAGCTGACCGACGGAACGGCGGGACGGGCGAGATTGGATGGTCGGAAGACGACCTCCACAAGCGTCTGTTCAGTATCATCGTGGGCGAACAGATCAGAAAGGAGCGGAAAGCGCAGGCGAGAGAGCAGGCGTTGCAGCGGTAGTCGTACAGTACATCTAGCGGATCTTCATTTTGGCAAATCTTTGGATTGATACTTGGCTTCTTCTTTCCTTCCTCTTTTGGCTTTTTTCTTGGAAATGGCTACAAAACGAAGCAGCCGTTTTACAGTAGATGGAGTTGTACAGAGCTTTGGCCTTGGCTTTTTTTTTGGAGTTCTTCCCTTGGATTGAAAGTTACGACGATCTCATGCTGTGGAGAGGAAAGGGAAATATTCAGGAGTTGGTCTAGTTGGTCTAGTAGGTCTTCTCTATGGGGATTTCTCTTCTTTTTTTTTTCCTTTTTGGATACCTTCATCGCAGTCGTGCGTGTTTAACTCTGTCATTCTCATTCTCTTCTTTTTTTCTGGTGGCATTTATTTATTCATTGCTGCTTTGTATGTACAGAAAATACCCAAGCCAAGTCAAGTGAATGGAATGGAATGCAATTAAATTAATGGATTCGATTTACTCTGATTCTGGCTTATTTGGCTCGATAGATGTCTCGACAGCTGATTGACAAAGAATATGATAATACCTATTCATTGAATTGTGCTGTTAGCATGTGTGGCTTTAGGTTCCAATGCAGTGTGCATCTCCTAGGTCAAAGACAGCCAGCCAGGTGGTCAAACCCTCACTCTTGCCAGCTTTTAGGTTTCAACCTGTGCTTTCCAAGTCTGAACTGGGTAGAAGTGAGTGAGGGTTTGACTACCTATCTATTCTCATCCAAACCCTCACTCTCTCCGGCACTAGCTTCTAGCATATTGTCTTCCATGTCAAGGTTGGGTAAAGTGAGCATTTGACCCAAAACCTCACTCTTTCCGACTCTTAGGTTCTAGTATGGATCTCCCGGGTCAGAGCTGGGTAAGGTGAGGATTTGGAAGGTTCTCATTGTCTTTATTAGACTATACAGGCATATCGTAATCAGATCCTGATGATCATCATGAGACATTAGGTAGGTAAGTAAGTAGGGAAAAGGGAACAAAGGACCGGCAAAAGTGAGGGTTTCTTTCACCAGTGTATTTATTCAGTATCAAACCAGCATGGGAGGAAGAAATGAAATCACTAGATGCATTGATTGATTGATTGATTCATTCATTCATTCATTAGCTTCCATGTCCTTTCCAAGTACATATTAATGTACAAAAAAGTGTATCAAGAGGGTTTACTCTTTGATTCAAATCTTTAAGTGCGACTTGGTTGAGGCATAACTATTCAAATTTCCTCTCCTTGTTATCTGTTTATAGCCTATTAATTTATATATTAATACTTCTACAGACTGATCACACCTTACCATACATAGTCCATTATGATGAATCCATCTAGTAGGCAAGACATCTCCAACGGAATATTTTCCCAGGGCAACTGGCTGAATCAATTACTTTGATAACAAATCGAGTTTAGGAAGTATTCTCATTAGCAATTCAAGAGCTAATTATTAATACAATATGAAGTAAGCCACAGTGTGTGATTGACTGGCTAAAACAGAGCTCTCTAGAATTCAATTCCATCCCATCCCAAAGGCCTTCACCTCAAACGAGTTCTCTGTAATCGGAGGTACAATAGCTGGATCTTGCTCATCACAGTGCGACAGACCCGTCAGATATCTTCTGGATATGTTAACCAGGTCTCGTCCGGAAAGAAGGAAGACTGGACATACGTCATCCTTTGCGGCTTGTCGTAGAAGATCTGACCGGTATCGTGCTCGGAATAGACAAATCCTTTACGGCGCATGAGCCTGGCCATAAAAAAAAACAAGAGATATTAATTATTTTTTTTGTTGCGATGATTTTAAAGCAAAGACCCTTACTCGAGAATCTCAGCGATCTGCCGTCTGATGATCGCATAGTCCTCTGGAATGAGCACCGCGAACAACTCGGTGACTGGTCGGCCCCGAACCATGGACATGACGATCACACGCAGGTAGCCGCCAGGAAATGGGTCGGTATCATCTTGACGAAGCTCGGCACTGCCAAGGAACTGGGGAGTGCGACCAGACGATTCGCACGCCTTCAGCGCCTTGCATTCGTTCTCGAAATCGTCGGTTGCCATTTTGAGAACAGATGGTCGGTCCCTCTCTGGAAAGGATGACGGGTCCTGTCTATGAAAAGAAAGAAAGAAACAAAGATGCTGTTAGGAAAAGGTATGGTCCCAAGAACTATGGACATAACATTAACATACTGGACACGAAGCCTCGCAATAAATTTGGCTCTCCCATCGCTATGATCTGCCCTCTGACTTTCGAAGATGGCAAATCGCTCATTAATGCATTCATCATAATGTTCTGACAGGATCTTTACCAGTTGGAAATCTATCGTACTGGTCCTCATTACCCGGCCCTCCTTCTTCATGGTAATGCCGTCTGGAAAATTGTCCGACATTGTGGGCGTGCTGGTTGCTGTTCTGGTGGTTGAAGTTGAATCTTCTTTTGCTAATCATTTTAAGATGATGGGAGAGGTTTTTTTTTCGACTACTATCAGCCTTTGATTGGATTCCGTAAGGCCTCACACCATAGATGCCATATAAGCCCTAGATAGTGGCGGCAGACTACAGTCACAAATATTAGAATGTCAGTGCATCCGCTTCTTGCACTGACCGACTGACAGGCTCGCCAACATATAAGCATTTGCAGAGGTGCCATGGCATCTACTCTTTCGCTGTTGGATCTTTTCTGGTTGACGGCTTGTTTCAATCAACTAGCCTAGGGAGGATTACATGATCACTAGGCATCTACGGAAGCAAGCAGTATCACAGTTACTGTACAACGGCCGGCCCTGCTTCTCAGGACCAGTCCTCTGACAGCATTTCAGCAGACCGTCGTTTTCATCCTCCTGGGCTGTCGATGGGATGGGCACTAGATTTCGGAATTCATATAATGCTGTCGTGGCTGTCTTGAACAGGGGCATAGCTTGGGACCAACATAGCTAACGGGACTGAAGCAACAAGTTGCAACCACTCAATAATCCCCAAAATATCTCTGGCGAATACTCTCCATCTCCAGTTCATATGGCATCGGAGTCATGAACTTATCCACCTCCTGTCGCCAGAACTCATTCTGCGGATTGACATTCCACGCGGTCGTATATTCCCAGAATGGAGGAAACCACCCGGCCGTCTCCCAGTCAATAATACCGACCACTTCGTCTCCGCGCACGAGAATGTTGAAGCTGCTCAGATCAGCGTGTGTAAAGACTGGTGAAGGCCATGGCTGTTTGTGGAATGCAATTAGCTCATGGATACCAGGGGGAGCATCATTACAGTCATGAGCTTCTATATTATCGCGTAGATGCCTGTGGAAGTCGTGGATTGTCTTAAAGGGTCCCCATAGTGCAGCTCTCGGAAGCCGGCAGTCATAAATTGGTCCACCATCCACATTTGCAACACCTCCACCTTCCAGAGGAGAGATACTGCGGAGCTCCTCGATCATTTTCTTCAGCTGGCTGAGGATCTTTGCCTTGGATTCCTCAGAACGAAAGGCCCATCTGCTTGCCGCCATCTGCCCTTTGATCCTTTCCATAACAATGTATGTCCTCCCCCTTATGAGTAAAGGCGCAATATACTGTCGGCACCGGAATCGACGTGTGCTGTGCAACGAATTGCATGGCGTTTGCCTCCGCAAGTGACGTCCAAGGCCCTGCCTTGATACAGAAATTGGAAACGAAAAGAACGCCACCACCAGGGTGCTTGAAGAGGCGCCGGAGGCCTCTTTGGGTCACGATCTTGACGACCAGGAGGGTAAGAATTCGACCCCAAAAAGTGTTGTTGATTGGTTTTGATTCCATTCGTGCTTGTTGCGCCTGGTTGCTGCCGCTCTGCAACATGGAATGGGTCTTCTCCATCCTGTAACGATATCATCATCAGCAGCAGCAGCTCAGCTTCCGCAATATCGGGTTGAACAAAATGAAGGTAAAA
The DNA here is from genome assembly GCF_041956645.1 of Rasamsonia byssochlamydoides. Lineage (NCBI taxonomy): Eukaryota > Fungi > Ascomycota > Eurotiomycetes > Eurotiales > Trichocomaceae > Rasamsonia > Rasamsonia byssochlamydoides. Next base: position 674,473 of record NW_027192384.1, on the reverse strand, counting down.
GGAAAATCAGATTCAAGTCACTGGAAGAGGAGGTACCGTACCTGGTACCTTCTATCACATGTCCAGTGTCCAGTCTAAAGGCCTAACCCCTTTTGATTTAGTCACATGCACAACACGTGCCTGACAAGTTGCATGTGAAAGCAGGAGGACCTAGTTATGGTTGTTTTCTAGAAATTCTGTGCAGTGCCATGCCATCATGCCACGGGTGATTATAGCAGATACTATAATGGGATCAGAGATCTTCTGCGATGGATCTCGAGCAATCTCCGTCCCAAGAGCATGGAACCATAGGGCCCAAAGATCGGTAACCTTCCTTCCATATGGAGTACTTGTCAAACTGGGCTTCCGACGGATGCCGGTATGATCGATCGATCGATCGATAGACCGTCCGTTCGTTCGTTATCTCTGGAGGCTGGAGAAATAGATGACTAAACGAAATCATGTCTTTTATCAGTGGAGGAACTACCTAGGTCTCTATCTACCTAATCGGGTATCTAGATAAGAGCTCACTGATAAGGATAACGCCGTTGATTGGTTGCCGTTACTTTGGCTGTAATCGATCAACCAACCAGAACATGGCTGGTTGATCTACCTCCCTACCAGGTAATCATCTACGGAGTACTCCGTACGAGTATTTCAGCACCTTCACCCTTTTCTTTCAATTTCGATGCCTATGATGGGATTATTTCTGGCACATCGACTTCGTACAGAAGAGTACATGTACTCCATATAGCGGAATGAGTACTGTACAGACATAGTATGGAGCAGCTATAGAGCGTCTTTTCAGTCAAGAATCATGTGTGAACATGCCTACCTCAGTGTAACTAACTTAATTAGCTAATTTGATTCCAGTGGATACAATACGTACCAAAATAAGTATGAGTAGAGTATCCCATGGGCCTGGATGTGGGATGCCTTGTGTAACTAGGGATCTTGATCTCCCGTTCCCCCGCATTGGTTTCCGTTTGTAGCGTTAGAAGCGAAGAGATCTTGCCTCTGTAGTACCTTAAACGGTGCATCTTTTTTGGATCCAATGCAAGCTGCAGCACGTGGGGGTTGCACGATTGATAGGATCGGGAGACACTCTGGTAATGGCCGTATGGTGAACAGTGCTCGCTTCCCAATGCCTGTACTGTCACGGCGCCGACCGATATCGGTAGAAGCGCCAAAATTGGAGCTCCAGATACTAGCGAAATCTGCCCCACTGCCGTCATTAAACGCAGGGCAGCATGGCGTGCCGTGCGTCGAACATTCGAAGGAGGTACTAAGAACTGGGGCACATTGGCAGAGCATCTTGACAGACGGTAATCAAGCGCCGCCGGTCTTCCGTGACGTTATCTGTCCTTGAGCAGGAACCAGTTTAAAGAGAAACAAGCTTCGAAGACAGTATTAGGAGGACGTGTCATGAGTGCGACGTGCCAGCCTATCTTAGCGAAGGGATATTTCCAACAACTGACCTCTATTTCGATAGGTCCCTGACACCCTTGCTCTGATAAGCATCCGTGCCACCCAAATAAGCTGCTTAGTTAGCAACCTACCTGATGTTGTCTTATCCTGGTCGAGGCTGAGCTGAACCAGGTAAGCCATTCTCGTCTACAGTGGCGTTAACCATCAAGAAAGTTTGGCAAGGTCAAAATAATAATATTAAGACACATGGCAAACGTTTCTGGCTAACACACATATCTCTCGTTGCACACAGCCATCATGCTGCCGTCATGTCGGAAATCTCCTCCTTATGGTGGACGGACGAGAGAATCGAGGCGACGCTTTCACGGGAATACGTTCTCGCCCATCTCAAACCAGAATATCACGTGCGACTCTTCTCATTGCCTCCTTGGGGCGAGGGGCTGACCAGCGAGACGTACTTGGAATGGATCCTCACCAAAGCCGGCAAGCTCTTCCTCATCTTGAATGACATTGGCATCCCGGAGCGAATCTTTGCCCTCGTCGACCAGTCCATTGATGACGCCGATCTTCCCATTGCTGAACTACGCGTTCCCCAACTTCGGCTCTCACCTGCGGAGGAGAGCCCCGCACTGGACTCGAAATTTTTCCATGCGCAATGGCGGTTCCTCGTTCGTGGAATCAAGGAGGGCGAGCATGTCAAATTCACAGAAAATGAAGGAGTCCCCGTCGAGCTGCACCAGTCTAACAAAGATGGAGTGGATAAGGTAGTTCTGTCTGGTGCGGTGTGCCGCATGTATCTACGCACTCAGATCAAGATCAACGAAGCTCCGCATTTCTTCGAAGAAGAGGAGGTGTTGGGCGAAATCCAGTCACTGAGGAAGCTGGCCCATGAACACGTCTTCTCGGTCTATGGCTCCTATTTTGTCGACGACAGTATCTACGTACTCTTTGCGGGCGCGTATGAACGCACCCTGATCTCCTTCCTCACCGATGCGCCGCAGCACTTCAAGCGACTCCCCAAACCGGAACGTAGGAACATCTTGGTCAACTGGCCTCACTGTCTGGCGAACGGGCTGGCGTGGCTTCATGCCAATGGCCATGCTCATTGTGCGATTCGACCGTCCAACATTTTGGTCGACTTTGACCACAGGATCTTCTTAGGGCAGTTTGAAGCGCTCGATACGCTTCTGTTTCCGCCCAAGATCAACGATGTCGAGGCCTATCAGTACGCCGCGCCTGAGCGATGGATCCGGACCGCTGCCATCCAGGAGATTGCGCCTTCGCGAACCATGTACCATTCGGGAGGTCGCACCGCCCGGAGACCATCGTCATCTTCCAAGTCGAAGGGCCTCGATTTTCGTTCAAGTTGGATGTCGGAAAGCTCACGATCGGATTCTGCGGCCTCCAAAGGTACGGTCATCCGAGTTGGTTCTGTGGGGTCCCCGTCAAGAGCTTCCCACGCTCGATCCTCGTCCTCGTCGGGCTCTAGCCACGCCCAGAGACTGTCATTCAAGAGGAGGCCAATTCTGTACACACCATCTATCACTTCCTCCTCTTCAACATCTTCTGACTCCACGACACGCGGCGTTCAACCAAGGCAGAAGTCGAGGACTTTGTCGACTACTACCACCCACACGGCCATCGTTCAGACTTGGCAGTCCCATCAGGCCAATTCTCAGTTCTCCGACATATTTTCGCTCGGTGCCGTCATCCTCGACATCTTCACTTATCTCTGTGAGCGCAAGCTGTCGGCCTTTGCGAACCACCGTGCCGCAAAAAATCGAACTCCCGGTCGGGGTGGTGGGATTGCGGACGCCTCATTCCATCTCGACCGCAACTTAAGCCAGGTGACGTCGTGGATTACCCTTTTAGAGCAAGACTCCAAGAAGCGAAAAGGCCTCGCCTTTAGAGCCGTAAAGCCAATGCTCGCGGTGGTGAGAGAAATGTTGGCAAAGCATCCGGAGAAGCGCCCATCTGCAGCACACGTGGAACGGCAGTTTGCGAACATCGCGAAACAACTGGAAGGTGTCATTGATCTGCATTGCGTGACGAAGCGATATCCTTCAACAAAACGGGCTGATTCTGTCGTCCCTGAAGACTCTGCACGTGGAGAAACGGCCGAAACGAAGCCATCGTCGGCGGAGGAAAATGTATCCGAGCCTGTCAAGCAAGTCCATAATAATCCAGAGGAGAAGAAGGATGTATTAACGAGCCCGTTAACCACGGGCATCGATCCGGACTTGGACTTCGGTCTCGGCAATTGGGAGTCAACCTACACGGAAGAAAGTAGTGACGATAACGAGACGGATCAAGAGACTCGAGACGACGACGACGACTACGATCCCGATATTATCGTGCTGCAGAATGAGCTCAGGAAACACTGGAACGATTCCACTTTTCTTGATGCTGCCCCCTGGTCGCTGCCTGTATATGAGGAGTGAGTTAGTTCGATGGCCCATCTATGTATACCTGTCTGCGCGCTCAGCAGCTTCTTCGAGAGAAGATATCACTCAACTGGTGCGGATGTATGTAGAACAAACGATTGGGCTTTCTTGCGCCTGATTCTATCGCTGCAACGGAAATATGAGGTTGTTAAGGAAGTTGGAAGTTAATGTATATTATCATTTGACCATTGAAACACACGCCACATCACTACCGGAATTCTATCTATCTATGTATTTATGCATGAATACCCGAGAATAAATAACCACCCATTTTTCCAGTCGCCACATGATCGGAAGATAGGAGGAACTGAGCATATGCTAGCAGTCGCGCTTATAGCCACCAACACATGAAACCGGCAAATCCGACAAGCAGAGTGATCAGCTTGCCAACTCCATCTGCATAGGCGGACGTACTGACGGTGACGCGGTTGGCAGCGCTAGACTTCGTCACGGATGCGCTGGCAGCAGTACCTGTGGCGCCGCTCGTTGTACCTCCCGTCGTCTGGGAACCGGCCTGAGTCGCGACCTGACCGAGAGTAGGAAGAGGAGAACTTGGGTCAACTGTCCAACCACCAGGAGTAGAAGTCGGGCACGGCGGGGGAGTCAAGCTTGCGGCGGAAGCAGAGTAATCGGAGAGAGCAACTCCCGATGGACTTAAAGTGGCCCAGCGAGACTTCAGGTTGGTGAAGTCCGGCGAGATGGGGGTTGGTGTGCCCTGGCGCGTGAATCCACCCTGAACGTCTGAGGCCGTCGCAGCAGTACCGGTGGCGCTGGGGCCATAACTGACCAATCCGTAGTTATTTGCTTCCTGAATCCACTCATAGATGATAGCCCCGGACCAGGTGTCGTCCATCTGAGGACCAAAGATGGCCGTCTGGTCGTCGAAGGTACGCGGTTCCGGGACGTTGCACCCGGTTTCGGAGAAGAAGATGGGAATCGAATAGCCCGTTGCATTCTTCTGAAGCTCGTCGTAGCCTGAAACGGTGTACGAGGAGTCGCCACACCACTCATAGGCGTTGAGAGAAAAGAAGTCCAAATTTTCAGATGAGTTGGTCGAGCAGGCCATGTAGTTCTGAAGCATGGGACGCAGGCTCGCGATATCAGCCGCAGCATAGCCCACGGGAATCTTGCGGTAGCCTTTCGAGTCTCGGTATGCCTTGATGTCACGAGCAGCGGCCTTCACGTACGGGGCCGCCTGGGACCCATTCAGCCTGGTGAGCACCTCGTTTCCAACAAACACACCAGCTAGGTTGTCGTAGCCGTGGAAGGCGTCCAGCACCTTTTTGTATGCGCTGAATTCGCTGTCGGTCCAAGCAGGGGCGTCCTGCAGTGCGATCTAAAGTCAACAAGAGTGCCTGTCTCATGCTCACCCGCTTAGCTCCTCATACCTGATCGATGGACGTCGTAAAGGTCTCCAAGTCCACAAACAAATATATTCCTGCATCCGAGAAGGTCGACATGCATCCATCATGGTCGCCATTGGGATCAACGTGGTAGACCCGAATCGCATTGGCGCCGAGTTCCTTCATCAGCGCTGCGTCCAGCTTACATTGTTCGGTATCGATCAAAGGATCATCATCTGTGAGTTGATATGCAACTCCTGGTAGCATCAATCGTCAACAATTGGCCCAACAGACCGCAGACAGGGGTAGAATTGGCTGACGCACCCTTAATATAGAATTGCGTGCCATTCTCATTGAAGAATTTGGCTCCCACTGCGGACAGAGGCGAAAGGGCCAGGACCTGGACAGTTTGCAAGAGGACCACAAGCAAGCTGGTCAAGCCAATGGTTGAAGAAAGCGAGCGACTCGACATGATATTCGCGAGCAATTGCGATGGTGTCGATCGTTGAAAATAGACTGATTTGATCAATTGGAATCTGGGGTGATCCCGAAGCGAGTGCGTATGCCGTAATCCAGGATCGCCCACGAACGCCCTCTCTTTCAGAGGAACGTAGTCAAGATGGGAGGATATCCCTCCGGAATGGAAGCAACGAACGGGCGTCAAGAAGGGTTAACAATTGAAAGAAAAAAAAATCAAGTATTGGAGGGATCCTGGAAAGTAGGATCCAAATGATAAAATAAAACGACAGAAGGTAGAGAAAAAAAAAACGAGGATGAAGAAATGAAGAAGAAATTCCTGGCGGTTGGAAATGAAGGTGATTTGTCTTGTCCAAATCAGGCAAGAAGGGATCTGGAATGGAGTCCTGATGATTAGCGTCATCCCGGACATTGGCAAGGAATCAATGGGGCGCACACATGGGCGTTTCATCTTGGCCACATCCATCCGTGATCTAGCAACCACAGTGGAGATCGTTACTGTTTGCGATCGCTGATAAGCCGTCGCCTGTTGAGCTTGACTCTGAGTCTCTTGAGGCTTGACCCGGGGATCCCGAATATGTGAAATATGACGCCGGAACACACACACACACAGCCCCACTGCCTGCGCCTCGGACATCACTCAGAGGCACACTTCAATCACAGAGCGGATCTACGTCTCTGATCTACAGAATGCGCTAGCACTGACAAGTTATTCTGCTCTGCAGAATCAGCCAGAGGTCCTTGCTGTGTTAATGAGGATAAATAATATCATTCCGCTTCATGTCACCCAGATAATTCCCCTGACGACTCCATTCCTGTAGCAGGTCTGCCTTGTCAAGACGTGGCATGCCTTCAAAAAGATCATCATTCTCTGCAAGCTGCTCTTCTAGTCGATATTATTATATTCAAGGAGCAGATCCATGGTTTGAAAAGGCAAGGATGACCCATCCATCCTGCTAGGTCACGGGACCATCATCTTGGCCCTCTGCCATGTGTATAATTCATCTCGTAAAGCACTTGTTTCTCCATGGTCATCTTGAGGATCCCCAAGTTCAACAATACGAGAGAACGGTTGCCATTGTACATGATTGCCAATATCCCCTAAGAGACTACACTGTGATGAAACTTCTCCTGCTGTCTCCAGGTCAACCTCCCGAGAGGATTTTCTTGATAGACGTGACACAGGTCGCTTCCTTCTCTCAGTCTGGAAGTGAAGTTGACAGCCAAGAGAGCTCACGACACGTTTCGATGTGCTGGACGACTTGGGCTAGAAATTAAAGAACGACGTTACGAGATGGCAGGAATCCCAAACGCTGAGAACTGATAAGGTCAATCGCCTTGGTCGTCGATCAGATTCCCTTTCAAGCGTTCAAGCGGTTGTCCCCTACCTTTGATGGCTGGCAAGTGTTGTCAAGACTCGACAAAAGCTCTGACTAATTCGAAAACCTCTGAATATTATTCGCGAAGTATGTTTAATTCAATAGAATCAATGACTTTGGAGGTAATGGTCCATCTTGAATGGGCCGTGATAAGCCAAACCCCACCATCAACACCAGGAACAACGCCTCGTCGGGAAGGACAATGGAGGATTCTGCTGCTCTGTCAAACTCCACGGTACGTATCTCAGATGACGACATTGCATTCTCATAAGGGTGCTTAGTTGAGCACTGATTCCTGAAGAGATCCCGCAAGCAAGATACGATTCAAGCAGGCCGTCAGCATCATTGGGCCACTGGTTGGTCTGTCGCCATGACCTTTGTCATTTCTTCCGATCAAAGATGTTTGCCTCCCACTCCTATCTCTGATAGCTCTTCCCAGAAGCACCTGCGAACGTGCTATATCGACCCCACTCTTGATGAGCTTCAGACACCGGAACTACCATGCCTCTTGACTCTATATGCGACATGTGTGCTGTACCATATCAAATAAATCTAGGAGCCTTGCCTGCTCTCGACTTATGGCTATGCACCTGCTACATGGAGCTGCCCTCATTTTCTATCTAGCTTCCAATGCGTTCGCAAGGGACTAATATTCGAAAACGACGCTGCTCACGTGCTCACCGTTGGTCACGATAGCAATTGTCGTCTTTGAAACATGCCTCTACAAGCTGCTACAAGTCGGGAAAAGGCCCCAGGGGATGCCACCTGGTCCTCCAACGATCCCAGTTCTGGGAAACCTGCACCAATTGCCCAGTGAAGATTTCCACGTCAATTCCGCAAATGGGCAGAGGAATATGGAGAGATGTACTCAGTCATGCTGGGAAACCAGCGCATGGTGGTCCTGAACTCCCCAAGGGTCGTGAAGGACATGATTGATTTGCGAGCCAACAACTACTCGTCCCGTCCCGAAATGTATGTTGGCCAGACCCTGATCTCGGGAGGCTACCGCTTGGTCTTGATGCAATACGACGAGGCTGGCGGAAGGCTGGCGGAAGGCTGGCAAAATGATCCACAACTTGCTTAACATCAAGACTGCCGTCAATTATATCCCTTTCCAGAACTCGAACTGCGACAGATGCTGGCGGATATGGTGAAGAGACCAAACTAATACCACGACCATGTCAGGCGATACAGCACCAGTCTGGTGACCAGTATCACCTTTGGATGGCGGAGTCTCGCCTTCAACGATCCGGAGGTGAAGCAGATATACGAAGTACGACCAACACTCTGATTGAAAAGGATTGATCGGACATACTAACGGAATACACGGTTTAGGGGTTTCGAACAGTTTGCTGTAGCTTCGCAGGTATCTGCGTCGATGCTCGACTACTTTCCAATCTTGCGGATTCTGCCCGACTTCATGAACCCGGAAAAGAGGAAATGGAAGCAGTTGCACAATGAGGAAATTACGTTGTACAAGGATTACATGCTCAAAGTCAAGGAGCGGATCAACAAGGGCATTCTCACCGGATGCTTCTGCGAAGATATGTTCAAGATGCAGGAAAAAGACGGGTTTAGCGATGACTGGGCGAGCTATGTCAGTGGCACCCTGCTCGAAGCTGGCTCTGACACGACTGCCTCCATTTTCCTTTTGTTTGCCGTTGTTATGGTCAACTTCCCCGAAGCGCAGAAGGTATTTTATTTCTCTTCCGTTTCTTACCCTTCTATGCTGACCCATGTAAAGCACAGGCAGAAATTGATCGAGTCATTGGTCCCAATCGCCTGCCAACCATGGCCGATGAGTCGAACCTCCAATACATTCGGGGCGTGGTGAAAGAGTCTTTTCGTTTTTGTACCTTCGAGCATTCTGGGGATCGTGCCTCATGCGACGACCAATGACGACACCTACAATGGCTATACGCTCCCTGCGAAGACGGGGGTTATGATCAACGTCTGGGCATTGAACAATGACCCGGAACGCTACCCGAACCCCCGGGTCTTCGATCCAAACCGCTACAAGAACGACTTCTTGCGCGCCCAAGAAAGTGCGACGCAGTCTGACCCCTATCAGCGCGACCATTTCACCGTAAGTATACACCATAGAAATCCGATGTAGCCCAAATTGCGTTGACTTGAAACTGACACATGTCTATCACAAGTTCGGTGCTTGCCGTCGCGTCTATCCCAGGCTGAACATCGCCGAGCAGTCCCTCTTCCTGGGAATCGCCTACATGCTGTGGGCCTTTGACTTCTCGCACGCGCTCGACGAGCAGGGAAACCCGATCCCTGTGTCGACGGAGGCAGTAACCCAGGGCATTGTCTGCTGTCTGAAACCGTTCCCTTTGAAGCTGACGGAGAGAGACCCGAAGAAGACGCAGATGGTGCTGAAGGCGTGGGACAACGCCAAGGAGCTGTTGAATCGGTATCCCGAGGGGATCAAATCGATCCAGTACCAGAAGGATTGGGCGGAATTCACGAGGAATGGAGTTTTATAAGACAGATAAGGGGGAAAAAAAGAGAGCGATAGAGAGAGCGAGAGAGAGAGAGAGAGATCCCGCAATTTTAGGCAAAAGAGTGCTAGTTATTGACTTTTTTTTTTTCTCTAGGCCCTACCTTTTGCCATGTACGTGCATACCAACAGTCTCCACGGCGTTTCTGACTTACTCCGGAGTACTCATTTTAAGATACACATCACACGAATAGGTATGGTGGGAGAGAAACTGGGTGGATGACTTCAGCCCAACTCACTCCCGAGATGCAAGTAAAGATAGCTATTAAATGTGAACATGAATGTAGTCATAGACATCTTTTTTCCTGGTGTTAATATGAAGTCATCGAGGGTTCTATTTTCTATCATTATTCAGTCCAGAGCTCATGGACATAACTACGTACGGAGTATGTACAGTATGTTGGTGACAGAAAACAATGCTATTCGCTAGGTGTGACACTTCACCGCTAGAAAAAAAAAAGTGCGTCAATAATGATAAGCTCAATTTTAAGCTGCATCTAGCAGTAGCCGTAGACCCGTAGTGTACTGTAACTAAGTTATGTACAGTACGGAGTACATACGTCCACGACAGAGTATTGGTATAGAGATAGCCAGCAGTTGAACTTGACCAGCATCATCATGCGGAGAACTCCCCGCTCTCGCAATCAAAGTCTCGAAGGAGTAAATTTTTGATGCCTGACGTAGGTAATTAATTAAATTAAATTAATAGTTGGGCAGGTAGGCAGAGAGACTCATCGAATAATAGTAAGTTGCAATCAGTCTCACGAGCAGCGGAGGTGTTCGGTTTGTTCTTGCGGTGGGCAAGTTGTGCTGCAGGTCGGAAAAAGCAGGATCTCTGGCTGGCAAGCTGCGGGGGTTTCGGTTCCGATAGAGACGTCGATAGTCTTAAGTCTTCTTGTCTAGACCGTCCCGATGTTGCTTGCTTGCGGAGCAATCATCGAATCAGATGGCTTGACAGCTGACACAAACTGAACTGAGGTTCTCGCTCAGTGGGGAGGGAAGAGGAAGTTTCCATTCGATCTTTTCTTCCACATCTCCGGACTGTCTTAGAGAGGGATCAATCTTTTTTTTTTCGATGTCACGGTTTCTATTCTCACCCTCCTCAAAATAATGAATGGTCTTTTTTGCCCACGCCTATTTATTAAATTTATTGCTCTCGTCCGCAGTCTCCACCTTATCGCGACGACGACACTCCGACTAACTCGCGCTCGTCGAATGCCAAGACATGAGCCCGAGTGTACTGTAATGTACGAACGGAGACCACGGACTGCTACTGGAGGATAAGGCAGGCGATAAGTTGATAAAGTCAAGGTGGCCTCGTGGCTTGGCCCTAGGACGAAACCGTCGTGAGAGAGCGATGTGGCATGCCACCGGGGTTGCACGTTGCAGGAGGATTCCGTGATTCCGTCCTGAAGGTGACGGCAAGTTCCAGACCAAGCTGGAGGAGCTAGAGATGGGCAGTACTCCGTAGTTCAAATTATTTCCAGGTGGGACACTGGATGTTACCTGCGAAAGTGGGATCGACGACCCTGAAAAGGAGGGAATCGCCCGTCGACATGGTTGCAACAGTCGGCACACTGAACAATTAAATACTTACCTCTGAAAGTTTTTGCTTCCTTCATTTATTTAGTTAGTTATTTCTTTTTTTTTCTTTCTTTTTTTTTCTCCCTGAGTAATCTGGATTAAATTAATTTTAATCCAGTATTAAAACGAAGCCGTTGTGACTGCCGTTCGCGGAGATCGTCCTAGCGGCATTATTTGGTGATTGCTCCCCCTGATGACGGACTAACACGACTCCTCTGACCGCTCCCGGCCATCTTCTCTTTCACGCTCACCTCTTCTAATTATTTCCTGAAACAAAAGAGAAACAGTCAGTCAATCAATTCGAGTCAATTGAATATGCGCCTCGTGCTTCCGCTACACTACACAGCTTTCGATGGTCCTGCTGAGGCGAATGACAGCTCGCCGTTCCTGATTGACGGGATTGATTGAGAGAGTTTGGTTACACCACGCGACACGACGTTTCTTTACGTCATTGTGCTCAATCCTGCAGAGGCACTTGGAAGAGTATTATTCTGACATTGAATCCGTATTTGATGATCGCGAAGGACGATCCAAATTGTTAGATACGCCAGATAGTGGCGTCAATTGAATACGGAAGACAGCACCGGAACTCTTCACAGACTGGCATCATGTCCAATTCGACCACTTCGTCACCGTTTCGGATCTCCAAAGAGGCCGAGGAGGAACTGGAGCGCAATGAAGCTTTCCGCAGCGTTCGACAGCATCTGCGACGAAAAGAGCGTGAGACTGATATGTTGAAGTAAGAGCCCAAAAATCAAATCAAGCAGTAATGTATATACTGACATCGGCTAGTTTCTGCCCGTTTCATCAGCACGCATGCAGTCCGGACGAGAAGGAAACATTCCGTCTCCATCGCGACATCACGCATGCGCTTCTCCTGCCTCTGTTTGAGATCCATAATCAGGCCACCCAGATCGCAAAGCGGGCTCTGTCTAGAAAACGAGGAGCAGAACCAGAGCGAGCGTTTCGAGGAGAGGCCCGTGGCGCTTTTACCTGGCTCCACAGTATTCTGACGGAAGAACGCGATTTCTGTTTGGCGGAGGGGTGCCCTGCATGTGTCGTCCTACATGTCTTGTATTCTGAACCGACAATCCGGCTTGTCGCTGTCGCGTGTCTGTTGTGCGACTTTCTCCCCGAGACGGAATTGCCGGAGATCAAGAATCGGTTTCCCACCTTTGAATTCTGGCTGCGCGCGTTGGAGAGGTCCGTTCGGGACGATCCCCTTTGGGGAGATGCCTTCTGGCCCGAAATCGAGTACCGCGCATATGGACTCAACGTGGATATCAGACAGCTGATCATGCAGTGTCTGGAGTTGAGAAGTGCACCAGAGGCGCAGGAGCCTCCTTCGAAGCCTCTGTGTGCGATCAGCACGCGGCCAAGTCGCCAGGTATACCGTGTGCATGTGCGCTCGATACCGGTGCAGCCGTCTCCGTTTGCACGGAGACAGTTGAAGATGATGTGGGAGGAGCAGGAGCTGATGTCGAAGTATCTGATGACCTGCTGGGCCTCGATGTGTTGGAACGAGAGACGGCTGAAAATGCTCGAATATCGGTCCCAAAGTTTGCAAGAACGCTCCATCACGTCTTGAAGTCTGCAGGAACTATCAAGTCTATCTTCCGCGCACCTCAAAATCAGACCTCGTGTAGACCTGTCGTAACTGTCGCAATCGGACTGAACTGACAGCATGGTTCAGACTCGACACCTACTTCTCACCTACTTCCCGTCCTACTTCTACAAGCTGCCTGTTTTCGCAAAATACCGCTCTTCGTCTCCTACCTGACATTACAGTCGAGGTGTGAGGATGACGGCCGCAATGAAATTGGAAAAACTGAATTGAGCGTTGGAGTCTGGAGTTGTTCAGGGATTTCTCATCTAGAGGGACCTAGAATTTGCAATATGGAGATATATTGAGGGAACGGATAGGCGCAGATATCCATATACGCACATACATGTCTGTCTTTAAGGCTATCTATTATCCAGCCAATCACCTGTATCTAGGTGTGGAACATTAGACGGATGACCAAGATACCCGTAACTGAATGAAAGCAACCAACAATCAAATTGGCCAACATTAGATAATATAGTCGATAGACATGTAGATTGGCTATTTAGGTAACTAGATGTATGGTACTGCCCAAGTCTACCTAATTTCTAACCCCAAAAAAAGACGACGAATAATCCTTGACGTGTGCCTACTTCCTAACTTAGGTACCGAGGTAGGCAGGGCAGGGTGGCAGAGGTCGACATGAAATCATTGAAACAGCCATGTATCTTATGAGATAGACAATTGTAGTAGATCGAGAATTGCATCCCATATTGAGTTCTCCCGTAGAAATATATGTACTTGTCCCGTATACAGAGTACACCGTACGGAGTAACTCCGTACTGAGGTTACTAGTCACGCGCCAAGCAGTGGAGTTCCTTGGTTACTTGCGGGGCTCTTCTGGAGAAAGTATGGAGGGGCAGTTATCTCTGCACTCCACAATATCTCGTTCTCCCTCGAGTCAATTCTAATTATACCTCGCAGCGACTGAGCAACTGACGCTGCAGACTACCCCTTCAGTCATTCTTTCTCCCTGGTCAACAACATCACTCCCTAAGTCATCGTCATCAATCATGTCGGAAACTCTGACGACCATCTCCCCCATCACCAATGCCCCCGTCGTGACTCGACAGGCCATCTCACCGGAGGAGCTTGCCCTCCTGCCAGAGACTGCTCAAGCGGCCTTCCGCTCGTTCTCGCAGTCGACCACCCTCGAACAGCGCCAGCAAATCGTGGCGCGTGCGCTGGAGATCCTGGCAAAGAAAAAGGATGTCCTGGCGCGCGAGTTGACGGAGCAGATGGGGCGGCCTATCTCCTACACGCCCGCAGAGATCACCACCGCGATCAAAAGAGGCGACTTCCTGAACCGCGTGAGCAGTTCGGTTCTCGGAGAAGAGGGTGTCGTGCATGGGGAAGCAGAAGCGGGCTTCAAGAGATATATCAAGCGGCAGCCTGTCGGAGTGGTGTTGATTATCTTTGCATGGAATGTACGTAATTTCCCTGCTGGGTTAGGGATTGTTTTGTCTACTGGTCACCAACTAACAGCTTCAGTATCCCTACTTGATCCTGGTCAACAGCTTGATCCCGGCCATCCTCGTCGGAAATGCCGTCATTTTGAAGCCCTCTCCCCAGACTCCGACGATCGTCGAGCAAGTGGCAGCAGCCTTCTACGAGGCCGGCCTGCCCAAGAACGTCATTCAATACTTCCACTGTGGATCCCTCGCACATGTCGAGACCCTCATCCGGTCACCCCTGATCAACCACATCTGCTTCACCGGCTCCGTCGCCGGAGGATTGTCCGTGCAGAAGGCGGCTGCCGACCGAATCGTCAACGTCGGCCTGGAGCTGGGCGGTAAGGATCCAGCATATGTCAGAGGAGACGTCGACGTGGCCTGGGCGGCAGCGGAGATTGTCGACGGCGCGATCTTCAACAGCGGGCAGAGCTGCTGCGCGATCGAGCGTGTGTACGTTCACGAGAGCATCTACGGCAAGTTTGTGGAGGAGGTGAAAAACGTGCTGAGCACGTATCGCGTCGGGGATCCGTTCGACGAGAAGACCCAGATCGGGCCGGTGATCTCGAAGCGCGCCAAGGAGACAGTGTTGGCGCACATTGCCGACGCGGTGCAAAAGGGCGCCAAGGATGAAACGCCAGACAACGAGACGTTTAAGAACTTCCCTCCGGAGGGCAACTATGTCCGGCCGACGCTGCTGACCGGCGTCACGCACCAGATGATCGTCATGACGGAAGAGACGTTTGGGCCGGTCATTCCCGTGATGAAGGTCGCGAGCGATGAGGAAGCCGTCCGGCTGATGAACGATAGCGAGTTTGGGCTGACGGCGAGTGTCTGGACCAAGGACGTGGCTGCTGCAGAGAAGCTGATCGAGAAGATCGAGGCAGGGACGGTGTTTATCAACAGGGCCGACTACCCAAGTCCGGTGAGTAGACATCTCATTAATTTTGATGACATTCGTTTCGCCTGCTGCTGTCTCGAGGGTTCGAGACTAACGGCAATCCTTAGGACCTCGCATGGACCGGCTGGAAGAACTCAGGACGGGGCGTGACATTGAGCAGGTTTGGATTTGATCAGTTCGTGAAGCTGAAGAGCTTCCACATTAAGGCTTATCCGAAATAAACCTTGTCCATTGTCAATGTTGCCGTTCTGCAGGGCCTGCAGAAGAGAACAAGAACATTCTGGTATATCATCACCGGAGGTGCAGTGGCGTAAAATGTCATATCGGGCCCGAGCATATTAATTATTATTACCTAATCCATGGCAATGGCAAGATTGCCGAGTAGGCATGTACTTGTAGTTAAGTCGGTACGTAATTCACCACTACTGAAAGCCACACACATCGCTAATCTTGTCTTACAGCGGTGCTCAATGAAGCTTATACTGTTAACACATTTAATGTGGGAATTTTAATCATAAAGCTTATGTATGCATGCATGTATTGTACATAGGGCTGCTGCAGCTGAGAAGATGCTGAGATCATACCCATAAGAACTGGTTTACTTCTTCCCTACTACAGTACTAGATAAGTAAAATGCAGGTATGTACTATACGTATATGTACAGCACCTGTGGACTGCGTTAATTGGCCTCTCTCTTCATTAAGTGTCTTCGACCGATATATACCCTTATCTGTGATTAATAACTAACATGCAGATAAGGCTAAGAAGGTTGTCCCCAGGATGACGACCAGATTCCCTGACACGACACACTGCATTTACGGTACGTACGTTAATTAATTAAGATGGATCAGACGATCAGATAAGAGATCCATCCATTACTCCAAGGAATTAATTGCCAGTTGTGTCTTGTGTTTTTTTTTTCTCTCGGCGTTCCGTTCCACGCAAATCATCAATTAGAGAGATCATTACGTACTCAATCTATCTGCACGGCGTAAAGCATACGGCAGTCCAAATAACGATAATCGTCGAGATCTCTATCAATATAGTAATCCAGCATGTGATCTATCTATCTATCTATCCATCTATCCATCCAATCTCTAATCTAATCTACATTCAGTTGATATTGAAGTACGGAGTAAGGGGAACCCTGGTAAGAGCCCGCCTGGACTTGCCGTATCAAGTTAGCTACCTAATAGATAGAGGTCTATACAGACTCACGGAGTACAGATCACAGGTAATAATAATAAGAAGAAGAAGAAGAAGCGTTATTGATGATCGACATCCTTCCCCCACCACTTCGTCGCTGCATTACATTCCTGTACTGTTGGAGGGCCAAGATTCTGGTGATGGTATGTACTGTACATATACAGTACATATATATGATAATGGAACTCCCTCTTTTTTTTCTCTTTCTTTTTTTTTTCTTTCTTTTTTTTTCTTTCTTTTTTTTTCTTTCTTTTTTTTTTCTTTCTTTACCGGGAAAATGACTTGTCAGGTTAATAAGTATATCTATACATTTACATACAACATATATACTGTCTATCTTCATCATATACAAACTATCCTCTGAATATGATGAACCTTGCAAGATTACATCGAATAGCAACCGGAATATGGCTGGCTATAGGCTGGGTCATACAAGATTATCATTGCATGGGATTCGTCGTGCCTCGGTCCAACGACGCCAATGTTCCCGTCCCCGTCCAGGATGGGGAGTGTAGGGAGACAAAGGTTGCGATTTTGTATGTATAGCCTGAAGCCCTAAAAAGTATGCACATGTAATGTTTGTTTGTGATGCTAACAGATAGATGTCTGTGTTGTCTGTCTTACTAGAGGAGCTGGGATGGCGGGAATCACTGCTGCTGTAAGTGACAAGCTAGCAAGTTCAGACCCTTTAAAAGGAAAAAAAAAAGGAACACGGGGATCATTATGATGACGGTGCTGACGAAGCCCAGCAAGCCCTAACCAACGCATCGATCACGGACTTTCTCATCGTCGAATACCAAGACGATATTGGCGGCCGGGTGAAACATGCCCATTTTGGGGAAAAGGAAGACGGCTCTTCTTATGTTGTTGAATTGGGCGCGAATTGGGTCAGACGAAGTTCTCATTGACAGATATCATGGAATTGCTTTTTTTTTTCTTTTCTGACTTCGTATTGAAATGGTACAGGTTCAAGGTCTTGGCCAATCTGGAGGTCCAGGTAGAGCTTTTCTCTCGTCAGTTTCTGCAGAGCAATCGCTAACTAATGACAATTTCCAGAGAATCCTGTCTGGACATTGGTAATGTTGTAATGTGTATCCAGACGTTATTCAGGCTAATCTGCACAGGCAAAGAAATACAACCTGACAAACACTTATTCCAACTACAGCTCCATCTTGACATACAACGAGACCGGCTTCTCTGATTACAGCGACCTTCTGGACTCGTATGATGACGCGTATACGATTGCAGCAGCTCACGCAGGATCCATCTTGAGCCAGAACCTCCAGGACCAAACTGGCCGGGCGGGAATCAGCCTGGCAGGCTGGAAACCAAAGAAGAACATGGCTGGCCAAGCAGTTGAGTGGTGGGAGTGGGGTAGATGCCTCAGTTTGAAGCTGGATTCGAATCTTCAAGCTAACATATATATGTTGTAGACTGGGAGAGCGCTTACCCACCCGAGGAGAGTTCCTTCGTCTTTGGCATCACCGGCCAGAACCTGACCTTCAACCAGTTTGGCGACCAGAACAATTTCGTCTTCGACCAGCGCGGCTTCAACACGATCATCAAGGGGGAAGCGTCGACCTTTCTTCGCCCGGCGGATCCTCGCCTGCTGCTCAACACCCAGGTAACCAACATCAGCTATTCCGATGACGGCGTGACCGTCTACAACAGCGATGGGAGCTGCATTCGCGCCGAGTACGCCATCTGCACGTTCTCTCTCGGCGTGCTCCAAAACGACGCCGTGGCCTTCACTCCCGACCTGCCCGACTGGAAACAGACCGCCATCCAGATGTTCCAGATGGGCACGTACACCAAGATCTTTCTCCAGTTCAACAACACCTTCTGGCCTGCTGAGACGCAGTTCCTCCTGTACGCCTCTCCCACGACCCGCGGGTACTATCCGGTCTGGCAATCCCTGTCAACGACGGGGTTTCTTCCCGGATCGAACATCCTCTTCGTCACGGTCGTCGACCAGGAATCGTACCGCGTGGAGATGCAATCGGACGAGAAGACGAAAGATGAAGTCATGGCCGTTCTCCGCGAGATGTTCCCCGACGTGGACATCCCAGAGCCAATGGACTTCCTCTATCCGCGCTGGAGCACCGAGCCCTGGGCCTACGGCAGCTACTCCAACTGGCCTCCGTCGACGACGCTGCAAATGCACGAGAATCTGCGGGCCAATATGGGTCGACTATGGTTTGCGGGGGAAGCCACCAGCGCGGGATATTTTGGGTTTCTGCATGGTGCGTGGTTTGAGGGTCGAGAGGCTGGACAACGGGTTGCAGAGTCGTTGAAGCTCAACTGTTCCGCTTCTTCAGAAGCTGCTTGCGGGGACCGTCGGCATTATGAAGTCTTGCACGGTGTGACGCCGCTGGCTGAGTACAACGTCGTCAATGGGTGGCCTGGCAGTAGTTTCGAGTAGCCAGACCCTTTTATCTGTGGATGACAGAGCCCATAGGATGGCTGGACTGTTGACAAATTAGTTGCAACGGTCCATCACTTCCTCAGTCAGTCGATCAATTTGTTACTGGAGAATATAAACTGGAACACACATGTATGTATATAAGTTTCTCATTCTGATACTCAATGTCCAACACATATGCTTTGGAGGGGGAAAAAAAAACAGGTCTCCTAGTCTACCTAGGTAGGTTCGTGGTAAAGAAAGTTCGGTGGTTGTCGAGAGTCCCGCAGAAGTCAGGACTCGAGGGTAGGAAATAGGTATTTTCCTTGGAATGCAGCCAATTACTTACCTACCTAGGTAGGTACGATGGATGCAAGGGACAAATTTCAACTCAATCCGGAAGGGACGATCCACCCACCTCCACGATCCGCTTAAACGGGAAAGATTAGGAAAAAGAAAATATGAATCCCAACACAAGTATAAAAGGATGAAACAAATTTCAGCTTGCCTGGATCGACCAGGCGACCTTTAGATAACAGGCTGAAAGTTTTGGCTTCAGGCTAACGATCTCCCTGTGGGATATGTTAGTAAATTGTGATAATGGTGATGATGATACCCATTTAGGCAGGTTGCACTGCCCAGGTGGGTGGTGTTGAAGAGGGAAGGAGGCACTAACCAACTGATCTAAAGCTGCGAATTTGTTGGATGTCCACGTGCTGGTGGACTTTATCAATGGTAGTCAATACTATGCAGTCTACTCCGTACATCAGGTCCCTACCTACCTGTGTACAGTAGGTATCTGACAGACAGACACCTATGTATGTATGTACTGTACCCAGAGTACGATCGAGGTTGCTGGGCGGAGAAACCTACCTAGGTATCCGTGTATGGTGTACTACAGTATTAACCTTGGAAATATATATACTGGCTTCAATGGACAGCAAGGGCAAGGGCAGGGCATGGCATCGTCACGTCAATAATTAGCCTTTAAGATGAAATTCATCATGGAAGGGAAGGGAGGGGGTATTCAAGTTAAATTAGTTACGTGATGGATACCTAGGACAGACATATGGAATGAATGGAATATGCATGGAAGGAATCTGAAGTAATCATCACATGCATACCTATACCTACCTGGGTACTATAGGGACATACCTGGTATTGGTTTATTCCCCATATAGGGAGGGTAGTAGGACAGGGACCAGATAATTAATATCATGAAGACCGCAAACTAGTACATCATACTAATATTGCTATAATAGCGTCTGCAATAATAATAATACGTGCATCTGTAGGTTACACAATCCTGTCGTACTGTTAAACCCCTGTGTAGGTAGATATAGGTAGGTAGGTACTTAGGTATGGAGTTAAGGTATGAAGAAAGGGAGGAGAATTTAAGCTAACTTTATTTTTTTTAATCGTCTGAAACCCTTCAAGTCCTGCCAAAACGCCACTGAAGATCGATGACCGCGTCTGGAATCGAGGGTACAGTACCTAGTACCTGGTGCCTACCTGCAGTCAGCAGCAGGCAGGGTTAGTATGGAAGACCGTCAGACCGTAACGCTGACTGCATACGTTATGCACCTAGTCCCTATGTAGGTAGGTAGGTACCTGGTACCTCTGTAGGTAAAGCCAATTAGAAAATTCTTCACTCCCTGACGAATGACTGACTCGTGTCATCCCCAGCTGAACAGAACCAAAGGAGTGGACGCGAAGAAAGGACCAGAGACGCGCCAAGAAAAGCAGCACGAGGGGGGTGCAGGTGGAGGATTGGATTGGATTGGAATGTCAATAATGGCAATGTCTGCAATACTTCAGACTTCTTCAGCACCCCCTTTGGACACGCGATTGGCTTGTAGTGAGTGTACTGGGCTTGCTAGCTATGTGAGAGAATCGCCCCTGCAGATAGGTAGATACCTAGGTAGGTATGGGCATTGGCATCGCATCGGATCAGCCCGGCCTGGGCCTGGCCTGGACTGGGGTGAACTGAACTGGATCATTGGCCTGGAGCGTGACACGACACGCCTCGACTCAACTCACCTCGACACGACTGTTTCCGTGTAACGTTTACGCTTCACGAAAGCTAGGCGACAAGTCAGTCAAGTCAGTCAGCCCTTGCCTTGCCTTGCCAAAGTCTTACACTGTGTTTGAGGTTGCCGCTGATAACTTGCATATATTAGGTACAGTACATACATACGCGGGCATACCTGTCGTCTCATCTCTCCTAGGAAACACCCGCATATTACCTACCTATTGGATTGGATTGGATTGAGGAGCGAGGATCGAGGACCGTGTAACCAGGAATAATAAAAAAGACAAGAAGAAAGAGCCTTCCTTTCTTCTCTTAACCAAACAACACTACACTAGTGTTTTTCTTCTTCATTCATTCATTCCTTCAATGACCTGAAAGTGTATACTGTATACAGGTCTTTGTTTTATTAGTCGTCATTGATCTGCATTTTGCATTCGTGCTGTGTTTTGTCCTTTTGTCTGCTTTTTTATTTCTGCACGCTCATTTGCTATTTATTTCGCATCCATCGCATCGCATTGCATACATCATCGTCATTTCAGCAGGACGAGCGTTTTTCTCGCGTTGCTTTTTTTTCGCATTGAATTGACGAGTCATTCCCCATATCCAAGAAGAACGTTTCCCCTCTCGACCGGCATCGACACCCATTCTTGTTCCAAAAAGAAGACTCCGCAACTATTGCCATCACTATCATTCTTTGACGCGACGTCGTCTACCGCATACTTCACCATGACCGGCTGTTTTCCACCAGTCTTCCACTGGCTGAAGTCGCCATTTCAGCGGAAACAAGAACCCAGAATTCTGGAGATTGTAAGGATCTCCGTCGAGCCGCCTGCCGGACTCAACAAGCTGATCGGGTGGATTGCAGGGCCCTCCAACCAACTTCCGCAAGGAAGAGTTCGCGATGCCTCTCTCAGACGACGAGTTAGTCTCCCGGAACACTCTTGAAAAGAAATATCTTGATCGCGGTTCCTGCCTCTCCAGATATAGCACGCTGACAGGTCATGACAACAATGGCGTCCTCGCGGAGAAGGAGGCGGCGGTTCAAACCGCTGTCGAGCTCAAACCATCCAAGAGAGACCAGCTCAAGCGACGCGTCCAGAGGCTGGGTGCAAAACTCACAGCTTGACACCCGCCCGGACACTGCCACAGCGACACGATGAGATTGCGACAATACCACTCACCGGGCTAAGATTCTTTTGAGGTTATAAACGTGGTGGCTGGTTTTTGGAGGATTCTCACCTGCAGTGGAAAGCAACTCCACTGATTTCTATATATGATTGTAATACCACTTGAATGTCCTTTCGTCACACCAAAAATGTTGGCACTTCACTGAAGCGAGATTTCTTGGAGTCTTTTTCCTGACGACGCGGAGAAGGCACTCTTGCAGATAGTGAATTTTGAGGCTGGTCCTGTATTCTATCTTTTGATCTCCCCTCACTCGTCTCAGGGAAATCGTCCAATTCCTCCAAAAGCCTTCTCTTCCTGGTATTCATGTTCGAGCTAGTCGAACCACTGTATACAGAGCGGCTGGAACTGCTCACTGCTTTCTTCTCCGAATAGTGACCGTTGCTCTTTCCAACATCGCGGTTTTCTTCCTTTATAGGTGTACCAGGAGTCTCTCTTTTGACTGGTGCTCGTGCCTTCATGGAGTCTACCCGCGGCAACGGAGCAGCTTTCGAGGTGACTTGGGTGACTTCCAGGTCATCATCATCCTCGGAGGCTGTCTCGTCGACGTGTGACTCCTCTTGTCGGCGTGGTTCAGGAGATGGCTCTCGCCGATCATCCTTTCCATTCGATCCTGCCTGCCTGTATCCAGCCGCAGCTCTAGTACTAGACTTGATCCCCTGAAGCCCAACCAGCGACCTTGACTTCCTCGGACTGGTCATGAGGCTGTGGAGGGACGTGCCAACCCAAGGATCGTCGTCGCGATCCTCCTCCTCGTCCAGATCGCTGGCCTCCTCTTCCGAATCGACTCGTGGCCGCTTGCCTCTTGTCTCGTCCAGGCCCTTTCTCTGCCGGGAAGCCAACTCTTCGGATTCCTTCTGCTTCTTCGTCTCTTTCCTCATGACCGTCTTGCCGTCCGTCGGTCGCGCCAGATCCTTAATCGCCGTCGCGTTTTCCAGTTTAGCCTGCTTCCTCCGCCGCACGTACTCTGCGTGATGTAGGTGTCGCGTGAATGTTTGCGCGACGGCGTAGAACTCGTCCTCGACCATGATGTACATATCGTCGTTGTCGAATCCTTCCCTTAGAAACCTAGCAGTCGAAATTAGCGGCCAGTCGCAAATATTATCTTACAGCCATACTGACTCTTCCGTTGGAGGCTGCCGGATTGGGGAACTGGAGGGGCTCCGAGCTAGAATCGCACCGTGTCAGTAAAGTGAGGTAGGAGCGACTAGAGAATAAGTAGAAAAACAAGTCATACAGGATCTCAGGAAGTCTGTCTTCTTAGGTGTCTCTTTGACAGGAGACCTCCTTTTCCTGGCATTGTCACTGCCACTGCCACTTGGCGTGGTATCAGGACTGACGCGACGTGGACGCGGGGTTGACTGCTTCGTCGTGTCATCTTTTGTTCCGCCGACGAGCCATGGCAACGAGCGTGGCATATTGACTAGGCCGCTCGAACGCCTATTGGAACGTGAGTCACGATGGACTTGAGAGCTTCATTACTTGGAAAAAGAATGGTTTCTTCGTGGGCTCACTCGGAGTGTGCAGGAAACGCGGTCGATTGCCGCGGTCCGGATGCTAACAATCACGTTTCCAAAACCGGCTCAGCTGCCGCCTTGACGACCTACGAGTATGTACGGAGTACTCCGTACTATCTAAACGAAATTGCGAATCTAAACCTCAGATGAAGAGTAATAGAGTATTATCTCAATTTCAACCTATTTCGGGGTATCTAGACTCCCAACCATAATGAAAAGACAAAAGCCGATATGTATCCATTTCCACAACGCCAACCGAGATAAGATCTGAATCATGACCAACCCGCTGACCATCTCATCCCATTTAATGAATGCCTCTCATATTTACCGAAAAAGCGCGTCGCCAATTACGGTACTAGTCGAGAGAGAAAGACTGAAAGTCGATTATGCCTCGCCCGGGCGCTTGCTGTTGCAGCTGACAATCTTCACCCTGTCCGCCTGGACGGTCGACTGGTTATCCAGCTTGAAAGTGACATCCTTAATCAGGAAGGTCCAGACATCATCACAGAACCGGTAGGTGTCAAGATGGCCCTTTTCACGTCAGCATACTGGCAACGCCGCCGTTATCAAGCCGGAGCATCCACAGGGCAGTACCTTGAAAGTGAGCCTGGCGCGGACTTTGTCTGCGAGAACCTCCGTGATGACGCGGTCGTAGTTGGAGAGGATTTTCATCGCCAGCTGCGGCTCGATGCGACCCTCGTTGATCAGATCATCGAGCGTATCGGTGAGCGAGAGCCCGAGACTGCGACAGAAAGCCAGAGACGTCAGCTCGTGAAACCTGGAGAATTACACATCATCTAAAATGCTCTTTGGCAATACCTGCTACCGCGGTAGAGCTCATAATACGCCTGGGAGCTCATCTTCACGGTCGAGAATGAATGATGGATGAGGGGAAAACAGGTTTAAATAGGGAGGCGCAGGAGTCACGAGATGGATGTTGATGGTTGATTAGTCAGTATTCACGTGTGACGTGATGTGCCTGGTGAGAGTATACTTCTGCCTCAGGCATCAACAGTATGATATCACTTTTACTCCAACCTGAGTGCAAGGTGATAGATGCAATTATTTTGATAGAGAAAAATAATCAGATATATTACTCTGATTTTGTATACTCGAGAATTATGACACTAAGAATATCACTGAATGGTCTACATCGTACCAGGCTTGCCACTGGTACATCAAGATACTATCCTGGTGTACATCCATCTGATATCAAAAGAGACCGATCAGACTCCTCTAAAGGTTGATATTACTACATCTTCCTTTCCAGACAGCTATATAGATGAATCTGCATCGCACATGATTCTAATGCCTCCCTCCCTTCAGCAGACTCATCCAAATCCAAACTATCAAATGAGCAACCATCCTCCAACAACAAACAAGAGATAAATAAATTGGAGACGGAGACCAAGACTGCTCGTACCGCCCAAACAGACGACGAACTTCGCGAGAAGCTCGAAGCCACGTCCGGTGAGGGCGGTGCTGCGGGGATCGAATGCGAGAATAGAAAGCCAGTGGCTATGAAGCGCAGTGTGCGAGAGAATATGTCCCGCTTGATTTGATTTGACAACGGTATCCTGAGAAGCGTGGCAGCCTACCAAGGGAAGAGGAATTCCCTAGGCATCTTTCTTTCTGCGAGAGCGTAGGCCTGTGTTGACTAACTAGAAGGAAAAGACCTAGAACATAGCAAAAGGGAGAAGAGCCAGAACAAAATACACATCTAACCCTTAAAAAGAGACATCTCAATATATCTCCACTATATATATCTCAGCTTGGTCCTTGAAACAGAGGTCAAAAAGGACCGTGGATATTCAACTATTCTAAACCTTCCCTGAAACACCCGCCCCTTTTAGGACATTGGCCACGTATTTACGTGGTATAAACATGTTTTCATACTCTGCGTACTTATATATATTTCGAGTTCGGGATTATTTCTGGCCAGCCACCATCCCAGCGAGGACGCCAGCACCAATCACACCACCATCTGAAGCTTCGCGAAGGAAGACTGACTTCCCACCCTTCTGAGGACCCGTTCTCATAATCAGTCGGTCGATGTAAGTCTGACACGTCTCCTTGAAGTTCGGGTAGTTTTGAATAATGCCGCCGGTGTAAGCGACAACCAGCTCCTCCGGGCCTGAATGCCAGTCAGCAGGTGTGGGAGACAGGACGGGAACTATGGGACCCCGTAGCACTCTCGCTGATTCGGCACCTGAATTTCCTGTCAGTGTGCCAGGCGCAACCAGGTTGTTCGACCCAGCCTGAGTCTTGACGTCTCCCTGATAGACAAGAGGATCAACTTGCGGAGGTTGTGGTGAGTTACGGGCACTGTCATCCTTCAGCTGGATCTCGCGCGTACACGCAAGAAGCCCAACAACTGCAGCAGCAATGAGTCCAGCAGACCGCGTCTGGACAACCCTGGCTATCTTCCGGAACGCTCCTGCAGAGGCTGCATCCCAATTCCAGTCACTCGATTCAGGTGGTGGAAGTGACCGTGCCAACTCAGCGGCCAATTCCTGATCTGATCGACTTCGAGCAACTTTCTCCGATAGAAAGGTGGTGGTCAAAGCATACTCTTGCACCAGAGGAGCGGGGAGTGCTTTCTTGGAGAGTCCCACCACGGTGGTTAGGTAATCGAACAGCACGATGCGAACAAGTTCTCCGATGTACCTGCCACCGGTCATGTACTCAAAGGGCTGGAAGCCAGGGCGAGCGCATGCGTTGTCTAGTTCGGTATCCCACTTGGTAGTGATGTTCAACTCCTTAAGAGGCCCGGCTGCGCCAGAAATCGTCCACTCCGTATTGACTACAGTCTGTGTAGCTTCTGGGTCCTTGGAATTGACCATTTTAGCTTTAAACTCGTGCAGATCTGACAGTTGCATTGGAATCGTAGCGTTACAGCCGGTGCCGACAATTATACCCATCGCCACTCGACTATTTGGTAGAGACTTTACGCAGTATGCCAAAGAGACAAGCGTTGCAACGGTGTCGTTGGTGATGGCGGCAATCTTCAGTTTTGGTAACGCGAAGAGTTTCCGCCGCTTGGACGATGGTTCTTCTTCGTCGTCTGGACGTCTCGTATGCTTCTCATAGCCAGAGAGCAGCATATTACGAAGATTGAGATCAGATGTGATCGCAAAACCCTTTCCCATTGGCATCAAGGTGGCCTCCGAGACCGATTCTTGCCTGTGTTGTGTCAGCATGGAGCCTTTCTAGACAATTGCCTTGTGCTGTGTCTTGACGCAATCATGATCAGATCTTTTTTAAAGATAGAGCTGAAGAACCTACATGATAGGGAAGCTAAAGGTGATGCCCATCTCTAGCTCTTCGGGAATCTCCCCTTTGGTAGCGTCCGAGGAGAGACTGTCTGCCACCACCTCCGCAATGCAATCACCGATCCACGAAAACAGATCGTCCGCTTTATCCATCTTCAAATGCTCTTGAATCGGCCATGCTTTCTCTAATGTCCGCCTCACACGTTGCCTCTGCGCCTTTCTAAGTGTATCACGTGACTTATCGGATGCGTCTGCAGCTCCTTTATCGGAGTCAGCATCCTCTCCCAACAGTTCGATAAAGGCGACTCTCAGATTGCTGCCTCCGACGTCGATGGCCAAATAACGGCCTACCTCTTCTCCAGTGGGTAGTCGAGTCACCGGAGTGGGAAGGAACTGTTGGTCCGAGGTCAAGGCGAGATGTTGATATACTTCGGAAAAACGACGGGCCAGATTGTAAAGTACCCCTTCATCCAGGACGAGGGGCTTGAGGAAGCTGTCAAGTGGGTCTATCTGCAGCCCTGGCCCTGGCTCATTGTGTGAGTTCTCCAAATCGGAACCAATGTCCTCATCGTCGACTTCGTCCTGGGTATGGTTTTGTTCGACATCGCGGCCGTCCGTATCGTCCATCAATGGTTGTCCCGCCATGATGATTCGGCCGAGAAGGTTTCCAGCTTATACAATCAATAATACGCTCGATATGACAGCGGTTGGCGAAATAAAGCACGTGTATGTGCGACCAGATCAGGGTGACGACTGCAACGAGTGTGACGTTCGCTCCACGAGGCAGGGCAGATATGGTGGATAAATATATTAAGGCGGGATCCAGATCAGACTGCGATAAGGATACCTACGAGCGGAACTAGATAGAAAGTGGGCATGACATTAGCTAAGCTATCCTGACAGATGAGGGGAACTGCTCACAGGGCCATACAGTAGTATTATTAACGATGGGCGACAGGTGTGCCAGCACCTGTCTATTGCGCGATCTCGAGGCAGCTTGTAAGGATTTCGATATCTAGACGGAGGATACAGGGATAGCGGGGAGGGGTGTCATTCGCGAAGCCTGCTTAAATGGGAACCTGGTCACGCCTAGACACAGTATGGAAGGCGGGCGAGGGTCGAGAAAACGAACTGGGGATCGTCGCGTTCCAACTTCCGCCTCGAGCAGCCAGGATGGAGCTGTTTAAGAACGAGCGCGGTGGCTGTCGGCGAGCTGTGAGTAGTCGAGAGAGAGGGAGCTACGGATGGAGCAATGCGACCACACGGGCACGAGGCTTCACCCCGATGTGACGCTGTGCGTGAGCGACTCTGGCGTACTCCAGACTCAACAACCAGACTGGCCTTGACGCGGGCCGCAAGCACGATCCGCCTGGCAATTAGATTTTACTCACCCAGTTCCTGCGTGGGTCGGCACCAGCTGCGCGTCATTGGTAATTGGCAATCGGGTGGTGGTGGATAGTGGGGGAACATCGACATACGGAGAAGATGGATCCGCTTTCGGGATAAAGTAGGTCGTTTCATCACGCTTTGTTTCAGATGTGGCCGTGCGAATTGCTACAGCATTACTCACTAATTTGACAGATTTATAGCACGTATCTTCCCTGCGGAGTTCTCCAAATAGACCCCAAGCCTATCGCTAGGAGCTACCTCAAAGGGCAATGAAGCATCTAGAAGTATAGTTGGGCGTGGTATCCAGTGACAGTACGGAGTAGATCTGGAGTCCTTGTGGACCCATTGCGCACTTCTGGGCATGGCATGGCATCAAAAGCTTGCCCTCGATAAAACTTATTCTGCACGTTTGCATTTTATTACTACTGCAAATATTATTCTTCTCGAAGCCTCAAGCCTCAAAGGATTGACAGCCCTCAATTCACAGAGCGCTTCGTTGTTCTATCCACCTTCCATCTGAGATCTTGCTAATAATAGCTAGCAACGTGCTGAGAGACCCGCCGTTTAGTTCTCCTTCATAGTGCCAGTTGGCTTGCAGCTCAACCCGAGCGTCTGGAGTAGTATTGACTGAGCCACGAAGCTAGTTTCACAAATAGACCCCAAGACAAGATCATTTTGAAACGGTCAGGATGATCGCTTCCTAACTGCGTTTCCAAAATACTTTTATCTATAATAATTGTTATTCACCATATCACAATGCTACCCGGTTGATTGTGCTGTCAGGCATAATGATTATTGTCTTTGATATCTCGAACTATGCCGATATCGGGGTGACACAGTGGTCCGGCTCTGCCGTGGAGTGCCTCAGTCGATAATGCGTCCAAGGAAAGCAGTGCAGGCAATCGGATTTCTCTCCATCGCATGTCGTATCCACCATCCAGGCTAGATCGAGTCGTAGCTTCCCAACAACAGTTGGATGTGCTCAATAAGCTTGCGAGGCCAAGCCACCATGGATAGCATCTACTTCCTGGGAAACCCAGCACGATGTCACACCAAGATTCTAATTTGGGCGCGATCGTTACATGACATGATCGCGGATAGCTGCCTTCCAGATTAAGGCTGCGGGCAACTGCATCTCATTGTACTCCGTAATCATGATCCGTGCTTGTTGGCGACTTGCAGGCTGACAGTACCACATGGCACCGGGGGGGTGGAAACGGCTCAAAGCTAAATCGTAGCCTCTACTGTACAAGAGCGATAGCTTTCAGCCACCTTGAGTCGTCCTGACGCCACAAGGACGGAGTAGCTACCTCAAACGGTATTTCCGCTGACTCGAGTCTCGTATAGAGAGCTTGTGCTTTATTAACTGCGCTGTAGAATTGTGAATAACACAAGCTTGTTGACATACTACTGAAGTAGTCGATCAGCAAGCCATTCTGGCTCCGGGATGAGAAAACCCCGCAATATGCCGATCAACCATGACGAGAATAATGCGGAGAGAGCCAGACATTGTGCGACATCGGATTCGGACCGAGTGCTGGAGTGGTATTACTGCAAATCACGGTAAGCGCCAGCTCTGTGTAATCTCCCAGGTGTCATTGGCTCAGCCTCTCCGCGTTGAACCACGGTGCCCGGCCATGAAGCCGAAGTTGACGGGAACTACATACCTAGGTACATGGTGGTGTGATTCCGCTCATTGAGCATTTCACCTTTTTTTTTTTGATGACCAGTTTGCTGATTCCGAGATTGAGAGATTCAATTACTCAAGTTCAATCTTAGCTAACATCATGAAAATCGCTGTCATTTTATACCAGTGCCCAATGTTGTTAGAATCGAGCATTCAACTACCTTCCTTATCGGCTCGTATGATTGGTTGTTTTGGGAAAGCATGCGAGTGCTTAGTAAGGGAAGCGCGACCCTCCCGGGTGCACGTGCTCTGAATAATCTTGATTAGTCAGATTGCTTTAGCAAGACAACTACTCCGTAATTCCATCATCGCGCCTCCGGACTTGCACGCCGAATGCTTCACCTACAGAATCCCACAGGCTGTCTGCATTAGCTGCGGGAGCATGAGCGAAATAGGAGAATCAATGTCAAATTCTTACTGATCACAGCAGGAACCTGAGGCATTATGGCTGGGAACCCTTATGCAGTGTACAAAGAGCTCGTTCGACAACAACGTCAACAAGAACGGTTTGGTCCTCAAGATGATAACCCCTCTGTAATAACAGAAAGCAGAATTAAGACGCGGCGCGAGATTGCTATCGGTCGTTCCTTGCGCCGCGGTATTATCATCATCATCGTCTGCTGGGTCCTGTACTTCCTCTATGTGAGTCGCCTTCTTGTCAAGACACCGACACCCACCAGTCCGGGTAACCACCTGGTGGACGACTCAATCTCTACAACACACGATGTCGGGGGCCATTCAGAGACGACTGGAGGCAAGAAAGTGCCTCTAGAGGTACACATCATGAGCAAATGCCCCGATGCCCGCGACTGTCTGCAGCAACTCGTCGTGCCGGCGATGGAAAAGATCAGTGACAAGGTCGATTTTCAGCTTTCTTTCATTGCAAGGTGCTTGCTCAATCCCTTCACTTGATATGTAGTCAGGGGATTGAGTGCAAGGCTGACGTGATCGCATAGCGTCTCCAATAAAAGCTCCGAGGTCGACTGCATGCACGGTCCAACCGAATGTATCGGGGACATGCTTATTCTCTGTGCAGCCAACCTTCCCTTCCCTCCTAGCCAAAAGTCGTCCTCTTCTTCGTCTTCCTTAGCGTCTGGCCCGCATACCCCGACAATCCGTTCCCTTGGCTTCGCCAATTGCCTGATCAGCTCTTATGAGAAGATTCCCGAACGCACGCTGGTCGAAAACTGCGCGCTCGAGCATGGCATCGACTTCGACGCACTGAACCAGTGTGCAAGCCGTGAGGATGACGATGATCCATATGAAGATGACGACCCGGAGGACCCGAGTGGGATCGCCTTGCTGCGCAAGAGTGCACGCCGCAGTGAAGCGCTGGGGGTCAAGAAGAGCTGTACAGTACGGCTGGATGAATCAGTCTGGTGCGTCAGGGATGGAGGAGTGTGGAAAGATTGTGCTAAGGGCGGGGAGGGAAGTAAGGTACGAACATTGGTGGAGGAGGTCGAGAAGTTATGGAAAGAGAGGAATTAAGTAGTCGCGATATTGGGAGAGTAATGTGGAGATGCCTTCTGGCTTCTTTTATTTATAATTTGGTGAGTGTTCTTTCCACTGGCTGGAGTTAGCGCCATGCTTGTCGAGCTGTCAATATCCTCGCTAGATACGATTGTACGAAGCTGTCAATAACAATGTATTATATCCTCGAATTGTGATACCCGAAGCCCAAATCTATCGTTACAGCAGCTTTGCATGTCGTTCTGTGAGACTCTTCAGGATCCTTACGAACTATCTTGCTATCGAAACCACCTCTATGAACACGAAGGAAGAAGAGCCCAAGTGGACCATTAAAAAAAGCTCACATCCTCAGCTTCTCATTGAGTGCAAGGATGCTACGAAAACCCCACCTATGCGTTTGGCGGGCAGGGCTTTACTCAGGCCGGGTCATCTGGTGGTGTTGGGAGATTTTGATAATTATCGCACCCCTCAACCATCACGGCCTCTCAGGTTCGAACCCAGGACCAGCATGTTATATGTCAGGTGACCTGCTATGAGCAGGTTACCTTAGACCACTAGGTCACTGGTTCCAGGTTCTGTTGAGAGGTATAATGAGAATGTCGATATTTCTGCGTGCTGGGTCTTTGTTTGTTTGTTTGTTTGTTTGTTTGTTTGCTGGGGAGGCGTGGGTGAATTGGGAGAGACCTGCGATATATCCAGCTACTGATATCCCTTGTTGATGGTGTACCATGTCTCTCTCTCTCTCTCTATCCCTGTCTCTGAATTTATTTGCTTGCTTTGGTCAACAATGGATTCACGCTGGAACCGTTCTTTCTTGATCGATGATCTAGATTTTGATGTCTTTACAGCTATATCAAAAAAGGCGATACTCAAACAAGTTCAAATCTTTTAAAGGCAATATAGTAGATATCAATTGATATATACTTGGCACCTCGATAGACAGTCCTCAGCAGTCTTAAATTGAACTACAGTCAATGCGTCTGATATTTTGGGTCCGGGCAACCCACTCACCCGCCTTATCATTATTTTGTAATAGAAGAGTAGTAATTTCTTTATGGCTTAAATAAAAATAAGATCCTCAAATGGAAAGACAATCCGCTTTCACGGTCATTCCTGCTTTGTTTCTTTTTCTTTTTCGTATTGTTTCCGGGGCTTCATGAGTCCTCCAATGTCATTGTCACTTTATACGGTTCAATGGTATACCTGAGAAGGATAGAAGTGAATGGATTAACAAAGCAGTTCTAAAAGGAGACCGTAAAAAAGGCAGGATCTCGAGTGATAACAAAGACATTTATCCACTCATTCGACCTGTGCACCACGCCCATAGTGAATTCAATGGAATTATATATATTTAGACTATGTATAGATTTCTTTTGACATGATGGCATATATGCTATTGAGGTTCACATGCTGCTTTCTTTCTATCCATGAATAGATTGTTATCGCATATAAAGAACAATACATCCCCCCCCCCCCCCCCCCCCCCCCACCCCCCCCCCCCCCCCCCCTTTCGTTGTTTTCTTCTCTCATTCTTATTCTCATTCTCATTCTCCTTGCTCATTCATCCATTCAATTCCTCTACTAAAGAGTCTAAAGAGTGACAACCTCAAGACAAGACAAACAAAATAAATCGAGTTAGTTACCAACTCGCCATTGTTGAACACTAACTAACTAGACATCAACAACAACAATAATACAATAACTTGGAAATAACAATGTGCTTCTACAAAGAGAACAAACCCCCCTGCATCTGCAAAATCCGCTACCTCGCTCGACCCTGCTGGCGAGCAACCTTCTACCGATCCTGCAACTCGAATCCGAACCCGATCGTCCAGGTTTGCGGCGTCGTGGAGACGGCGAGAGATGTGCCGCCTCGGTCGTGCCATGATTGTGAGTCCCTGGCTGCGCTGATGGAGGCCCAGGCTGCGGCGCAGGCGACGAGACCCGTAGAACTGCGGCTTCAGGAACGAAGACAACGACGACAGCAACGACGACCGCGTCGGTCTTCTTATGGTCTTGACGGGTTGAACGATTCCGTGTCATCATTATCATTGTCATCCTCGCATCCTGCTGGAGTCTCTCCGTTACCACCTGTCCTAGCTGACGTTAACCAGAACCAGAACCAGCATCATCGGCCACGGAAACAGAGCCAGAAGACATCTGCCAAAAGGTCCGCACGTCCTCCAAGAAGAGCTACCATGAGACTGATGGGAAAACGACAGCAGAAGAAGAAGCCACAGAAGCAGCAGCAGCAGCAGCAACAGACCCAGCAACCAGTCCTCATCTCTATCACAAAACCAGAACCAGAACCAGCAACATGTCCTCAGATAAGCGAGTTTTTCAATTTCTCCAGCTTCGACGATGCTACGCCATTCTCGGATGGTATAGAGGGTATACACGTACATGAATTAGGTGAGCGTCTGAATCAAGCCTTGGAGACAGAATTAGAAAATCCTGGGCAGAAACAACAGCAGCAGCAGCAGTCTGGAATCACCTTGTTGGCACCGGCGACGGCGCCGGCAACACCTCCCCAGACGATCGATCCTCGTGTTCTGCTTCTTTCTTCCGACTTTGACTTTGATGATGTGCCTTTGCAGAAGAATATAGGTGAGCTGTTGGGTCTTCCTTGATCTTACTTGAGAGGATACAAAAAAAGAGAGAAAGAACAATTCCTTACAGGAGGCTTGGAAAGAAAGCTTCACAAGGAAGGGATATCGATTCCTCACAAAGCCTGGTAATCTTTCATCAGCCTTACCTTTCTTTCTTTTTTTGTGTTCTTTTTTTTTCTTTCAGGGAGATATTCCCTTCAGAAGTGAATTTGATTGACAATGGAAAATGCTGTTGTTTTGTCCTCCATGCTTTTCGCATTTCCTCGACGACGAAAACTTGTACCTGTACATACATATGTGCGTGAAGAAGCAGACCGTTCCCTTCAGGAAAGGGCGTA
The DNA here is from genome assembly GCF_041956645.1 of Rasamsonia byssochlamydoides. Classification (NCBI taxonomy): domain Eukaryota; kingdom Fungi; phylum Ascomycota; class Eurotiomycetes; order Eurotiales; family Trichocomaceae; genus Rasamsonia; species Rasamsonia byssochlamydoides. The sequence goes on along the minus strand of NW_027192384.1, from coordinate 640,269 downwards.
CATACTGTTCCTAAGTACTCTATTAATGCTAAGCAGACATTATTAGCTTTTTGTATGGCATTAGAGTCGGAAAGAGGGCGCGAAAAAAAATAATAAAAAGGATTGCTGGTCGTAAATTATATCGCGACAAGTTGTGTTAAGAGTAGAAGAGTACAGTAGAGTCAGAGAGAGACACTTAACTCTAGACGATCAGATCCACATATAGCTACGTTTCAAGAGATTTAAAAGTTACCGATACTAGCAAGGCAGACTTGTCTTCAGAACAGAAATATCAAATCCATTGACACGTCCTCGCAAACAGCCCGATCAACCTCTTCCTCAACTCAAAGAGAAAGGAAGAGGGAGGTCCGTGGGGACATGTCAGTTCGTCAGCGGTAGCTAAATCACATAATGCTATGACAAAATTACAAAGGTGCAAAGTGCCAAAGTCACAATGGGTACACATACAGAAATAACAAAAGCACAAAGGTACAAAGGTACAGTTCAAAAAAAAAACAACCCGAAAACAGTACAAAGTGTCAAGGTACAGTGCAGTACAAAACATCAAAAGCCCAAGATAACAACATGCCAAAGTACATGCAAAACGATCAAAAATACAATGACCAGAACCCGGACGCAACGCTCTCAGTGGTATGGATACACACACAGTAAAAATCAAAATAGCTTTAAAGAGCAGACCCAAAACAAGTCCAGAACGCCACGGAGTTAAAATCACGAAGTAAAATCATCTCTGCAGACACCATTTCGAGCTTCGGACAAACGTAACCGACTTCCGGAGTGCATCGTAGCAAACCTCCATACAACCATAGGCGTGAGATGCGTGCCGGCCCCCGGTCCCTCAGCTATCAACTTCTATACCCTATCAAAATTTTATACCCTATTGAAATTATAAGTATCATATAGTCAATCTAGACTCTGGGTGACTCACCTAAATGCATGTCGCATCGAATTCCCGTATCTCCTGCTGTCAAACCACTTCCACTAAGCCCAATCACTTCTTCGTTTCCGAAGAAGGAGGTCTTAAGCGGGGGTTCAACTGAAGACAGGGAAAAGACGAGACAGGACAAGTCTAACCATCTTACGAAGACCACTACAGGTCTGCGCACTCCACGCCGTTGACCAGGCCCATTGATTTCTTGAATTCTTCAAAGCCCTGGCAAAAAGCGTCGTAACCGGCATCGATCTCCTCTGGGGTCATCATCTTTTTGACGATTTCGACTGCCTCGGGGAGAACACCCAGGGTCTCAGCCTGAGGCCGAGTCTCTGGCCACGATAGCTGGCGAAGATCTCCGGAAGGACATTTGCGGTACAGCTCGTAAGCGTCCCGAGCAAATTCGTCGTCTGCCCCAAACAACTCTATCATTTCGCGATTCTCTTCTTCTGCCGACAAGGTTGTCGGCTCGGCAGGAGTTGTCGGTTTGGCAGGAGTCTCCGGTTTAGCAGGAATCGACACTTTGGTAGGAGTCGTTGGTTCGGCAGCAGTCGTCGGTTTAACAGGGGCTGTCACGGCGGGAGCGGTCACTTCGGCGGTTGTCTGTTCAGCAGAAGCCAATGGGCTCGAGATACGTCTCGAAGCACGAAGACCACTAGGTGTCTTCGGCTTGTACTTCTCAGCCTGAGAACGCGCCTTGGCCAATGCTTCGCTGTCGAAAGCAGGTGTCGCCGGGACAGACGGGGTAGAGGGAGGGGTTGAGGGTTTCGCCGTGGGCTCCGCCACAGGCTCCGCCGCGGGCTCGGCCATTTGCGGTGCATGCTCTGCCACCTCGGCCCTGTCAGATGGGGTTTCCAACGACACAGGGCGCTCGGGTCGAGGGGCAAAAGGGTCCTCTAGGCCGATAAACTCGCGACCGGCATAGGGATCGGTTGCGCGGGCACGGAGTTTCGATGGCGTATCCTGGGGGCTGGTGTCGAAGCGAACCCTCTTCACCGACCGCCGATTTGATCGCCCCATGGCAGGAGTCGGAGTCTGAGGTTCTGGAGCAGGGCGGGGGGAGATCTCGGGCTCTTCTTCACTCTCTGGACTGTAAGTGAAGAAGTCCAAATCCATCCCATAGCTGACGCCGACTGGATTGGGGATCACATCCGGAGAGGGAGGAGCCCGCTTGCGTTTCTTGCCGGCATCGTCCGTCTCTGGCGGGGGGGTGAGCGTGTCCCTGTCCGCCGCTTTTTCGACAGCTGCAACCGACTCCGCCTGCGCCTTTGATGGGGTCGCTGGGGTGTCGCCCAGGTATAAACGCTTGTCAATACCCGCTGGGAAGAGCGAGTATGATAGGTCACGATGACTTTCCTTCTCGGAGTCAACCGGGACACGAGGCTTGGCTGACGGAGTCGGCGAGAGGTCAGCATCCTCAGCCGCAACTACAAGGACTTCATGTTAGCGACACATTTTTAGTTTCTTGCAAAGGATTTAGCTTACCAGCTGGGGTCTCCTCCAAGTTGGCCGGACTTCTCAGAGTGGGGAGAAACTTCGTCAGCGACCGAGGCACCGAGCCAAACAATGTGCGGAGACCCCAAGAAGACCGTGGGGTCTCGGGCGTCCGAGGCGTCTGTGGTTCTGTGGCAGTTGGCTCCAGCGACGGTGCCGGTTCTTCTCCATTGTTCATCGTGTTAGGTTCCTCTACGACGGCGTGGGTCTCTTCCACAGTAGGATCCTCAGTCTCTTCCACGGCGGGCTGCGCAGCTCTCTGGGCGACAAGCTGAGGTAGACGGAACAGAGTCGCTGTAATGTGCCCTTGAGCCTCGAGCTCCCGGCGGCGCTTCTGTTCGGAATACGGTTTCATGTTGGCGGTGAATCGACGGGCAAGAGGGGTCGATCGATGGGCGAAGGGGGTGCTCCCTGGAGGCCCAGTCATGCGGCGCTTTTGCGACGGTGTAGCAACGTCGCTGCCGTGATCATCTTCACCGTCGGCACTGATATCGTTGAAGGGCCTCTTCGTCGCGCTTGCTCCGGCCGCTACATGCTCTGTTAGTAATCGCGTCAAGAACCCCGCCCAATATCGGTCCAGAGAAGCGGCGTAGTGGTGTCCATTAGGCATTCCAAAGCTGCTGAGCAGCATGGGCAGCGTAGGGGATGTCCAGGGCGGTCCGAGGTGTGCTGGGCAGGCGGTGCTGGGGACACAATCTCCTCCACTTCTTCCTCAACGGCCGAAGATGGAGAATTGACAGCGTCCACCGCAGCAGGGTAGAGATTTGCCGCTCCATTCATAATAGATGGGGAGGGCACACTGGGGCTGGCGAAATTTGGGATATCCAGAGTATGTCTTCTGGGGATCTCCTTGCAGCTGGGGTAGAAAGGGAGTTGGACCTCACCTTTAATAGCCTCGCCATGTTTCTCAGGGGTAACAACTGAAGGACCAGACTCGACCTGGGTCTCATTGTGTTCGGCTGCGGACGACTCGTCTTGGGTTTGAGACGCCTTTTTCGCGGATGCTTTCTTCTTCGCGGCGAGCTTGCGACCACGTTTCGCTGGTTTTGTGGCTGGTTTTGTGGCTGGTTTTGTAGCTGGCTTGGTGGTGGGTGCTTTCTTTACTCTTGTTTTTGCATCCTTCGAGGGGCTCGTCGAGGCTTGCGCGCGTGTCTTCTTCCGGCGAGGCACGTCCTCAAGCGACACGAACCCGCTAGGAGACACAGCTTGCGAGCGGGTACGCATGGTGATGGGAGAGTCGCTGAGGCGACTGATTCAGATAAAGATGAAAGTCAGCTCAAAAGCTTGACAGATTGTCTTGACCTCGCAACGGTTTGAGAATTCAACGCGATGAGGTATGAAAGATGCGAGGACGGATGTATGCAGAGGGGTTGGGTGGGTGTTTATGTTGAAGTAGGGTGGCATTGGGTCGTTGAGTACTTCACCTGAGAATATATTTGATCACGACTCGTCTCCTAAGCAGACGCGTCCAGTACCTGTTTACAAGGCGGTGGTGAGCTCAGAGAACAAAGAAATGCGATGATATCAAAAACAAGTCGGAGGCGCCAAAATTCGGAGAGAGGCTTGCGTGACGTGCGGCAGAACCGTCGATCGGAAAGGCGGTCAGCTCGCCACGTTGCCTTCGCTGAGTAAGCTTATTTTCTCATTGAGAAAGTATGGCAAGGAATATAGGAAACCTGGAAAGGAGATAATAAGAACTATATAGGAGGTAGGCCTGCAAGAGTCATTTTCTCTCCAGACTGTCAGGCTTGTGGCCGTTGAAAAGTTACCGACGGATGAGCTGCAATGTACTGTACAATCCACCAACGTCCTCGAGTCTCTCCTTAGAATATGTAACATTCACTCTAAGGCTACTGATTCAAAAAGACAATGAGATTGCCGTAGACAGGTACAATAAGTTACGTCTTATTGAGCGACAACGTCAAGAGCCGCTTGACTTGCTAGAAGAAGTGTGTGTTTGAAGATGCAAATTCCCTCACAATGATACAGGAAGAAGAAACCGGAAAATAATTTACATATGGGAGACCCGCGTGCAAATGTCAGGATAAATCTCGATATGGAGAATACAATGCCGTGAATGAATCAAGGCTGCCTGTCTCCGGAATAGTTCGAAAATGGATTCCCAAATGTCCAAAGATGCAAACCAGAGACCCTGTTAACACTGATAACGATAGATGGCCGAGAGTTTTACATGCTGATTTCGCCTTTCCAAGCAGCATCGGACAACCCGAGAGTCTCCATAAGGTACTGCCACCTGGGGCCACCTCGTTCCCTCCTTCTCAAGTAGCGGAGAAGCTTCTGCCTCTTGTGTACTAAGAGTCGCAGATTCCGCTTGTTGTGCTTATCTCTATTTGCACCCGCCTGTTCCAGGTGCCTAGACAGGTTCAAGATCTTCGTGGTCAAGATGGCGACTTGCACTTCGGGAGAGCCCGTATCCGGCCCAGCCCGGGGTGTCTTTTCCGGATGTGGTTGTTGCACTGCGGGAGCTGGCTTTGGGGGTAGAAATTTGTCTGTGTTGTGTCGTCCGAATGTATCAATGCATTTTTGGATGTTCACCCTCAAGCGATCTTTGGAGTTCCCGTTGGCGAGGCTCACGATACGGTTAATGGCTTCTTGCGCATTTCGATGTTCCTGCAGGTGTCTCTCCGCAGCCTCCTTCTCCAATTGAGGATCGGCGGTTTCTCGCTCCGGGTTCTGGATGGGCGATGTAAGCTCTTTGGAGTACTCGAGGGCTTCTTGAAGCTCCGGCCGAGTGACGAAGTAATTGAGAGCATCAGATGAAGCACCACCCTCCGTTGACGATTCACTCTGGGTTTGCTGAACGGTCTCAGTCGATTGAATAGACTGGATAAACGGAGTTGGTTTGCTTTTGACCGGGTCGCCTAACGCAGCTTGGCGCTCTTCACGGAGGGCTTGCTGGCGGGAGAGATTGGCGGCTTTGCGCTGACGGGACAGAGCCATGAGGAAGGGGTCATGTCTCCTCCTTTCTCTGGACTCAAAGGACCCCGCACGAATTGTGGTTTTGCATGGTTGGTGAGAGAAGGCCGACAGAGGGCTCTGTACATGGGAAGAACCTGCAACAACATCATTAGCTCGCAGCTGGCAGACTGAGAAATTGTCATTGTCTCGACCACATACCCGTAAATGCCTTGAACGGCGAAGGAAATGAGATGCGAGGCGGCATTGTGCAAGACGGCAGTTGACTGTTGTCTCACCACGTCGTCAACAGCGCCTTCTCCAGAACTTTTTCCATGAACTGCTGCAGCCATGCCCGGCTTCGGGATCGAAGCGTGCCTAGGGCTGGATCGGGACTAGCGGCACTCGTGACTCGCGCGCGGATCCGCGAAGTCTTGGCGCGGTGTTGCCCTAACCCACAACGCCGCAAGCGAAATTCTTCTATATCCGCGGCCTCAAAAGGGAAAAAGGCTCCCTCCGTCCTCCTTCTCTCCTCCTACGCATCTCGACAAGTGCCAGGCGATTCTCTCCAGCCAATTCGCACCGACCAGTCGTCCATCATGGCTCCCTCAAACCTGCCCCCGATCTTCAATGCCACCTCCCAGGACATTGAGATGCTGCTCGCAGCTCAATGTCACTTGGGTTCCAAGAACCTCCAGGTGCACATGGAGCCTTACGTCTGGAAGACTCGCCCGGACGGTATCAACATTATCAACATCGGCAAGACCTGGTAGGTTTTTTCCAGTTTTATTCGCGACAATTTTTTCGTGTAGTTTCTAACGGCAATGCCAGGGAGAAGATCGTTCTTGCTGCCCGTATCATCGCTGCCGTTGACAACCCCGCCGACGTTGCGGTCATCTCCGCTCGTCCCTACGGTCAGCGTGCTGTCCTGAAGTTCGCTGCGCACACTGGCGCCACTGCCATTGCTGGTCGTTTCACCCCCGGTAGCTTCACCAACTACATCACCCGCTCCTTCAAAGAGCCCCGCCTGATCGTTGTCACCGACCCCCGCACCGATGCCCAGGCCATCAAGGAGGCTAGCTACGTCAACGTCCCCGTGATTGCTCTTTGCGACACTGACTCGCCCACCGAGTTTGTTGATGTTGCTATCCCTACCAACAACAAGGGTCGTCACGCCATTGGTCTCATCTGGTGGATGCTGGCTCGTGAGGTCCTCCGTCTCCGTGGAACCCTGGCCTCCCGTGATGTGGAGTGGGATGTTGTCGTCGACCTCTACTTCTACCGTGACCCTGAGGCCGAGGAGACCAAGGCCATTGACGATGAGGCCAAGGTTGCGGGCGCTGATGAGGTTGGCCCCGCTGCCATTGAGTCCGGATACGCCGCCGACAACTGGGATGTCTCGGGTGCTGGTGCTGGTGTTCCCGGCTCTGCTTTCGCTGCTGCTAGCGCTGTTGCTGCTGGCACCAGCTGGGAGGCTGACGGTGGCGACTGGGCTGCCAGCTCTGGTGCCGCTGCTGCTGGTGAGAGCTGGGCTGCCGAGGCCCCGGCCAACCCTGACACCAAGTGGTAAATTCTTGACGGGGAGAGGAGCCTGCGAGGACCAAAGTTACTAACATAATAGAATTCGGGACCTTTGGGAAGGACGAGGGCGTTTGTCCACGTGGCGCGCCTATCTCACAAAAATCATCTGGACACATCCTCAAAAAAGCATGATCTATCTCAGCATGTTCCTTTAACCCAATCCAATGCATACAAAAAAAGGGAGGAAAATAAAAGCAACCTGAAAGGAAACTTGAATCTGCACGTTAGGGCTACGATATGATTTGGTCTGATGACATGTGATGTGGTGTGGTTTCCATATGGGGGAGATTTCCTTTGCCATTCCTTAATATTTTGTTTTGACTGGCACTTATGAGGGAAAGATACCCAGTTTGCTCTAGCTTAGCTCTCTGGGGGAAAGCCCTGTGCTGTCAAAACTCGACGAGGTGGACTTAACCGTTGCCTCGGGGGGAATCTCCTTTGTAGTGTAGCTACTATATCTCATATCTCTTCGTTTTAGACCTAAATCGGAAAAGTATGCTCCTGACAGTAAACTTCCTTTTAAGTGTGACACAGCATTGGTAGCGATTTCGATTCTTCTGTAGATCTACCTACACATTTAGGTTTGTAGGAATGTAGCAAGACGCAATGTACCTCATTCCCAGACAGAACTGGGTGTGAGCTTTTTTATGTCTTTTTTTCTCTTTTAATTTTGGTGTGACTCTTGAGTGTTAATTATTAGAATAGATTTTGGTTAAACTGTTGGATTAATCGAAATTATTGTCTTTTTTCCTCCTCTAATCAAAGATAACTACATATTTGACATGGCTCTAATTATATATTTCCTTAGGCAACTTACTATCCTTCTAGAATTCTAGCTCTAAATAAAGTCCTGATTGGAAAAAAAATACCAACGACCATAGTCCCTGCTCATTGTTAAATTGCTTTGAAAGTTGATCACCGTTATATATCTTTCGAGATCAGGGTAAAAGAAATAATACCTGTTAAGACACCGACTCCAACAGAAACCTTCGGTGAGGGACAGCAAACATCAACTCCGTAGGAAAGGTGAATACTGTATCTGAAAACAGACGGGCTGAAGAAAAAGGGGTATCCTAGTACTCCACATCACGATACGTCAGATCAGGGTAATTCCCCGTCTCGATATCGGGAATCTCGTCCTCCCCAAAAGCCGCGTAAGGCCCCTCAGGCCAGAATTCCATCCGCGGCCAGGCCTCTTCCGGCTCGGTGGCAGGCTCCGGGTGAACGTCCGCAGAAGAAGGAGCTCTGTGATAGACCTGGGGCACCGCGGGCGGAGGGTGCTGGTACAGTCTATCTCGGTAGAAGCGCGCCTGTTGGGCCGCTCCGATGGCCGTCAGGAAGGACACGGTATTGAAGCGTCCCGTCGGCTTGGCTCGTTCCTCGTTGATAGAGGTGATCAGCGACTGGGGAAGACCGTTGGGCCCGCACTCGTGCGCGAACTGCAATAGCCGAACAACGACCTTCACCCAGTGGTAGATCTCGACGTAGCTCACCGTGCCGATGTGCTGACGGAACTCGATGGTGCGCCGCGAGCGTTCAGTCTGACAGTACTCCGACTCTCGGATCAGGTACCCCATATGGTACGCGGGCACGTACCAGTAGCTGTCCTCGAGGTAGGGAACGGGCTTGAGGTCCTCGTCCTCGAGTTTCAGCCCCATCCACACCCAGTTGAGAGCCATGAAGTCATGGCACCGGTCCAGGGCCGTGGCGGCATTACCTTTGTATCTGAGAATTTGGCTCGGAAGGCTGCCGTAGGGGCTGATCATCCGAGAAGGCGGGTGGATAGCATTGAGCTCCGGCTCGCACAGCGTCACAAGCTGGCAGAAGTTGCGAAGCGTCTTCATGGGAAAACCCCTGCTGTACATGTAGTCCTGGATTCGAGGGTCGGTGACGGCTCCAACATGGACGTGCAGCCCACAACTGTCGTTGACAAAGATGTCGAAATTGGAGGTGAGACACCTCAGCATACGGCGAATCTCCCGGAACGAGTCGAACGTCGACGCCCTCGCGAAGCGCAGTACCGGGGTGGTGATTTCGACCGGGGCATACCCGAATTCAACGTCCACATCCCTCTTTGGTTTAACAGTTTCGTCGTATTTGACGGTCCAGGATCCGAGTTCTGGCTCGCTGGTATCATAGTTGTTGACTTCCAGGCCGTCCCTGCGGAGGACTTGGATGAGGTGCTCGTGCACAACAAAAAAATCGTAAGTGTTAGTAGCGAGATCTGGCTGGATGTTATAGTCAGCAAATCTGAATTTAATGATCAATTCTAATTCGACGCCGAATGTGAAGAACAGGGGGTAGTACTGGGACGAAACGTGAGAGCCAGTCGGCACGAAAGCCATTTTTGCCAGTCGTTGCTTTGAAAACTGTCGGGATCGTGGATAATGGTTAAGGCTTGATGATTTGGCATGTATATATCTGATTCAAGGCAGGATGATCATGTCGTCTGTAGAGAGATCAACTCCAGGAAATGGACGCCATTTTATATATAAACGACGGGTAGTGGACCAGGAAAATGGATGCTTTTTGCCGTCAAATTTGAGCAGTCATTACTCCATGCGGGTGACTTCTTTATAGGCTCCATGATCCGGCAAGATTGAACAATGGGACAAAGAAGTCGTGAACTTCTATGTTGACTTTCGTAGGCACTGTGATAGAAACAAGAGAGATAAGGACAAAGAGGCATTGTTCTCCCTTCTACCTGTGAAACTAAGACAGCGTAAGTCCATTAACCAGCAGTATTATACAAAGAAAGGTCTCAATCAGAAAGAAACACCTATAAATATGCTAGATGAAACAAATACCATGATCAAAGAATTGTACAGCCACCTGCACTCTGCCCTCCTTGGGCTGTAGTAGTCATCGCTGCAACCTTTGCAATGTCTTCAAAGGTTTCAGCGACAAGCTCTCCTGTAACAGCGGAGCACTCCGCATAGCGATCACAATGGAGCTCTTGAGCAATGCGGTAAGACTGTTTTCTTGTCAGTACTTGAAACACAGGCATCCATAGAATTTTACCGAGCCAACAGAAATGCTTCCAGGGTAACTCGCCTCCTGAGGATAGATTATACTCTCATTTTCTTCTCTGAGGTCCCTTTTGAGGCCTATCATCATAACAGGAATACGTTCACCTGCTCCGCTTTGAAAATATCGGGTGATATCATTTCGCCACTGCAAGTTGGGTTTTTCATGTTTAGCAGAGAGACCAGAATTCTCATTGACAAAGCAAAACAGATCGAATCTGGCTCAGTGATTTGCGAGCAACCTACCCCTTTCAAGCCATCCAGAGTCGCTCTATTGGAGATATCAAACGCCAATAGAACGACGTCCGGCTGCAATGACGTCCAATGCTGGTTAGGGTTTGCCGTGTCGTAAAACTCCAGTCGGAATGATTTCTTCGAGAACCGGATATCGTAGACAAATGGTTGATTGCTGTCATGGAGGAGCTGCAGAGGCTCCTTTGTTTCCCCTGGCGGGCTTGCTTTGGGAGACTTCAGCCGACTAAGCCAGAGTCAGTTACAATGGTCGAGAACTGATATTTCCGCAGAAAAAAAAAGATAGCAATCAGTGTAAGAGAGTACAAACAGAAACTAGCACGGTATAAAGAGTATGCAGATGAAAGAGAGAGTGCACACCAATATCGCAAGGAAATGGGGTACCTACGATAAGAAGGTCGACTTACCGCAACCAGGATCTCCGAGGAGGAGGATGGTCACAGTCGCCTTCTCGCCCGGCTCGTCCATGATGGACGATAGGACTGAGTCCGTCAAGTTATTTTGAGTGCAATCCAAGATGTTAATGTGGACATAGTAAGCTTGAATTACGGCATATGGATGTATTCCAGATGATCTGTGACAGCGGTAGTCGGTCCGTCCACGATTTACATTACGGTACAGCATAAATTACAACTCTGAGCCAACTCGAAAATTTCTCGAATGCGGCAAACTTCAAGATCAGATTACCACAACTGGATGCAGACCAGGAGTCTAATAGCTAGCTAGAGGGGATGTGGCGGTCCCATTGCAGATTCCCGAGATTCAGCCGCATCCCAGAAAAGTTCTTGCCAGCAGAAATACCGCGCAGTTTCTCCTCTTCCTTCTACTGGCAGGGCCCGAAATTCGTCTCCTCCAAAGCTAAATCTAATATGTCGCAAGCCGACCAGCAAGGTTCCCAGCAAGGTTCCCAGCAAGGTTCCCAGCAAGGACCTGATTACTCGACCTGGAGCACATCCAGCCTTATCGAGCGCATTACGGAACTCGAACGTCAGCTTCAGTCCCAGGCAGCTCAATTGTCTGCAGCCCGTTCTTCGACCGAGAAGAACGATGTTGTGTCTCCTACCCAAGCGCAAGCCGTCTCCACGGAGTCGCCAGACGTGAGATCGAAGACGAAGAGCAACGATCCGCCGCCTGATGATTTCACGCGGGTGCGCTCGCCAGATCGTCCAGCAAAGAAGGAGGCCCGGGAGATTGACCCCTCGAAATACCACACCCGCTTCATTGCGCTCAAGTTCGCCTACTTGGGCCAGCGATACAATGGATACGAGCACGCAAACGGGAACGTGACTCCGCTGCCCACGATTGAGGAAGAGCTGTGGAAGGCTTTGCGCAGGGCGCGCCTCATCTTCCCCATGAACAGTTCGTCGACAGATGACTTCGAGGATAACAGCCCGAGGGGAATGAGGCCCTACACCATCAACTGGGAGGGCTGTGATTACTCGAAGTGCGGGCGCACGGATCGGGGAGTGAGCGCTTTTGGGCAGGTCATCGGTATAAGAGTCAGGAGCGCGCGACCAAAGAAGCCATCTACGAGGAACAGCTCTTCTAGTAAACAGGAGCGTGTGACACAGGTCGATTCTCAGCAAAATCTAACAAGAGAAATCGATTCTAGCGCCCTTCCGAGCCTTGGGGAGGAAGACTTGCATGAATCTGATCCAGAGGATGACTGGGACGATATTGCAGATGAGCTACCCTATATACAAATCTTGAATAATCTCCTCCCAGAAGACATCCGCATCCTGGCGTGGTGCCCTCATCCACCCCCCGGCTTCGACGCTCGCTTCTCCTGTCGCGAACGTCGGTATAAGTACTTCTTCACCCAGCCAGCTTTTTCTCCTACCCCTGGCCCCTTGGGTTTCAATCGAGGCGCTGCGAAAGACCGCAAATTCAGAGAAGGCTGGTTAGATATTGAGGCTATGCGCGAAGCCGCAAAACACTTTGTGGGTGTCCACGATTTCAGGAACTTCTGCAAAGTAGACACCAGCAAGCAGATTACCAACTTTGAGCGCATAATTTACCATGCGGATATTGAGCTTGTTGACCCGAAAACTCACCCGCTGGGATACGTGGGAGAACCCGGATTTCGGGCCTTAGAAAACGAAACCGGTTCGGACAAGCCAGCAGGGTCAGAGGATTATCTGCCCTCCACGCCGCTGGTGTATGCATTCACTATCCACGGATCGGCTTTCCTGTGGCACCAAGTCCGTCACATGGTTTCGGTCCTCTTCTTGATCGGCCAAGGCCTTGAGTCGCCATCTATCATTCCGGAATTGCTGGATGTGTCCAAAAATCCACGCAAGCCGACATATGAAATGGCGTCGGATGCTCCCCTTGTTCTCTGGGATTGCATCTTCCCCGACGAAGCGAGCGGTAGCCGTGAGGATGCGCTGGAATGGGTATATGCTGGTGATCCCAGGCAGGCAAAGTCGTCATCCGGCAAAGGAGATGGCAAGTACGGTCTAGGAGGGATTGTCGACGGCCTGTGGACTGTTTGGCGGCAACGCAAGATGGATGAGATTCTTGCGGGGGCATTACTCGATTTGACTGTGAGCCAGGGTGACCGCAGTATCGTCACCCGGGATCCGCCGACAAAGCTACCACGCAGTCAGAAGGTATTCTACGGAGGGAATGAAGCAAGGCTAGGAGGCAAATATGTCCCTGTCATGGAAAAGAAGAAGATGGACACCGTAGAGGTCCTCAATGCGAGATATCTCGCAAGCAAGGAACGCAGAGCAGGGAAGAATGTGGACGATGACCACGGAGACATGTAGACATACCATCATAGATACCATCATAGAATATAAATACTAAGTTCAACGCAAAAACTGATGCGCGTTATGTCATCTGTAAACTACTAACCATGGAGTGACCCTGATTTGGACTCGTAGAGACATTGACGAGCGCCCCTCCAGACCTCTTCAAGGATCATTCGCTTCGGTAAAAGGTTCTATTAGGCATGGTTAGGACTTGCTCAGATAACAGAAGGCATTCAATGCTTACCGGAAACACAACCACGACATCGGGTTCGCCCTCCACGATGACTGCCAGGTAGAAACGCACTTCAAACCCCTTGAAGGCCTCATGGATGACAATATCTTGGATTTGTGTAGTTGGAATAAACCTTGTTGCAGCGCTGGACCAGTACATTGAAGAGGACGTGGACGTCTGGATTCCCAAACCACGAATGACAAGAAGCGATTCCTCTGCGCAAGCCAATCAGTCATGTGTCTTCAGGACATTTTGCAATTGCACAAACACACCAGTATATCCCTTTCGCCATACTGCGTAAATCAACAAGGCACTCACGCCCGCGATAATTGACCAGCCATAGTGATCTGCAACGCGACAGGCAAAGCCGCCCAGAGCAGTCGACCATATATCGTTCCACAACCCATTCTCCACGAGGAAAGAGTGACGCAGTTTGGCTGCGTCAACCAACAAGACAAAAATAAAGACGAGAATGCGCAGAAGAACCTCCGCACAGAATGCAAGCTTAGCGGGCCATGTGTGACGCGAGGGAGCGTTGGAAACGGTGAAACAAACCGTCGTGGGGGATGGACGACGGACGGTGAGCCGTGCTGGCATTGAGACTACCACGATGTTGTAGCAAGTAGAAATCCAACAGATTTTCGGTGCGCAGCCATCCTACCTATAGGTAGGGAAGGACCTTGCGCGGTTGATGCTTTGCACTGCTCTCACAGAAAACATACTCCGTACGAGCATCATCAAAGCCCCCGGAGCTGAGATTGGGCGCCTTACCCGCCCTTGTCCGCCAGTGCCAGGCCAGGCCAGATTGGGCCGCAGCTATCACGTGTGCGGAGGCTGCCAGCTTCTCCGACAACTGAGACCATACTCCCTCACGAGTCACGAGTCACCAAGCTCCCCAGTCCTTCCCCAGAACTGCCATCTTCATACAAATCGCTCTCGTACTTTTACTATTACTACTTGGCCTACGATCTGGAAAGCTTGAGAGCCGTCTCACCAACGCGCTACTTCCTTCATCACCCGCACGTGTTTGCGTTCCCGACCAGCAAACCATGCCAAGGTCACGATCACGATCACGATCTCGATCTCCTCGAATGGAGGAGCGAAGACGGAGCAGATCGCCGGACGGTGACAGAGACAGGCCGCGGAAGAGCCATGGTGGCTTCCGGTGGAAGGATACCACGCGTCGCGAAGACAGATATGCAGAGGACGACCGCAGACTGGAACGGGGCTACAGAGATAGAGGGGATCGAGCACGGTCGCCTCGCCGGGACAGAGATGGGGACAGATACGGAGACAGATACGGAGACAGGTATAGGGACGGTGCCCGTGACCGTTGGCGTGGCAATGACAGGGAGAGACGTCCCCACGATCGCGAGAAGCACCGAGACGAGGACCGCAAGCCAAAACCGAAGGAGAAGAAGCCAGCAGTGTCGCAGTCGTCAGAGCCTATGATTGTTGTGCATGTCAATGACCGTCTGGGAACCAAGGCTGCTATCCCGTGCCTTCCTTCAGATCCAATCAGTGAGTGCACCCCCTGACTTGGAGAAGACAGTGGTATTCACCACGACACGGGGCAATGTCTAATGCTTTGGATTGCAGAACTCTTCAAGGCTCAGGTTGCCGCGCGCATTGGGCGTGAACCACACGAAATACTACTCAAGCGACAAGGAGAACGCCCATTCAAGGACCACCTTACATTGGAGGATTATGGAATAAGCAACGGGGTCCAGCTTGATTTGTGAGCCACAACTTTCCCCCTTCCCGAGCCCTTCCCCCTGCGTGATATAGATGAACGTTGGGATTGGTGACAGATGCTGACTACGTGGCTGCAGGGAGGTCGATACAGGCGATTGAAACGCGAGGCTCTGCCGCCCTGTTGTTACTCAGCTAAGCGGATCCGGGCAGCCGCTGCAGCTTCGAGATCAGGCCGGCAGCATGATTACAGCTCGAGTTCTCCTGTTGCAATAGTCTTTGTTGCTTCTTTGTGATGTGTCTCATGGGACTATTATGGGGTCTGGCGCTCAAAATGGCTCTTTTTTTCGGGGGTTTCTCATGTATCTACCAGCGAAAGGATTGAATCCACATTGTAACGCAAGTATCCATGCCAGCCAGCGTCTTGTGATTGGGCCCCAGTCGTCCTTCTATGCCCGCACACAATTTGCTAGCTGATTGTGTTCACTTGCTGGACCGCTGCTGGATTCTGCCTTTCGTTTTCCTTTCCAAGGTTCTTTTTTTTTTCCCTGTTACAGCGGCACGCGGGGTGTTTGGTGGGCGCATTTTCGACGCCTTGCCGGTTTGGGCAGTCGCGCCACAGCTGCCGGTTTTGGAGCGATGAGCCAAGCCTGACAGGCCGGTTCCACTCCTCTGGAACAGTCTTTTTTCTCCATCGCGGCTCACACGACCGACTCCTCCAATTCTTCATCTCAATGCTTGCTTCTCTTCTTAGCTATCTCAACCCCGCCTGTGTTGACTATCATCCGCAATTCCCACCATGAGGTAGTGGTTCCGCTCGCTCTTGGATGCAAAATTTCTTGGCCGCATCTCTCCACCGGTGACCGCCCGAGACTTTTTCCTGCTATCCACCTACCCTCTTAGCTCCCCCACAATCTTTACCTTTATCGCCCTTCACCACGCTCAGGACTTTCAGCGACCTCGAAAAAATTGTTTAGCCATGGTCAGAAACATCGTTGTCATCGGGGGCACCTCCCATCCGCGCCTGACCCAGACTATCTGCAACCACCTTGGTATCCCTCCGGCGAATGTGCTGCTGTCGAAATTCGCCGTAGGTGAGACCAGAGTGGAGATTAAGGAGTCTGTCCGAGAAAAAGATGTCTACATTATCCAATCTGGCGGCGGGAAGGTCAATGACCATCTGATCGAACTGTTGATCACCATCTCGGCCTGCAAAACTGCCTCGGCTAAGAAAGTAACCGCTGTTCTCCCTTTGTTTCCCTACTCGCGCCAGAGTGATATCCCTTACAACAAGACCGGTGCTCCGCTCGCTAAGTCGTCTCTGCCGCCATCGTTCACTTTTGACAGTACCCCGCCAACCCCGCACCCAGGGAAGCCAGAAAGTCAGGGCGTTGTGAATGGTGTCGACGGTCTTCAAAAGAGTCTCGCAAAAGCCCAACTGGAGGATTCCGAGGCCAGCGCAGTCAATGGCACCTCGCCTGTCAAGCGTCGCCCCATTGCAAATGGAGGCAGGCGCAGTGATACCCTCGACTCTACCCGATCAGATGCCAGCCTTCCCAACGGAGTGAGCAATGACGACAACGCTAGCGTCACTTCGGTCTCTGCAAAAGTCGCAACATTCGAGCCTCGCCCTGGGTATCGGCAGTGGGTTGCGCAGGCAGGCACCTTAGTCGCTGATTTGCTCACATGCGCCGGAGCGGATCACATCATCACGATGGACCTGCACGATCCCCAGTACCAAGGATTCTTTGACATCCCGGTTGATAACCTTTACGGGCGACCTCTTCTGAAGAGGTATATCCAGCGGCACATCCCAGACTATAAAAATGCCATCATCGTGAGTCCCGACGCCGGTGGTGCGAAGAGAGCTACCGCCATTGCCGACTCCCTGGGCATGGAATTTGCTCTCATTCACAAGGTGAGACCTCTTATCGTCTTTGCCTGCTTGTTGTATCTAATCTTGCGAAGGAACGTCGCCCTACCAAGATTACAGACCGTCAGAATGCCACCATGATGCTAGTCGGAGATGTCCGAGATCGGATCGCCATCCTGATCGACGACCTGGCGGACACGTCGAATACTATCACTCGGGCGGCCAAGTTACTGAAGAAAGAGGGAGCTTCTCAAGTCTATGCGTTGATCACGCACGGCATCCTTAGCGGCGATGCGATCGAACGTATTAACGCAAGCGCGCTCGACAAAGTCGTGGTGACAAATACTGTCGACCAAGAAGAGCACTGCAGACGCTGCCCCAAGCTTGAAGTTCTTGAAGTAGGGAACGTATTCGCCGAGGTATGATCTCCGACCCGTGCTTTCATAGTGAAGGCTCTGACAGTTTCAGGCTATTCGACGCGTGCATCATGGCGAGAGTATCAGCGTCCTGTTTCAATATGACTGAGCTCACGTCTCATGACTCCTGCCGATCTGGCTGCCGGGGCAATTGTGATTTCAGTAGAGATGCATAGCCTCTCGACCATTTTCGATAAGATACCATCGTATACGCAATCTCATTTAGAGCGGCAATCTCACTGCCAGGAGGGAACTATTCTATTCAAAAAACATGTTTCAACTGTGTCTAAAATCTGTTTTCTTTTTTCCTCATTCGCCACATCTTTTCTCATTGTTGACCAGTTTTATAAACGAAGAAGCACGCATGCAAAATAACGCCAGAACGATGACATTGACATGGCCAAGTGCTGGTTTCTTGTCTTGCTTTCGTTCATGAAATTTTTGTATGTTTTATCATTATGACTGCTGGGCGCCTTGGTCTGTTGTGCACTATTTTTCTTGAGTCCCAATATGGTGCAATCGAACGCTCTATTGCAAGTTCAAAATAGAAAGGCCAATAGCCCTATCCTATCCTACCGATCCGATCCTATCCATGTATGCACAGTTAAGTTACAAATAACCAACCAGACAAACCATCCTGAACCGCCTGCTCTCCCTAGGTTACCAGCTTTTTGCCATGCATGGATGTACGTTACGTTCACAAAATGAACCATTAGTCAGACATTATATCCTTTCTCCCATTTCTGTGTTGTAGAAATAAATCTCTCTCTCATTGTGATTTTTTTTCTTTGTAGGTAGTCATGTTCCATCTATCAATCATGAACTAAGTGAGAGGGGAAAAAGGAACAAGCAGGTCAATCAATCAATCCTTCATCAAATCCTAACGCCCACCGGAGGAAGACAAAGAAAAAAAAGCTACAAAAAAACAAAGATCAGATCAATAGTACGGCAGGTATGCCTCGGATACATACAATAAATAGACCAGGGAAAAAAAAAAACAAGTAGGCAAAGGACTTCTTTGCCGCCAAAAAAAGGCCAAAAACGACGCATGAAGGAGAAGATAGGAAAGAGTAATATAGGGAGATCTTGTAGGAGGAGGAGGAAGAGGTGAGAGGAGAAAAAAAAGGTGACGTGACTAAAATACGGAAATGTAGTTTCCTATCCTTTCCTTTTGGTGCTGTGCGATACATTCCGCAATCCAGGTGATGTTTCGAATTTCCTGCAATCAAAAAAAAAAATCAGCATGTCGAACGACTAAATTGTGTACCTTGCAAGTATGATCGGGGAGGGGGTTTTACCTGCTCTTTCAACTTCACCCACGCGTATACCACAGCCGGAGTGAATTGCCGTGTGAATACAATCTTGCACATGTTCATCTCTTTCTGGTAGAATAGGTCTTCGAGACTCTTTCCATCGGCGCTGCCCCCGCCAGCTATGCCACCAAACCCAGCGGGTCCACCCTGACTTAGACCGACGGCGTCGAAAAACGCCTTGTAATCAGCGACACCGCTGACTGCAAGCGCAACTGACTCGACGTCATCTGCCCGCGAAAGCATCAGCGAGCCCTCCGGATACAGCTTCCCGAACTCCGGGTACAGCCTCTTCCGCTCCTGCTTCGACAGCTCCGTCCCGAACGAGTTGAGTGTGATGTTGATGGCACGGCGATCGGCCTCGAACTCCAGAATTTCGGACATGACCTCCTGCGTCGGAGTTCCCTTGAAGTCTGGGTGCGTGTTAACGAAGTGATAGAAGTCCTCCAGGTAATTCTTGTACAGCATGTTGCGGACGATCTCAATGTTCAGCTCATCGAGATCCTGATGGCTGAGGCTGCCTTTGAAGTAAGGTGCCAGCGGTGTCTCGACCAGCACGGAGTTATACAGCTCTTCGATATTGGTCGCCACGCACAGAACGGGCATGGTCTCGAACCAGCCCAGGGGGTGGCAGCGCTCCAGCAGCTCTCGGGTATCTCGTTCATGCAGAGTGCCCGTAATCAACAACGCGACGTTGTCAATCATGTATCCGTAGGTTAAGTACTCCATGAACTTGGCGATTGAGCCCGTTGCCTGCGCCTGGAGGTAACGGAACTCGGCCACCAGCTTGTCCGTCATCTTGGCCGCGAGGGCCGAGGTCGAGGGATTGGGAGGCAGCGAAGCCAGAAAGTCCCCATAGGCGGGGGCCAGCTGAAGCTTGACATCTAAATTCGACAGGCATCAGAGTTATGCAATTCATATCAGAGCATGAAGTCGCAAGACAAGAGACCAACCATCTATCGTCTCGCATTGGGTCAAGTTGGCATAGTGCTGGCTGGTGAGGAGGCTGTTTCGATATCCGCGGACAATGCCTTCGATATAACTGTCGAAGTCAGTACATGGTCTCACTGCTCGGGAAGATAGCTACACACCCGCCATTCACATTAAAGAACAGGCCCTCCATGGTGGATGGTGATAACCGCTCAAGATGGCAGTCCAGTCCAGCCTCCGCGACGTTGCCCGCAGCTCAGTTGGAGCCACCCAGCCGTGGAGCTCGGGGCGGGTGGTAACAGCATTACATAAGCCGCCCGCTGCAGCCACTCACGCGCCAACTCGCTTTTTACCGCTCGACTCCAACTTCGAAATTTGAGCGAGTAAAAAAAAAAAGTCGAGCTCCCACTGTCCGGCCGCAGTTGCGCCTTCCCGCCAACTACACCCCGGCCTCTTGCTTCACGCCTGATCCTGACTCGCTGTTTCCTTTTTGGCAAGCATTGAACAGCTGAGAGTCGTCGTTGCCCACAATGACGCTTTTTATTCTTACCGAAACCAGTGCAGGCTATGCCCTGTTGAAGGCCAAGGACAAAAAGCTCCTCAAGCGCGATGACCTGGCCACCGAGACCGCAACCGCTGAAGGAGTCTCCAATCTGTGAGTATCCCTGATGTTAAGAGGCGCTGCATGAAAAATTTTTATCCCCTTGTCGGCGATTTATCGATGCGTTGGAAGTTCTGCAAGCGGCGAATTTAATTGCACGGGACGAATTTTTCTAACATCATACAGGCTGAAGTTGAAGAACTTCCAGAAGTTCGACAGTGCAGCTACCGCCCTTGAAGAAGTTGCTGCTCTTGTTGAAGGCAAAGTCACGCCTCGTCTTGCCAGCTTGCTCGACTCCATCAAAGATGAGAAGAAAGTGTCGCTGGCGGTTGCCGATCCCAAACTTGGTACGACAGCTCCTGTTCCTTCGTCCCCGTTTGCTTTTGAATAGTATTCTAACCATACGTGTAGGAAATGCCATTAGCAAGCTTCCTGGGCTCTCAATCCAGCCCATTGCCGACTCCTCCACCGCAGACATCTACCGCGCCATCCGAGAGCATCTCCCGACGCTGATTCCGGGTCTTGTTCCGGAGGACATGTCTGCCATGTCACTGGGTCTGTCGCATTCCCTTGCCCGACACAAGCTGAAGTTTTCGCCGGACAAGATCGACACCATGATCGTTCAGGCGATTGCGCTACTGGACGACCTGGACAAGGAGTTGAACACCTACGCCATGCGTGTGAAGGAGTGGTACGGCTGGCATTTCCCAGAAATGGCGAAGATCATTAACGACAACATTGCATATGCGAAGGTGGTTCTGAAGATGGGCATGCGGACAGACTGGGAGAAGGCGGATCTCTCTGAGATTCTTCCTGAGGAAATCGAAAATGCCGTGAAGAATGCGGCTGACCGCTCCATGGGTACGGAGATCAGTACAGAAGATCTGGAGAACATCCAGGCTCTGGCGGAGCAAGTCGTCAGCTTTGCTGAGTACCGACAGCAGCTTGCGAGCTATTTGTCGGCCCGTATGACGGCTATCGCCCCTAACCTGACTGCTCTCGTTGGTGAGCTGGTTGGTGCAAGACTTATTGCTCATGCTGGAAGCTTGATGAATCTGTCCAAGAGCCCCGCCAGTACAATTCAGATTCTGGGTGCGGAAAAGGCTCTGTTCCGTGCACTGAAGACCAAGCACGACACTCCTAAATACGGTCTGATCTACCATGCCTCCTTGATCGGCCAAGCCACGGGCAAGAACAAAGGAAAGATGGCTCGTATACTCGCAGCCAAGGCGTCTCTCGGTCTCCGTGTGGATGCACTCGCCGATTGGGATGAGGACGCCACTGAGGAGGAAAAGGCGGCCCTGGGTATGGAGGCCAGATACAACCTGGAGAGGAAGTTGGCTGCCATGGAGGGCAAGCCTCTGAAGCCAAGAGGTGTTGCAATTGCACCAAATGGCGTTACCACACAGCCTAAGAAATTCGAGATCAGCGAGACTAGGAAATACAACGCTGATGCTGATGGGCTTGTTGGCGATGAATCTGCAGCGTCGAAGAAGGACAAGAAAGACAAGAAGGATAAGAAAGAGAAGAAAGAGAAGAAGTTGATCGAGGAGGTCAAGGAACAAGCTGAGCCCGAAGACGAGGAGATGGCCGACGAACAGTCTGATGAGGACGAGGAGATGGAAGACAAGCCTCAGACGAACGGCGCCGGGCAGGATGAATCGTCTGACGAGTCCGACGAGGAAGACAAGAAGAAACACAAATCCAAGAAGGATCAGAAGCACGGTGACGTGGAGAAGATGGCCGAGAAAGCCGGTCTCAGCGTGAAGAGATATCTACGGAAGCTCGAGCGCGGCGAGATCAAGTTCGATGCCGAGGGCAACCCCACCGCTATTAGCAAGAAGGAGCTGAAGAGAGCGAAAAAGGAGGCCAAGAAGGCCGCCAAGGCAGCGGAAAAGGAGGGCAAGAAGCGAAAGAGAGATGAGGACGAGGGTGATGAAGCGGGCAAGGCAGAGAAGAAGAAAAAGAAGAAGAGCAAGGAGTGAATTAATCAAAAGTTATCAAAAATGTCGTTTGATTGCTGTATGATATCTATGTCTGTGTTGTTTTGATCTGTTGTTCTTGTGTCTGCTAATCTTTTTTTTCTTTTTGCTTTTTGTTCGGGTGGCATTTAGGGCAAGATTTGCTGGTCCATTCTACGGCGCAAAGGTGCTTGTTGGCATAGGGCGAGTATAGTACTTAGCCGGACAATACAATCAATGTTCATACTTGTTTCAAGCTGAAATGAGGATGGTAAAGTTGTAGAAAGGGAGTAAATCAGATTAACTTCTTTTACTAGGGTTTCCTCCGCCAGACAAGACCTCTTAAGAAGTAAGTCATAAATTGATCTGATCTATTGATCTCATTCCACTCAAATTTCGATATGCCAAGTTAATGTAATAAATAATCCAATAGTACACTCGCAGCCAACGCCCATCCATCCTGCTATGCTAAATAAAACAAAGTAAAATAGAATAAAATACACAGAATGAAATAAATAAAAGGCCATGTCGCGGTACATGAACTGAGATCATGAAAGAAAGAAAAGGGATAGAGAGAGAGAGAGAGAGAGAGAACAAGACAAGAACCTCCTTGCTCGCCTCATTTTTTAACCATTCCGCCTTCCTAACGTCTCCCGAATAATGCCCAATATGGCCGTGATGTCTTCATTCGAGAGTCTCTCCTCGCGCTCTTCGATGACGGTGTCTAGTAATGCTCGGGCGCCGTAGTCGTCGTCTTCTGCTTCTCCTTCTCCCTCGACGGCCTCTTCCCCCTCCGCTGCCTCACCGGTAGCAGCTAACCCTTCTCCTGCTTCTGCTTCAGATTCAACAGTATGAGCAACGTTGTTGCCGCCGCCATTCTCCATTACGATATCCTGGTTGGTGGTGGTGGTGGCAGCCGGTTTGGCCTTATCCAGCCCGATCCCCAAGTTGATGATCATGAGGACTTCACCTTTCGTGAGGCCATAGGGCTGGAGTTTCGTGATCAATTCGCGGATGGCGATGTCCATCGGCGTAGGTTCCTTTGAAGGAGGAGGAAGCGGGACTTGGACCCCTTGTTGTTGTTGTTGCTGTTGCTGCTGTTGTTGTTGTTGTTGAGGAGTCGGCTCGTGGACATAGCGGGGGTAGTTGAGAAGGTGAGGGGATATTCGGTGGACGTAGTTGTGGATCTGATGGATGTAATGTTAGCGAATGCTTTCTGTGATTGTGTTTTCTTTCCCTCTGTCTTTCTCAAGAAGATACAATAACCCCGAATACATGTTACAATAAAGGTGGATATCCGATCTAGGCTAGGGCTCGACAAAACTCACCTCTTTAACAACCGTATTATGATCCCGCAAATCCGGACTCGGAACCCAATGCCGTGCAGCGCCCGGAGGGGGGTTAGGAGGTCTTCTGGGCGGGTTTTCCGTCAGGAAAGCCAGGACCTCGATATTGGTCAGTGTTGCGGTTTGCGGGTCGATGATCTGTGTGCTTCCAAGTTAGCTGCTGGGTCAAGTTCACTTTTTTGGCTGGCCCGCGAACGACGCAGCGTGCGAATTGTAAGGGGTTGGGTAATGGCGCACCTTCATTGTCGACTCTTAAAGAGAATAGATCCCTGGTCAGGACGATGATTGTTGAAATTGTTGTATGTATGTACCAAGACCAGGTATGTAGTGTTGGTACTGTAGAGAGAATCATGCGGGGCGGAGGGGAATTGAAAATGTTGAATTTGCCGGCAGAAAAGGAAGAAAGCAAGGATGTGGGACAAAGGCGGTGTGTTAGTTTCGTCTCTTGTCTCGACTGCAACTTCCAAGTTGGGAATAATACAAGCCTCCTAATAATGGACGTGATAATTCACTATCACTATTAACTCAGTAGTATCCAGGATGAGTCGACCAATCTGAATATTGCGTCCGAAATTAGGTTGATGACGACAAATTGCATTAGTTCGGAGCCGTGATCCTGCAGGGCTCTCCGTTGTCCGTTGTCTATATATTCTGTGCTCTCTAATTTCTTGCCATTCCAAAACTCCTCAAGGAACGAAGATGAGGAGTCTTGTGGCGTGACATAATCCAATGGGCAAAAAGAAAGAAAGAAAGAAAAAGGAAATACCTGCCAATACACAGGTAGAGAAAGGAACATTAGTGACCAAACCGGATAAAGTCCCATCCAGGGGCCAGAGAAGCAAACTGGATAACAAAATAAAATCGCCAGGTCTGGTCTATTGAATTTTTCACCTCCCTGATTCCAAGCCACATACCTCCGCCAGACTAGCCCCGTTAAGCTTTAACAAGAAGATCCAAAAAATGGGAGGTAAGAAAGAAGGGGGGAAAATAAAGACCCGAAAAAGAAAGTATTGTTGTACAGAGGGAAAAACCGAATGACCCATTCGTGAAACGCCAATCGAAGGCAGTGCTTTTGGTTCGTCCAAGACCCTGAGAAATCATATAGAAAGAGACATCGATGAGAAGAATAGATGAGAAAGCCCTTCTTGAAGAGGGTGAAGGTTAAGCGTATGAAGAATGACGGGAGACCAGGCTTGGAGGATGACAGACCGGTATATCATCGTCAAGGATCCCCCTGTAGTCTGGCGCCCTACTTTCCCTGCCCTGTAGCCTCATTCTTTTGCGCCTCTTGCCCCTCTTCCAGATTCAGATTCGGCGGTCCCTTGCCCGCAATCAGGATCCCCCATTGATTATAGATCGGCTTCTGAAATATACCGCCATCCTCCTGCCCCCAAGCACCTAGACCATCGTCAAAGAGCTTATCTTCAAACCCACTGCAGAGCTCCTCGAAATCCATCCACTCGTCGTTGTTGGTCCACACACCCCCGGCCCCGCCACGTTCGTCCCACCAATCCGAACCCCCCAGTAGCGATGATTGAGACGCAAGGCGGCCGCGCGACGAGCGCATGTACTTGCGGACGAGGGCGCGGGCCCATGGGTGATACCACATATTCGACCACCACTCTGGACGGAGAACGGGGTCGCCGTTCAGATGAATGGTGGCGGGAACTGCAGATGAGTGGACGTTGGTCATCAACGGGAGAGTGTTCCACGTCATGTTCTTGGGATGGGGAAGAGCGTCAACAGTCTCATTGAAGGGAGGCTTTACAACCTCTCCTTCGGCTCGTGCCGGTTCTATGAAAGGATTTGACGCATTTTGCTCGATGTCGACCGGAAGAGTGAGGCGAACCTCCCTTGGGACCCCGTGTCGCATTTGGGCGGTGGACGCTTGCGATATGTTGTTGTATGTGATCCATTCCACGTCATTTCTGGACCGCTTCATCGTAAAGAACAGCTGGGACTCGTAGTCAACCCCGATGCCAAACTCATATCGTTGTCCCGGTTCGAGGCGAAGATAAACGTTTGTAATATTGGTGGCTTCAGAGATGCCTATCATATCCCGCAGCCACTCCATAAACCGGCTGCTAGTCCTCCTTCTTTCGAGCTCCCTCACGTACTCCTGCGTCCCATACAGGCGTGACAAGACCATCTGGTCACCGTGGCGATCTCGATGATGCGCTACGTACTCCAGAACCCTTTCGTAGAGGGGTAATAGGTCTGCAGCTTGCCCGATTACAGCGCCCGAATCTAGCCATCGAGGCCTATTCCGATGCCCGTCCTTTTGTATATCTGTCTTCGGCCCGTATACATCGGGAGGTAAGGGGGAACTCGGCACACTCACGCAGGCGACGTCATCTGCGCGGTTCGGAAAGCATTCCTTGCTCGCTGCGAATATCACTCTCTGAGAATATTTCTGGACCACTTCCTTGGCCCCCTTTTCATTTTCAACGACTGCCACACCGTACTTTTCCCGCAACTTCTGGTTATTCTTTTGGAGGATTGTGTGAAAGCGCTGGATCAAGATTTCCGGAGGCAGCTGGAAGAAGGTATCGCTGCCATCCACAATCAAGATTAAATCCCTCTCGTTGACTCGCTTGCTATTCTTCAGGAAGGAGACAATTCCCTTAATGTGGGCTACCATCGCGTCATGAGCGGTAGGAGGCGACGACAAGTCAGGGCCGGATTTGATGAGGGTTGGAGGCGGGTAGTTCAGGATCATAGCTGACGTGATGGTCTGGCAGAGACCAACGTTCTTATCGACCGCCGGGATGAGGATGTGGAATGAAGGATTGGATTTCTCCAGATGACTAGGCAGTGTACCGTCTTCCCCGACCGGCGGGGCCTCGTGCGAAATGACTCGTAAGTCATCTGGCGGTTGTGAGAGAGGAAGAGACGGATATTGAGACCAATAATCGGAGGTCGCACCATCCTAAAGAATTGTAAGCTTGGTGGTTGCGATCGAGAGTACGCGCTCCGGACGGGCTACTGCGATCGCAAACTTACCCCTCCAGACCCGCGCGATAGGAAGAAAATGAAGCACAGAGAAATCGCCGTAGTAAGGAATATAACCCTCAGGACGCGGGTTCTCGGGCGACGGAAATGGATCTGACGGAAGTCACGCAATGGTGAGCTGGGATTCCCGTGGAGTCGTTGGTCCTCCCAGTCGGTCGCAAGTCGGGGCATCTTGAAGGCCTATATACTCTTCTCCCGGCGGGCGACGGAAGCAGAAACGGATTGGATATCCTGTAACCATCGTAGACAGCTTAAGTTAGCGGATGCGAACGCTTCCTCTTTACATTGAAGTCTCTGGAATCATCTGAAGATTCTCACCTCACAGGTCTCCAGATCAGCAACGTCATCAATAATCTCGAGACCCCATGATCCGCCCCGATCCTGAACCGTAGATTGGTCGGGAACTGCTCAAGTTCGCGAGTTGTGCTGGCGAAAAGGGAGCATTCATTTAAGCCTTGGAGAGAAACCACCGAATCCAGCGAGCAATTATTGGGAGCAGCGGTTAAACTGCGGCGATGTTGCAAGCTGGTGGAACTCCCGAACAGGCAAGGAACAACGTCGTGGTGGAGACGAAGGTCAATGCCCTGACGAACGCCCGCCGTTTCCCACTAAATGCCTTAGTCGTCCAGATTCATTAGAGGATCCGCGCCATGCAGCGGGACTCATGGCCCTTGCAGGCCTGCTTGACTGGGTGGGCTCTCGTCAGTGGCTGGAAATCGCCGCAATGTTATTTGGACCCCTGTCGTCAGTCTTATCTGAGTTAGGCCTCCTGAGTGGGCACTACAAGAACCAATATTAATGCCCTTTCACGATCCATCAAAATAGATCTACGTGCTCAACCATTCGGTGTTCTGGATGTATTATACAGGAGTATGCCAATGCAAACTCTGTAAGTAAATAATTAAGAATACATGCAACCGTTTCAGTTAGAGAGGATCTTTCATCATAGATCCTGCCAATATCATTTTGCCAGTGTACACAGCCATGGAAATAGAAAGAATACAGTGTGGTACAGTCGTGTCACTGTGTGATTATATACACATCAGGCATTCGTTCCGTCCCGTCTTCATACGGGTATACAGTGACGAAGCCCATGGATTCATCATCTCTAATCCCAACTTCTGGTCTATTCGAGGTAGATCTCGTCGCGGATGCGCTGCAGATTGCGAAATAACCCTCCTCCAGGTCCTCCACTGTCAGTGTTTGATCGCTCTTCGGCGCTTTGATCCATCGACGATCTGCTTCTCCTGGACGACGTTCTGTCCAAACCTCCCCGCCGCTGCTCTCGATCCTTCGACTGGTTCTCCAGCATCTTGCGGCGGTCCTCTACCATCTTTGCAAGACTGTCTACGAATCGATTCCGTGCCTTTTCCTCCCCAGTTCCCTTCCACACTGTCGCCAGGGTCCGCAAAGCTTCCACTCGCTTGGCAGCAGCCGCGACTCCTGCTTCTCCACCACCATTACTGTCCAGGAGCTCTGTAATCTCCGCTCGTAGTTTCTTCGCTACCTCCTGTCCTTTCTCCTCTCGACTATGGTTATCCGGCCCGGGTTCCGGGGCCGAAACGGAGATAAATGAAGAAGTGATTGATAACTCGGAGGGAGCAAGCGGCCATTCCATAGCCTCTCCAAAAACGTGCACTACTTCTTCCAATCGGGCGCGAACCTGGGTTAACATTCGTAACTGCGTGATGAACGACGGCTCCGTAGCGGTGATCTGCGATTCAGGTTTGCGGTCGTCTGTAGCATCGGTAGCTGCAGGGTCTTTGGTGACGTCCTCATTCGTAATGCTTGTGCCCAATCCCCCAGGAACGAACTTTGTAATATCATCGTGTAAGGTTTCCGTCAAGGAATCCGCGAGACCAATCGTTTCGCCCCGAAGAACTTCAACTTCATAAGCTAGCCGTCCACCACTTCGCAAAATCTCTTCTGTGAGCTGCGTCAGGATTCCAGACAGTCGGACATTCTGGGCGCCCAACTGAGAGAGGAGGGACTGGCTTCGCGTGGCGAGATCGGCAAGAGAGACAGCACCAGGCGCTCTGGATGCGTGGGGTTGAGATGATGCCAACGTCAATGGCGGAAGCGACTCATTCAGAAAGTCGACGGGATCGAAGGACGGATTCGTGAAATGCTGCAAAGACGGATCGAGCTGCGAATGCGTGGCGGTGCTCCCTTCAGCAGCAGAGCTGATGGGATTGAGAGAGGACGGGGGTGCCATGGAATGATGCTGAGGGGTCGTTGAGAAATGGTGGTAGACAAAGCAACTGACCACACGGTCGGAAATATCAAGGGCCAAGGCGCCCAATTGCTGTCTGGCTCAGCAGGCTGACCGCTAGCATTATGCAGCGCTGCAGTGGCTCAGCAGAGGCAGACGCAGTGGATGTGGTGTTGGTAATGGTGATGGCTTATCGTTGAGTTCAGAATGATCAGCGGAAGCAACTGCGGCACGGGCCAGGCAGTAACCCTGACAGCTCCGCCGTCCGACTCTGTCCCGCTCCGAGCCAGAGAACTCCTCCATCTCTACACAGGACCACCGAAAAAAAAAAACTAACCACTGGAGAAAGCCACATTAAGTAAGAACCATGGCCTCTTCATCTGGGTGTGGAGGAAAATGCCTTGGCATCGCAGTGAATGGCTCACTTCTTGGGCCACGATATGGTGATACAACACTGCAGTAGTTTTCTCCTGCAGGCATCCAAGCCTTGTCGCCTCTCATGTCTGCCTATTATATCTTTGTCCTGAGCAGAGAAAGAGAAGTGATCTCTGCTTCTGCAGGACTTCCTGGTCAAACGTAGATATATCACGTGGCTTGGGTGAGGGACCCTGTTCTGGAAGTATTCACTTTCCTATGTGCTCTATGCTACTGCCTCCGCGCTACCGCCTCATCATATGAGCATCAAAAGACTCTCCCAGAGGCAGCAAGCAGCAATACTTCCATCAGTACCTGCTTGCTCAAAGCTGTCCAAAGTCGTCTCTATGCCTCGAAGGGACTTTCTAAAGGACCTTAAACGGGCATGCAGCCCCGGGTGGTTTCCGCGCCTCAGTGATGTGAGGGCTGGCGAAGACGATGGTTCCATTTGCTTCACTTATACAGGTTCTGGGAGCTGTGTCAGCATCGACTTTCAAGCTCTGGTATCAGGTATGGAGTCAGGACTTCTAATATTGCGCTGGATCTTCAAGCAGATACTAACGTCTTGACAGATCTCTCCCAGTACCCGAATCACCACGAATATTTTGTCTTCTCGACCTCTGAGAATGTTCCTTCTGCTGTTGCAAGCAGTCTGGAAGAGGTGCAACCCCAATTAGCGGGTTCATCTGTGATCGACTTCCTTAGCACCTTGAGTGACGTGGTTGAAAACGTCCTCTCGCCCGATCAGAGTCCCCATTCCAATGAAAATGACAAAACTCCCAAGGTTTACAACGATGTCTTGTCTGACGATGGGACAGATTGGGGTTTTTTCCCAATTCAAGGTCACGACATTTGTGAACGACAATCGGATGATGACGAACTACTTATTAGCCCGACTGGCAATGAGTCTGAGCTGAAAGCGAAGCTCCGACGCGATCTCCGCGCTGCAAAAATTGCCGGGTTTAAAGTTGGGTACCTGGGCGACTTAGCTGGATCGGTCATTGTCTCGATCTCTTGCCGTATTTCGAAGCTTGGAATCTCCAATGAAGCCATGCAAGCTTGGAGTGTTGATCCCTGGCAGTACCTAGTGTTACTGATCCGTTATCCACGGAACTACCTCGATTTTGACGAGATCCTCCAGGAGGAGTCGAGAGGGGCCAAGTTGTTCGTGCAAATGCACGTCGGTCTCTGCGATTCATACAAGCCAAGTCTTGCCAGCGCCCTTCAAGCGTTCGTGCCCTCTGCAAACCCTCTTCGCGATCAGCAAGTCCTTTCACCTGGAACGAATGACAGTCGAAAGTTGGCTCTTCCCTTGTTCATTGAGGGACCACTTCGAACCCTCCTCAATGAACGTTTTGTCAAGATTGTAAGCTACAGATACACATTCGGTTTCTCGTGGGCGGGCGCCGAACTCTACTTCAACGACAGTCAAGGGAAGATTCTCGACGAGGGAGAAATAGCAAAGGACGAATACTCTGCGCCAGAGGATTGGGGCAGCTCAGCTCCAAGATTCCTGGCCACTGACCACATGTCGGACACGTTACCTCCGGCTCGCTTGTCTTTCCCTCTGCTGGCTATGCAATTCACGCTTCGCCACTTTGTGAAATGCACGGAATTCTGCCTCATCTGTCACTGCAAAATCGATGCAGGTTTTGAGGCCCTCAAGCCATATGTCTGCTCGAAACCCCTGTGCCTTTATCAGTACATGGCGCTAGGGATGGGTCCCAGTCTTGAATGGGAGATACTATCGCAGCCATATGTGGTTGACCTGCTTGTCAGCTTCACCTATAGCAGCGCGGCAGGGTTTCGTCTCAACGACTTCCCCATTGGTCTCGGATTGAAGGTCCCAGCAGGTGCCGAGTGTTTCCGTGACTTTAACCATGCCACCCAGAATGATCTCATTTCAGCGTGCTTCGGACCCAGTAATATACGCGCCCCCGGTTCTCATACGGCCAAGCTAGATGCCACTAAAATGGAGCTTATCCTCCCGAAATCTGACAGCGGACCCTCTCTTCGCCCTGGTGACTGGATTGTCATCATAGCCCGTGAGGTGGCCGGCAAAGTCCAGTCTAGGACTCATTGGCATTGTCACGTGAAGAGTACGGAGGACTGGCCTTATGTCCAGCTTTCGAGCCCGGTTATTCGAGGGACCGTTCCAGACAAGCAACAGAATCAAGAGGGCCCTCAAGGAGGAAATCAGATTCAGTCGGTGGTATTCATCGTCTATGACCGGAACTTTGACAGTCTGAATGAAGAAGATAAGAGGAAGGCGATAACGATGCTTCTGGACACGCTGCCGGACGTTGATGCGATGAAGGCGTATCTGCGCGGCGATCGGAACGATTGCTCCGAGCGACTTCTTTCGTCCTGGAAGGACCGGATTTCCGGGTCTGCACTCGACGTGCTGCGATGGATTGTTGCATCGAACCGGTCGTGCATCATGCATGACGACGACGGCAATTCGGCCTCGAATGACAACCTAGTTTCCGGGATGGAAGGCTACATGCAATTCCGACTTGCGCAAGGAGCACCGGACAAGGAACAGAGATTCGTCGACTCGGTCAATTCGACCGTTTCTCGTCTCAACCTGAAATATCCGACTCTTTTTGCTTGGCACGGAAGTCCTCTCAACAACTGGCACGGCATCCTGAGGGAAGGTCTTCATTTTAAAGAGATCCACCACGGCCGCTCGTACGGAAATGGCGTCTATATGAGCTCCAGGTTCTTAGTTTCGAGTGGATATTGTAAGCCTGCCAGGACATGGCCAAACAGCAAACTGAAGATCAGCATGGCCATTTCGCTCAATGAGGTGGTCAATGCACCTGGGGAGTTTGTGTGCAGCAGCCCATTTGTGGTCCGGCAGCTCGACTGGATTCAGCCACGATATCTCTTTGTGAAATGCCAGGCTGCGGGGAACGGTGGAATATCGCTCCAGTCGAAGAAATCGCCCTCTGCTGTCTACACACAAGATCCCAAGCACCCAGTCCATGGACCGAGAGACGGAAAAATTGATATACCAATCACCGCACTCAGCCAACGCCGCCGCGAGACCTGTGAAGTTTCTACGGTGACCAAGAAGTCGCCTACGTCTACGCCTACAAAAAGCAAGAAGCGCAAGTCAGGGAGCAAGACCGCGACACAAGATGAGGATACAGCCAGCGTTGAGACCAACCATGAGGATCTCCTGGTTCTGCTGTCGGACACTGAAGTCAACAGAAGGGAGGAGGAGTACGAAGAAGATGCAGACGATGAGATGGACCGGACTGTCAAAACCACCAAAGGCAAATTTCCTAAATTGCTACTATCACGCAAGAAAAAGACGGCCGCTGCAGACACAACTCCCAAAACCGATTTCAAGCCCGGAACCCTGAGCGAGTCATCGCTGAAACTCCTCGCGCCGCCGGCATACGCGACCAGTATGGCAACCAAGACCCTGCAGCAACACTTCCAGGCCACGCTGAAGGTCCAGAACACACAGCCGCTGCACGAACTGGGGTGGTACATAGACCCGAACCTGATTACGACCGTGTACCAGTGGATCGTGGAGCTGCACACGTTCGACCCAAGCCTGCCGCTAGCGAAGGACCTGAAAGCGGCGGGCCTGCACAGCGTCGTGCTCGAGATGCGCTTTCCGAAGGACTTCCCCATGTCCCCGCCCTTCGTGCGCGTGATCCGTCCGCGCTTCCTGGAATTCCAGCGCGGCGGTGGCGGACACGTCACGGCTGGAGGAGCGCTGTGCATGGAACTGCTCACCAACACGGGCTGGTCGCCCGCGTTATCGATCGAGAGCGTCCTGCTGCAGGTGCGTCTGGCGCTGTCGAGCACGGATCCACAGCCGGCACGGCTCAAGAAGGGCCAGGGCCAGAGCCCGAAGAAGGGCAAAGGAGGAGAAGGAGGAGGCGAGGTGATGGAGTACTCTGTTGCTGAAGCGGTCGATGCGTACAGGCGAGCTTGCAACGCGCACGGGTGGGAGATCCCGAAGGATTTTCAGTGCATGTTGTGGGCGTAGCTACATCGAACGCAGAACACAGACACAGATCTGGAAAAGAGGGGGAAAAACCCCTTTTCTTTCAATCAATTAATCAATTATTGCGGGCGTTCGTGGTTGGTGATTTTATTTTATCCCCTCTGTTCTCTTCTCATTCTCGGAGACTACAATGGCGCCAAGCAACGTTGAATTCTATAAAGAGGTCTCCAGAACAGAAACAGAAATAGAAAAAGAAATTCTAATAGCTACCTAGCTAAGATCCAACCAAGCATGAAAATAATAGCAAATCCCTTCTTTTCTTTTCTTTCTTTTCTTCCCTGCAGGAAGACAAAGAGAGAGAGAGAGAGAAGGCGGGAGGCGCTTATGCTTATTCTTAATACTATTAATCTTAAGAGAGAAATTCAAAAATTTAATTAATCTGAGACATGGAATGGAATACAATGCAATGGGATGACATGAGATACGAATGAATAATACACAGGGCTGTTTTCGATTTTGCTGATTTTTTTTCCTTTCCTTTTTATTAATTTCCTAATTTGGAATTTTGGTCTTTGATAAGATACCTATTAGGACTTCGACTACCTAAGGTACGTATGTACTTGACCTAAGAGAAAATGAAACATGAAGACAAGACATGAAATGATCGGGTCTGTCAATTTGGTCACCTACCTAGGTAGGTCGGGGCAGGGCAGGGCAAAAAAAAAACATTACTAAGCTAGGCATCAGCATTATTTTCACTAGTGACGTACAACAAGCAAAAGACATGATATAAACGACATGATACAGGAGAAGAGGGGTATCGTCATCGGGGTTCGTTCATTGATAAAAAGAAAAAAATAAAGCAATACACAGGAAAATAGATCAATACATCAATAGAAACAGGGTTAAATGTTTTCAACAACATGTGCGTGTATGGCACGCTGGAATCCATCATCGTCGTTATTCGGGTTCATGTCGAATGATGCCGGGTTGTTGTACCGGCTGGGACCTTCGCCAACCGTCTCGGCCATCGCCAGCTGCTGCTGGATGGTCTGGTTCGGCGCCGGCAAGAAGATGACCTTGCTGTTGGCCGTCTTGGCCATGGACTGCATCGCCTCGAGGTAGCGGATCTGCATCGCAGGGGCAGACGAGAGGATATCGGCAGCCTGACGCATCAACTTGGCAGACTCCACTTCTGCACGAGCAGCGATAACCTTGCTCTCACCGATCCGCTTCGACTGTGCGGCCATCGATAGCGATTCCTGCAGGTCGTTGCTGAAAATGATGTCCTTGATCAACATGGATTCAACTTGTACGCCCCATCCCGTCGCAACATCCTCGATGATCTCGCTGATCGACTGCGCGACTTCCTCCCGACGCTCGATGACATCCTGCAGGACGCGCGCGCCCACCACATGGCGCAGGGTGGTTTGAGTGCGCTCGATCAGCGCCTGTCGCACGTTGGCGATACCGAACGCAGCTTTGTGCGGGGAGATGATGTGGTAGTAGATGACGGATGTCAGGTTCAGCGTGACATTGTCCTTGGTCATGCAGACCTGGCGAGGGACTTCGACGATTTGGATCTTGACATCCACGGTGATCAGACGTTCGCTCAAGGGGT
Organism: Rasamsonia byssochlamydoides; assembly: GCF_041956645.1. Lineage (NCBI taxonomy): Eukaryota > Fungi > Ascomycota > Eurotiomycetes > Eurotiales > Trichocomaceae > Rasamsonia > Rasamsonia byssochlamydoides. The sequence goes on along the minus strand of NW_027192384.1, from coordinate 605,726 downwards.
TCACTTTCACCAGGCCCGGATCGACGGCGCGCTCAAAGCTGCGATTGCAGTCAGCACCACTCTATAAATGCAAGGGGATAGATTTGTTGCATACCGGCCGAATTTCGAGATCAAACCAACCTCACCCTGGTTCACGGGCTTGAAGGGATTGGGGCAGCAGATACAGCAGGGAACGGCGCCCAGACATCCGATAAACTCACCAAAGCCGTGGACTGAAGCGCACCGGGTCAGTATGGCGATCTCTGGCATAGCGCTGAGAGGGAACTCACTGAACGAAGCATACCAGCCGTGCGCGGCGGGGTTTTCCTCATCGTGTTTGATCGTCTGCGCGTATTTCGGCTGCAGATCCTCCAGTCGCGCAGGCTGCACCATGACCAAACCGTCACGGACCCTGCGTTCGGGGCTTGTGGCAGGCGCTTTGCCGTTGACGCTCATATCAGTTGAAGCTGACATTTTGTCCAGTCGCCTCAATAACGAGCGCGGTCAATGACGGGTGATGGGGAGAGAGAGGACCGAAATAAATGGTGTTGGAACGCAGTTCCCAAATGAGAAGGGACGTCTCAGACGATGCACGTCTCAGAAGTGGCCGGGATATCTTTTTGGCGACGACGAGGGTGTCACAGAGAGATGACACGCATGAAGAGGAGCAACCACGCGACTTAAATACCTACCTACCGAGCAAAAATCTACGAGCACCCGGTCGACTACCCTTCCGGTTCTAGTAGGTGAGCAACGCCGCCTTGAGCTCGTGCTCAGCTCGACATCCGTGAGGGAATTACTGGAGTAAGGTACTCCGTAGAGATCACTCTTACTCTTACAATATTGATGAACGTGCCGTCACTGCCGTGTCTACTCCCTACTGGTTCAATTCAAACCTTGTAACAGAGCTGAGGAATCAAGATTGGCTAGCTCCCGTAGTAAGGTACCTCTAGTGGACTATGGGAGGCTTAGCAGAGGATCAGTCACAATTTATGTATGTGAATTAAAGTTTTAACTGGAGTAGGTACAGCTACAGTGCACTCCACGGAACGAACAGCTCTAGGATAACTCCCGAGTGCAATGTCATTCCATTTTTACTTCAATGGCATAATGTTTCCAAGGTTACTCTTGCAATATTCTCTTTTGGGTAATGTGAGGATTCTGGAAGCGGGTGCCATGACCCGTCCTAGGTAGGTAGGTGGCTTAGGTAAGACTCCATCCTCCATTCTCCGTCTGGAGTCGATTCCGTCAACACGCAACTCACGTGGAGCGTTGGCGCGATTGCCCTAATACGAAGGAGGCAGTGCTGCTCCTCCGCCCGTAAAGTTTGCAGTCTTCTTTGCAGGCTCCCGATCCTGGAGGAGCTACCAGGTGAAGGAATGACTCTGAGTGAGGCAATAATAATAGTAGACCAGACTACTCCGTACAAGGCTGACCTGATCCACGGACGCTCCACAGGCAGTGCGATGATCTTGGGGAAAGATGCTCCACCACAGCCTTGCGCTGCCATCGCCAAGATCGCCAACCCCACGCCTAGATGATGATGTGTTGTACTCCGTACTTGCATTCCAATGCAACAGAGTATTAATCATGATCGCAAGAAAACACGATCAAACAAGGGAGAAAAAGAGGGGTTCCGCACTCATTTCTTAAGCATACGCAAGCATAGAAGAGAAAGTTAACGAAAAAGGAACCTAATCCATGTCGTGGTGTCTTCCTAACGGACATGGGAAGTGGTATATTCGGCTAGCGAAAATCGCTCAGGTAAACGGTTCAGTAGCGCTGAGTCTATCAACCAATCCGCAGTGCGACAGACATCCATACCAACTGAAGAAAGCCAATTGAGTTAATTGCGGTTGCTGTGGTCAATCCGGTCCTGCGCCTTGCTTGTTCCCCGCGTGATTGAAGTCGGCGAGGTTACCAAACAGGCATGTCGCAGGATTAGGTACCTACCTACCTAGGTAGATAATAATATCGTTCAAAAATCTGCGAACAGCTCCCTCCTGCCTGACTTGGACGCTGCCGCTTTAACAGGGTGAGCTGGGTGAGTCAGGTGATCAGCTCACCCATACGTACCCATACTCACGCTGATTTGTTTAGCAAAATCCCCCAAAATCGCCCCGGGAATAGCATGTCAGCAGTGGGCCATCATTCTGTTTTTAGAGGAAATGAAAATGGCTTCTGCCTCAATAAGGGTATTTTATTAAGAAAATATTTAAAATATAATTAAGAAGGTAGAATATTTATATAATTACACATAGACAATTGCAGATTGTGATTGGCGCTGCTCTTTCTGTGGTAGATCATGCTGTTTTCGGCATCGCCGGCACAGCCGTTCGTGCCACATACCGTGCAACAAGGCCGCCCGGAGTCTGGCTGGAAAAGTCCCTGACATGCTCCACAATTCCACTGCGTTGTTGCTGAGTTCTCCATCTTTTGACAGTAGTTACTCCAAAGTTTCTTGCTATTAATATTTAAACACCAAGTACGTCTTATCTAATTGCCCCTAAACTTAGGACAGTTTCTTCAAACTACAATATGTTCCAATGAAGTATCTAATCGGCACTCTGGAAACCGTATCTTCGGTTCATTGGAGGGCATCTGCTTGTTGAGCTCAAGCAATTGTTGGAATAACTCTTCGCGGAACTTAATATGGGTTTCCTGAGGCATTTTATTGGTCCTGTCGTGAGATACACTGAATATTATAGGCGTTAATAACAGCAATGTCCAACCCCCAGTTCCATAATGGCGACCATGAGCGATATGTTCGTTGATGAGTCTCATAGACTTCACGGTGTTGATTGGCAATATCGACACCACCCATGTAATGATTGTAGTTGTCTATAAAATGGGAAATTTCGATCTTTTTTTCTATGAGAATCTCCGAAGGCTGGACGTGTCTTTGTACTTGTTCAAGAAGGCCGTCTTCGCTCCCATTCAACAAGAGCTGAAGATTTGTCCACTGTATGAACTGTTGGCAAGGCAAATTCTATGTTATTGTCTTGCTATGCCAGAAAAAGGACCTTTTCGACTTCCATAGCACAAAGAATACTGAATGGTATCTGCGCCATATGCTCTTTGAGTTCCAGAAAAAGCCGACGGAAGTCTGGACCTGCTGCCTTTGGCCAAGTTGTTCCACATATGCCAGTAGTTAATTCTCAAAGGATTTTGAATAACAAAATGCTCGTAAAATAGTCATCAAGATACACTGTATATTTGTGGCCTTCACGTGGCAGTCTTTTCACCAAATGAACCATTAATGCAGTCATTGAAAGGTCGCCATGTTTGATTGTTTCGAGTAGTCCCTTTGTACGGCTTGTAGGGGAAAAGTCCAGATACAACCATGGTCTGCAAGGGCATATAGCTGTAGCCCTAGGGTATTGGCTTCTTAGGAATTTTATATGTATGAGCTGATCGCCCAAAACACCGGATCATAGCTTCATGAATGGATGATGGCGTACATAGATGTATAAATTACGCCGGCAGCGGGGTCAGGAGCCGTGTGTCCAGGAGACATCCATTAAGGCAAGTCGGAATGGCCTAGTGTCGGGTTAGATGTGTGGGGTTGCTAGGGGGAAAGGGTCTCATAGAGTAGGTCGTGATACTTGTCGTACAGCTGTCTCTGCTGAGGAGTTCTCAAAATCCAATGTTCACACTGAAAGAGGCAGGTGCTACTTGTACCTCAGTTAGCCTACCAACTTCAGAAACCCCCATCTAGCGCCTTAGTCAACACAACAACATCCTTTTCTTTCGGAGTCTTTTGTTTAAACAAGTCTTTTGCTGAATGCAGACTGGCCAACACCAGCTTAAACACCTTTTGTCTCTGCGAATTGAGGTCTTTTTCGTCAACTACGATTGAGAGTTTGGTGCGATTGTTCCAGAACTGTGATAGTAAGACGCGGAGTGGAATCGTGTTCATGGAGAAGGGAAAACCACAACAACTGGAGAGTTCCATATTATGACAATGATCTCTTCCGATGGGAAATATATAGCCAAGATCGTACAGGGCAAAAAAAAAAAAACACGACTGTTGGCAATATTGAAGACTTCGGAATGGAGGAGCCCGACCTAGCAACGGTTATTGAAAGGTTCAAATCTTGTTATAAGAGGTATCTTGAGAGGAGTAATACTTCAGCGTTTCAAACCAGAATGTATCCTGAGACGAGAGGGACTTTAGCATTTCAAAACAGATCTTCAGTTTATTGATTTTGCCTCCTGTAACGGCGTGAAGGTGTGTATGAAAACCCTCCGCCGAGCCTCTTTTGCATTACAAGTCCAATGGCACCTTCTTCATCCTCTGAGTGCTTCCACTGTCGCCATTCCTCATCGGACTGGTCCAGGGCGCGAAAATCACGCTGCGCAAAATCAATCTGGAAAACTTGAAACGTTTTCCCCTGATCGAGCTCCCGCACAATAAAATTTCCCGGGCGCACATCCCGGTTCAAGATCCCATGATCGCTGACACGATTTATGATACGGATAGCTTCTTCGCATATAGATTGCCATTGCGATCTCGGTGCATGATCCTCGATCTCGAAGAGGGTGAAGCCTTCGATATACTCGATCAAGATACCCGGAATATCAAAATAGTCGAGCAGATGGCTGGGGACACTAGTGGACGAGGTCGATAGACGGACTGCTGCCAAAAAGGTGGGGATGCTTGTTCCCTGGAGACACTTCAACTTCCTGTATGCCTGAACCTCGGTCTCATAGAGCCGGCGACAATAGTGGTGTAGGTACCCTTCATCTTCCGCTAGCTCCAGGTTAGGATCAGTTTCCCCGTCTTCGTAATCATCGTCGCAACCTTCATTATCATCATTATCATCATCATCTTGGTAGGCATCAAGTGCTGCAAAGAGCTTTTCTGCTGCCCCTCTTAGAACGTAATCTTTATAGAACTCCTCAATTGCTGGTGTCCAAGCTTGAACCTTCTTTTGTCTCCTCAACCTGTTGCGAAACGTCTGTCATAGAGCTTGAGTACTGCTTTCATTTGAACCCTTAGTTTTGTGCCCACTATAACTTCCATGACTGGCGAAATAGTCGTTGGTTCAATGACTTTGGTAACAGTAACTTGTGTCCGGGAACTCAAGGGAATGTTAGATTCACACTCGACAACCAACGACAAAGTTGACCCTTTGGAGTAGGGGATCGCTCTGTCAGTTAAGTCCCTGCTTATACTCAATAAATTTCTTTGTCGGGCAGAGATAATAGCATTTACATCATATGTATCAACTGAGAAGAACCCTCCTCCTTTCTTTTTTTGACGCTCTCGCCACGATGGAGTATAATCTGGGATTTTGCTCAATGTTGGAGGACTTTTTGACTTGCGACAATCACGCGTCAACCAGCTGGGAAAGAGCTGTAAGCACAGAAATTTTGGAAGTTCTCTACTGTTACAGTTGCAGAAACAACCTCACTGAAAAAGATGCTTGAAAAGAACATAACTGGCGGATGGGAGAGAGTACATGCAAGACAAGCAGGTTAACCCTTCGCTTTGCTCGGGTGGTGATGGAACTAATGAAGAAGTTGATGCTTGATATAACTCATGCCCAAGGGCCTAACCCATTTTTGGTTTAGCCCATCATTAAGGAGCCTTGCTTGGCTGCCACCTCATTGCTTTCCGCAAATTTGGTACATGCCTTTGGCGTGCCGACTACCCAAATGATATGTAATTGCCATCCCAACGATAATTTTTCTATACCCCACTGACGCGCTGGCTTTACCCCCATTTATCTCCACGCTAGCAATATGGAATTGAATAATGAATTAAGCTTGCTATCGCTAGTATTGATTCTAGCAAAAAGCCAAATGTCAAGAAATTGGCCGCTTCCTCAGGAAGGCTGGAATTGGACTTTGAAGAGAGGAGCAAAGATGAGAACGGTGGTTCTGATAATGCCACCATTCAAAGCAACTCTGGTTCGGAGACACACGATCGTCGAATAACAAATGCGAGGCTTTCACAGCCTTCTTCTTGGATGAAGAAATTACAGTTTGCCGGTCTTGGGTTCGAAAGTCTCCTTGCTGTTGAAAACCAAGATTTCGCCAAGATTGCGCGACTACTTCATTCAGGGGTTCCGACGGATGGCCTGAATAAAGACCGTCGCACTGTTCTCGGCGTCACAGTGGTAAACAAGGACCAAGAGATGCTTCAACTGCTGTTAGAGTTGGGTACGTCTGAAAACCAAGAGCAGGTTCTGGGCCATGCGTTGGGCTCGGCCATCAAGTTCCGCAACTGGGCAACAGCGAGAACCTTAGTAGAAAACGGTGCTACAATCCACGCGATTACTTGGTCTAGGCGTTCCCTTCGGGTCCCGTATCGCTGATCAAGCTGATGTTGGAGAAGGCTACATTTGACATTAATGCCCTATTTGACTACCAATCTCTGATACACGACGCTGCGTATTATGGTCATACGGAGATCTTTCAGCTCCTACTTAAAATGGTGCGGATATCCAGAGGAAGACGGGGAAGCCCGACTTCCGCCATTTGATGTTTTACGAACGTCGCTACTTCCATGTGTCCCACTTGACCGCTTTGCATCTCGCATGTGCCCGTTGTGATGTCTCCATGATACAACTAGCTCTGGAGCATGACGCCATTATTGAAGCGGTCGATGAGCATGGCAAAACCCATTGCGTAAAGTCCCATCCTCGGCAGCTAGACTTGGGGTGAAATATGATTATGGACGGGACATACGGGTCGTCTGCCAAAACGAACCTCTTTCGTTCGGACCCGAAGCGGCTCTCGAGGCTCTTTTGAGTAAAGGAGCAAACGTTAACGTAGGAAGTCGTTACGGAGAAACGGCGCTGCATCTGGCAGCAAAGTTTGGAGAGGAATCATTAATCAAAGTCCTGATCCAGAGAGGGAACGATCCGACCTCCATTGACCACTTGGGCAATACCGCCCTCCATGCAGCATCTTGCCCAGTCGATCTCCGCCCATACAAGGAGCTCGAAACTCCCTGAGTGCTAGAGCCTCTTGAAGTCAACCACAGTCCAGTTCCGCTTGATATATACGAGAAAAAAACTTTTTGGGAGTAAAAAGACGATGCGTCAGTTATTGGAGCATGGAGCCAACATCCATGCAAAAAACTTCCAGGATATGTCAGCATTACATTTAGCATCTCGATTTGGACAGGATCTCCGAATCCAGATATTGCTTGACAATGGCGCCGACGCAAATGAAGGTGATCGTTATTGATGGACTGCTCTGCACTATGCTGTTGCTAGTCAGTCGGTTCCTTCCGTGCTGCTCCTCTTAAGATATGGAGGATCTTTGGAGGCCAAGGCTTCGGTCAAATTGGGAAGCGGAGAGCGCGAGGAAATGACAGTACTCGAGCACGCAAAGGCGCGGAGATCAGAACCAGTATTGCAATTATTGGAAAGCTTTGCAAGACAAGATCAGATAATGAAATGAAGAAAGAGTTGCCTGCGATGAAAGCCAATGCACTTTCTATTTGACACAAGCCATGCTATTGGCTCCCTTCTGCTGCTTGCAGGCTCAATTCATTGCGTGTGAATTCTGCATTGTCTGGCGAAAATGGTAGCAGACGTCTATTTAAAGACTGTCTCTCATCTGTTCAACCATCATAGGGTGGGTAAGGGGCCTGTCAGAGTTCAAAACTTTCATATTGTGAAAGGAGGGGGTGGGGGGAATAAAGATTAAAAGAAAAGAAATGAATCACGATGGTGATCAATCGTGTTCATGATAATCTATCTATCCACCTAAGGACCTATGTGCATACAGTCCCTCGGAATAAAGCATGAGTCATGAGTTAACGTCTAGTTCTATATTAAAAAAAAAGGCCAACTTTCAATTTCTCTATCTTATTATTACTTAGTATATTGAACATCTTAGAATAAAAATTTTCATACAGGGAATTTTATAAAAAATAAAAAATAGGTTTAAATTTTTCTTTTAAACTATCTATTTTTAGTTATAATATTTATCACTACTACGCCTATAATCTTATTACCCAGAGCATATAGCTATAGTAAGTCTTCATCTAACAAGGTCTGTAACTATTTTATTTCTGCTGGGACAATACTAAAATATTAATTATTAATACAATAAAAGACACATGAACTGCCTATTTTGGTAATTAGATAGCCTTCATGGGCTTGCTCTGCCTGCTCAGATGAGAAGTACTGGCTCAAGGTGGATTCAACTGGTGCCTACCCCTCACCCAGCTAGACTGGCCGCCGGGTTGGGAAATTACCAAGTTGGGATCCCAACATAGGGATTTGGGATGGGATTCCATTTTAACAAACTAACCTTATAACAGAATACTTCTACGTTATCTACTCTGGATTACGCCACTATCCTATGTATAGATACATTGCAAGGAATTTCATCGCATTAGGGGGCACCACAATTATCAAATCCTTAGCAAGATCACTCCACTCATCCGCCCCTCACCCCCGATCGCGGCTCACTTCAGCGTCGGGCAACAGCCGAGTCACCAGCTAGCTTACCGAAATCAACTTCTGGGTTGGATCAAGTGAGAGAAACATTATTTAGGTACAATCCTGAGCGATTTTTTTGATATTGATTTTTAATTTCTATTTTTATCAAAAATATCCTTCGCGGCAATTACGACGTCATATACTCATTCTCGATCATACTACCTTCAGCCGCTTGAGATATTATGGACCTAAGGAGCGGAAGATATCCGACTCTTTTCTTCTGTTAAAAAATTATCCTTTTGTCATTTGCGACGTCATATACTCGAATTTATCAACAAGTACTACAGTACAGTCCTTTCAGCCACTTGGGCGGAGAGGTGGTAGGAGCACAACTTAGCAAGACATTCAACTTTCCTGGATTACCAAAAAAAAAAAGGAAAATAAAAATAAAAAAAAAACTACTCTACTGACGAGTCTGTACTGTGGCATAATCACAAATAATGAAACCCCAAAGAGAAAGAGGAACAACTGTCAATTACGGCGACTTTGATCAGACTATAGTCTATGGATGATGGATCTTAACAAGGCGTCCAGCCAGCTGACCTGAATTCAATCTCAGCTTACAACCGTTGGAAAGAAGCCTTCATAAAAGAAAAAGAACAAAGCTCACACCCTCAGAATTTCCCAACTCAAGGATGCTACGAAAACCCCTGCTCGCCTAGTTGGGCAGACGAACAAGATTTTACTATTATAACTGTCCAACATGGTACCAAATATATAAAGGTATGTAATTCTTACCCAGAGAGGATTGGCTCCAAGGCTTTAGCTAAATAAAAGAGATAGACTGTCATGGCATAAGATTATAATATACAGTACTTCTTAGGCAGAACAGAGAGATGCCTCCAGGTTTGCTATTGTACTGTACCTGCTAAAGCACCAAATGCCAATGAGTTGGGGAATGAAGCAGAATTGTGGGGTCAACTCTGTATTAGCTGTGGCTACTTCTTCCGGCGGGTTGCTGCGTTATATGTACAGTACAGTAGACAGCTAGATATTCGGTGACATAAGATTGGCCCACTGGCAACGCAACTGGAGGAATAATCTGTCCCTTGCAAGAAGTATCACTGTGTCGACTAATCTCAGCATAGTAGCAAGGAAAGCATTCAAACCGCAGCAACTAACTATAGATTCATGATAGCTACCTAGAAATGGCTATCTCAGAGAATTGTGTAGGTGTTATCTGCAACGTGCCAATTTCCTATTGTTTCCACGATATGAGGTACTCCAATCGTTAAACAGCAATAGTGCGCGACTCATGCAACCATTTCTGCAGGCGAGTCATCTGTAGGAAGATTAATATTTTGTCGCAGTATGATCGTTCTCGATGGTTTTAATGCGATGGTTCTCGATGGTGCTGACAAGAGCACCTCCTGCTGCAGTAGATTGTCTCTGCTATTGTGTGCTGCTGAAGGCAAAGTTGAACCGACGGCTAAGTGCGAAGAAAAAGGAATGGAAGTTGAATGGGCCATTCGGCTTAAAACATATAATATTATACCTAACAACTCATTAATCTTTTAGTATGCCTGGGATGGGAATGTGGCAGGACTTTAGGACCTTATACAACAGAACCCGGCCTCTGTTTTCGATTGTGATTCAGCGGGTAATACAGCTCTATTCGTGAGTATCTGATATGCCCTAATAAAAGAGATCAGCAACAGCATTATTGATACAGCATAAGGTAGCTGCTGGTAGCGGTCAAAATGAAGCATGTCGTTTGCTCCTTGATGCCGGCGCAGAGCCTTACGTCAGGAACCGGACTTCGTATGTATACACTCTTGATTTTCCAGCTGCGCTTAACGGCTGACATGCTGGCAAGCTTTACTCCGCTGCATTTTCTCTTTATCCACGAAGGGTAATATACATGAAGAATGGGAAGATGAAGCTATAGAGTTGGCCGAGTTGCTCATATCAAGAACCGAAGAAGACTTTATTGGACTTGATTCTGCTGAAGTTGAGACATCTACGATTCCTTATTTTTGCGGAAGTCCCAAAGTCCAACAACTCATTTTGCAAGCCATCTATCCGCCACTTCGCGAGCAGTCCGTATCCAATCGTTTCGAAGCGGCTGAATGGTATCTGGCAGTGGTGCATGTGCCATATGTTCCAAAGATACTCATGGAAATACTTGGTTCTTATGATATGACTCTGTGGAAAGACCGACTGCTGTGTCTCATCGCGGACTGCCTGGCGAATAGCCTCTGTGTGAATTCACGGCACATAGACAAATTTAGCGCACTCCTACCTAATGCAGTGAGCTGCGGTTCCAATCTGACAGCACTCAGTATTCCAAAGCGCGGACTTGGCTTAAAAACATATACGCCTCTGCTTCGGTTTCTATGGAGGTGGACAGATTTCAAGTGCAGCGATCATTATGCTAAGCAGGGACACAGATCTGAACATAGATGGGGAAAAATTTGAATCGTTCCCATTGCTACAAGTGTGGGCTCGAGAGCTTTTCAACGCTGGTGTTGACCTCGTGCTGTATGGTCAGCAGGAAAAGTCGATACATGCCAAGGGATTGGCGGATACAGACTTTAACATTCTCTTGATAGAGAACTACTTGTATCATGGGACGGTGGCGCAGTCTACCCGGGTTGAGACCGTCCGCCTAATCGGCTTCAGTTACGGCCCATCACCAGAAGATTGGCACGCTTGGTTCTCAGATTGGCGGGATGAATTTGCAGGCGAGTTCTGGTACATTGTGGAGCATCCCGAGTTACGAATGCCCGGAGCTTGGGTTGACTAAGTGGGCTGATTACTTTCAATATATCCCTGTACAAAGTGTTCAGATTGTTCTTTCTTTTCAGGTCATGATTGTGAGCTCTATCAGTCTGAGCTTTTCTTTTTTGTTTCACAAGAGGATAAGATGCCGTGTAACTCTTGAGGAGACTACATCAGATGGGACATCAGAATACACCTCTTCCTGATGTCATGATCTAAGCCCTATTAAATCTCTCTCTCTTTCTTTTCTTGCGAATAATGAAATCTCTGAGGAAAAGAAGCAACAAACCTGTTGATAACAGGCAAACTTGACTACTATGGGTGGTTATACTGTATGGTACAACAAATCCTAACAAGGCGTCCAGCCAGCTGACCGAAATTCAACTCATCTCATCACAACCATAAGAAGAAAGAATCCCTTCATGAAAAAAAAAATAGCACTTTTCTTTTAAAAAAAAAAGGAAAGAAAAGAAAAGAAAAAGAAATAAAAAGACAAAAAAAGCTCACACCCTCGGAATCTCCCGATTCGAGGATGCTACGAAAACACCCGCGCCCCTGGTTGTCGCCAACCAGACGAACAGGGATTTTACTAAATTTTGGCGCTCTGCCGGCGCCTCGAACCCGGGAACCCCAGCTGGCCCAATAGGGAGAGAGCTAGAGGTAGAGGAAGGGGGAGGACGGATTGGGAGGAAGGAAGGCCAGGTGTTTCCGAGCACTCGCCTAGGGGCCCCAGATTCGGATGGGTGGGAAGGAGTATTTTGGATCATATACCGTAGGTAGGTAGGCTGCTACGTATGTACAGTTGTACTGCGCTGTTTGTTGCCTTGGGGATTGGATTGGATTGGATTGATGGTTGCCTGATGATGGAGGCCTGAAAAGAAAGCAGAAATCTACATGTACGCTTCACAATGCAAATATCATGATAATAATGGGTTGTGTACAGAGCAGTCTCCCTTAAAAGCAGCTAGCTATTATTCAAAGATTATGAACCGCCGGCGAATATGTTAAACAGAAGGGGAAGGAAGTTTCCAAAACTCCCATCTACGCTGATGATAGAAAAAAAAAAAGGGAAATGCCCAGCGGTGAGCTCGCACCTCGACGCGGTGCTGTGGTCTAGTAATCCAAATAATATGGATAAAGACAAGATGAGCTAGCTCCTTTATGATCTAGTTGAATTGACTTGCCCCCTCGATGTGAGTTGCTGCTGCCACAATGAATCGAAGCAAACACCCCTCCGATGATAATGCTTCTACAATACCTTATTGTTATAAGGCAAGTGATAAGTTGTTATCGATTCTTCTCTATTATACCCATCTTATATAAGAATTAATGACAAAGCTATTAGTTATGAGCTACCTAGTTTAAAACTACCGTTTGCTAATACTACTCGGTCTTATCACCCTTACCAGGGCAAGATAGTTATTAGAGGCAAATGATATCTTCTTGTTTTATTTATTTGTGTCCTTGTAGAGGGCATAGGATAATAAGGGGATAAGGAATAAAGTAGAACGGATTGATCTCTCTTTTTACCCTGTTGTTATATAATCAATATCTTAACTAAAATACGAGGAGAACAGAGGGTAGGAGTGTCATGAATACTACTCTGAAGGGCGCTCCTTTTCTAAAGCGAAGCTGATATTATTACCCTAAGGGCGCCATATAGTTAAGACCCTGGGCCTCAGCTGGCTGTACTTATACCCAAGCTTATGGAGTGGCTCCTACATCTCTCTCCCTTGTAAAATAATCAAAAACAACTTTTGTTGAGCAAAAAGAAGAGGGCAGGATGATTTCCTCATTCGAAAGATCATTATCTACGTCTCTTCGGTTATCATCACATCCAAGACTACCAGACTACCAGACACGACCACTTAGGCAACGTTAAGCCCGGCGGCATACTTCCGTCAATGTCAATATATATCTGTTCCGAAACCCGAATCAATTCGAAATGAACCTTGTATTAAGACCTCACCACAATGCAACGCTATCTAGGTATCTGTGGAAAATATCTGAATGCCCGAAATGGGAAAGAAATTAAAGATACCTAATTGCTTTCCTAAAACCATGTCTAGTCTCATCCCCTGATTCTGTGACGTCACGTCAGATTTGCATGTGATTTGCCATCGAAATGAGGCTGGTTCACGTGATACTGATTACATGCACATGCAAGCACGTGCTCTGGTGTATTGGATAGAGAGCCATGGATATCGACTCCGTATGTCTAGTAGGTAACTTTCTGTGCCGTCATTCCGACCCAAAACATGAAATTTTCGTGTCTCATAGGTACTCGGAAGAGCCTTTGTACTGACTGGCTCGGTCACTCTTCGAAAGTGATTTCATTTGGAAGAATCAGAGCCGTTTGAGGATTTCCTCAGAGGATGATATGATAGATTGATATGTATTTCGTAGATGGAGATGGGAAGATAGGAAGAGGGCGATGTCCAGCAACAAACCGAGTTCGAAGAAGATCTTCCATTCGGCCTTCCGAATTCACACATGATAGAAGGAAACGGAGATTTGACAAGGAAACCCTGACCCTGCTATATAAGTCTTGAAACAAAAAAAAAAAAGAAAGAAAAAAGAACCCCTGCTGGGAGAGTTGAGTTGGAGAAAATGAAAGTGAGTTGAAATATACAGAACTGAAGAAGGGTCTCCCAGTCGCCCAATCCGCAGTATCGAAAAGAAAAATTATAAACTCGCGTGAATGCACAGCAAATAGGGGGAAAAAAAAGACCGAATCTTTATCTAAAGACGGAGAGGAATGAAAAAGTAAACGGCCTTAATATCGTCAAGAACACTCCATCAGCAGGATTAGTGGTTCGGCTTCTCATTCGCAGCATTCTTGGCCTGCTCCTTTTTGGCAGCGAGAACAGAGCTCAGCCATGCCAGGGACTCCTGAGAGATGACCAAGCCGGTCGTGATGACGGCCTTGCCACTCGCGACAAGACCGTTGCCTCCACATCTCTTGTACTCGGAGTCGTAGGTGTCCAAGACGTGCTTCTTGACGTCACCAACGAGCTTCACGGGGAAATAGGCGTTATCAATGATCGTTCCCTTGATCGTCTCGGTGTCCTCCTTGATGATAGGGAACGTTTCATCCACCTTGGTCAACCCTTGGTCGCCCAGGGAATCTGCCTTGGCCAGGTAGGGAGCAACGTATTCGTACGGCTTGGAGAGATATGGCAAGAACGGTTTCGCGAAGCGCTCATAACCTTGGTCGGCGTAGTCGAGAGACTTGGCGGCATACTTATTGCTCTTGAGGGTTGCGATGGATTCCGATACCACGGGATATGAAGTCAGATGCTGTATGTAACGTTACACGAGTCAGAGAGTGCTCTCGTAGTTTGGGAGAGGGAGAACAGAAGACCCTTACCGAGAGGAATTGAGAATGGATCTTCTCGCCGTTGACCGCGGGTTCACCCATTATGTCTCGCTCTGCGTGGGGCATGAAGCTATATACTAAATAAATGATGACTTAGCAAGACATCCCCAAAAAGAGAGTATGGATAGCAAAAGTCTAACAACAGGTGCTAGAACATCGGACGGAAAGACAAACCTTTTGCTATCAGGTCAGACGAAGTTTGTAGAATTCAGGTGCAGGTTGGTACAGCAGGTGATAAAAGGCTCGAGAATGTCGAGGGTGATGGCGACGACGGGAAAATTAAGACGAGAGCTCTGGATGGGTGTGTCGGTTGATGATAACGTTTCAGCGTCAAAGGCAGCTCTTTAAAGTGCCCCTCCACAGGTGTAATCGGCCTCCAATGGCAAGGGCGGATGGCGAAGTCCGCATCAGGATCGGGAACTAAAGCGTCGCCTCTTGCATGTGAAAGGGGAGCTGGACTAGTACCATGACAATACGACAGCAGCAACAGCACATCCTGACAACCCCAACTAATCAAATCAACTGCCTGATTGCACCACCTCACTCACATGGTGACAGGCAACAGGGGCTTCGAAGTGGCAAACCGCGAAGCTGCTATCGAGCTGTCGCTGCAATCATCGACCTGCAGATTTGCATGTGATTGCGGGTCTCTCCTTGGTGTCGCTTAGCGGCCAGACCCGCCCGGCAATCCTCTATCATAGCATCAATATTCACCAAGTTCATCAATATGATGTGCTCGACTACGAAAATATTTTGTGCAAATCCAGAACACAGGGCACTCTTGTCTTGATCACTAGTCCGCAGTTTGACAATGCAGACCCATAGGAAATACTTCTTCAGGGAGAACGGCAAGTGACATTCCAAGCTCGACACCTTGTCATACCTCCGCGTCTTCCTATTGATTTAAATTTATTCTACTGATTCTCGGTCAAGAACTGCTTCCAGATCACCAGCGATCATCTTCCTCTGTTGGACTCAGCCGATATACTTGAATTTGATTTTACGTCGCCGCTTTCTCTTTGTCTGCTGAAAACGGAAATAGCTATCTAGCGAACGGATTCCGGAATCGGGATCGCGGGAAATTCGCTCTCCAGATCCACAATTGCATATGTGAATTCCTCACGTGGAACTTGATGTATCATACGGGAAAGCCACGCATATCGAGAACCTTGGCGCCTGGCTACTCCGTACTGACTGCCGACCTGAACGCGAAATCGCATAGAGGAGTTTCCTATGCACCGTCAGAATCTTGCCATCATTTTTTACCCTTCCTAGGTTTACATGCTGTCGCTTGAGCTAGCCCCCAATTGAGGAGCATGGGTACCGGAACTACAGTATCTACTGTCACAATCCTCACCTTCAACATTTATTTTTGACATGTGAAACGGGCAAACGACTTTCCCAAGTGGGGAAAGATTTGATGATAATAATAATGGCGACGTCGCGATCAACGGTGGCACTAACTAGGGGACTGTTAGGCTGGACTTCGTATTTAGCACGGACTCGGGATCGAGTCGGCACAGCCGTTAGTACGGACTACAACCCGTCGAACCCCTCCGATCAGATGCCGATTTTGGTCGGCTTGCCAGGAAAGTTGCTGTTGAAGAGGACATAGAATCGGAGGCAGAGACGTGTACCCTCCCCTTCCTGTGAAAACTATTTGCCAACTCTTAACTACGATCGTGTTGCGACATCCTTGGTCGACATTGTTTCATGTGATGGCGCCAATAAATGGGGGAGAAAAAGAGGTAAATAATTACTCCGAACAAGCCTTTCAAGGTCTCGCTTCGCTTGACTGGGTTCTATGCCTGGGATTTTTGGCCCCAGGCCTACCTACTGTATAAGTTATTATCTACTTCCCAGGCAGGTTCCCTGCCTATATTCCTTTCACTAGTTCTTGCTTTATATCCTTTACTAAATGTTTGTCTCTCTCACTGATACATATCCCTTGCTAATAGCCTAATACATAATTTCTTACTGACATGCAATCCCTTTGCCAATTTATTATATACCTAATTTCTTGCTAATATGGGCTGGGCAGATTTCATGACGACTGTATATCATTCGATCGATGGCAAGAAGAGAAAACCCCCTTTTTTTTTTGTCAATGTAGAATTCTATCATACACATCTAGTCTGATTCTCAATTCAGCACGCTACCTAAGTAGGCAGGTACCTACCTACTTGCTTGACTAGTTCGTATCCCCTCACCGTTGTCATGCATGAGACATACATCCATGTACATACATAGGTACCAGTGTACATGCGCTCGTATACCTGCAGGATAAGCTTTAAGCAAACACATGGATGTTTTGCATATTATTGGCCGGCCATGTCCCAGCATCCCGCCAGTGAAGAGTTCCATAACTAGTTGGTATACATCGATTATCCAGGTATTTCCCCCCTGCTTCCCCCTCCCTCCCCGCATTAAAGGTTGAGGGAATAAAAAAGAAAGTCTCCCATTCAATCTAGTACATACATACTTGCTCGTACATGTCAATACAGTAGAATGAGGGGTTTAGGAAAAAAACGATTTCTACCAATCAAGATGGCAAGGGGGGGGGCGGGGTTGGGGGGTTGTAAAAGTTATAATTTTAATTCGATGGAAAAAATCGAACGGAGACGAAGAACAGGGGGAGGGCTTCCGGACGGGACGGAAGTTGACTCAATTCAAGTGAATAAATAATAATGTGCGCAGCTCGCCAGGCGCAGACGTCTGGTATCTATTATCGGGTTATGTGGTGTCGTGGAGGTAGTTTCTTATCACCAACAGTGGTTCATAGCGGGCATAGCTAGATCGTGGACAGTTAGAACTTATGAAACTTCCTAAATCTAATATTTTGTATGATGCATATATCATCAATCGTATGCATCATATGACTTGCATGGGGCATCCTGTCTACATGTATGTACAGTACAATCTCTTACTGACATCGACAGGGGCGTGCCGCGTCCTGTCTGAGATCCTTCGGCGGCAGTAGAGGGGAGCACCCTTTAAAAAAAAAGCGAAACTCCGACGTCAGCTTCTTTTTGCTTGCTTCCTACCTTTTTACTTTTTACTTTTCGAATCTGGGAAGGAAGGCATGTTATGTCTGTCAGGCGGGGGTTGAATAATAATGTCGAGGATAAAGAAACAAAAGTACCTAGCAAAGCGCACTGTACATACATGCGATGACGTGGCTTGCTTGCAGGCATCAACCTTTGACGAGGTGAGCAAGCAAGGGTTGCACGACGGACCAGAAAAAGAGTATCCATCATGTTGAGAGCTTATCTACCTCCGCGATATATCTCAATAGCGCCGTACAGTCTGGAGGGATCTAGACAAGCCACAGCTGCGGCCACAACTGGGGTCTCGACTCTCCACTCCGACATATCCGAACCCTCCAGGGCTCTGTGCAGGGACAGGGATTTCTGTAACAAGGTAAGAGAGCCGAGCAATTCTAACTCGCGCAGCAGTTCTGAATAGAATGGAAAAAGAGAACAACTGAAGATTTAAACTTGATGGTATTTTCATTTCATTCGAGACAGACGCCAGGATATAACGGCTTCCCTCATAAGAAAAAAAGGAAAAGTTTGTCTTTTTCAGCATGAGCCCAAAATCGTGGACTTGTATATTCTGACACATCCCATTCCTCTTCCAGCCATGGAGCACCAATCCTCTATATTGGTCGTCCCATACCTGGGGGATGAAGACTTGTAATCCTCGACTCTTTTCCCTTCATCTGATCGACCCCGTGCGCTCATAACACCTCAAGGACCCAAATCAGAAAACCGTTTAGAACCCTGCAGTAAACATGTCAGCAAACTCTTCCTTTTTACGTGGAATAGGTAAATACTCACGCAAAGGAGTGAAGAACCACCGGTTCTTCCCGCTGAGGTACCGCTCCTCCAGAGCCTTCTTCACGGTCTTCTTAGCCTCCTCACGCGCCGAAACTTCCTTGAAAGTGTCGTTGGTCAAAACGCCCTTCAGGCCCTCCAGCTCGAGCGTGTAACGAGTAGGCATCAGGTGGTTGTAGTTGATGGTCTTGATGAAGGGCTTGATGCGGCTACGCTTCTCGACCTTCTTCTTACCCATGCGGCGGGTCACCTTCAGAGGGTAGCGCTCGATACCGGCAACGAGGGCATAGGGGAACGGGTGCGTCTTGGAACCGGTGTCGTTGGGCTGGATGATGACGACCTGTTGATTCGGGGAAAAAAGGACCATGTCAGCGAATCTGTCCGTCAATGTACCAGTGCGATATCCAGCGTATATCCGCATCATTGCCCGCGCCTGCCCTGGTCTTCTTCCCCAATCACATATTCCAACTTCCTCTTCGTAGCAATGCCTCCAGCCTCCAGCCATATCAATAAAGCCACGCCAATTTCACATTTCTATGTCCAGGTCCCGGTGATTGAGGAGAGGAAATGCGGTCGTACCTTCTTGCCGGCGAAACGGCCTCGGGTGATGATGGCCACACGGCCCACTTTCATGACTGTTTCATCGCTGTCAGCTTGCTCGAAAGAATAATTAACGCATTGGCAAAGGAAACTGACACTTCATGGCGAAAGTCCCGGTGCGGCAGCGAGGTCGACGGGCTGTTGTTGTCGAAGTAGATCGGTCGTGCAAGTGAAGGTTCTCCGCGATCGACTTCTTTTTTCGCTTGTGAGTAGTGGACGGAGGGCTCAGGGCAAGAGGGTTTGTGTGCTCCCTGCTGATTGGTCCGCTTAACGACCGGGCGTGATGCCTGGCGCCAACCCGTATTCGGAAATTTTCTCCATCAGGAAACCACCTAGCGTCGGCGTTAGCCCTATCGGAAGCCGCGACCCAGTGCCTGATACGGGCCTGATAACTGGCTGATAGTGATGCAACCCTTGTTTGTTTACGGTTGCTGCTCCGTTGCTACAGCAGGAGCTCGATCAATGCATATCACTAGGGAACTAGAGGAGAAGGATCGATTCTCCATGGAGACGGGGTGACCTGGCATCTCAGCAACCCCACTAGTTACCAAACTTCTTGATAAGGTCGGCTCCATTGTTTTGGTTCTATCTGCTGATTGTTTTTGTTATATCTGCTGATTCTGTACTACCGTTCCCCTCTTCAACTTCATGATTCTGGATCATTGATACGACACGACACGACACGACACGACACGATACGATACGAATTCTGTTCACGATTAACGACCAGGGTGCTTTACGATTTTTGTTTTGATTTACTCTTTCTTGAGTTTTTTGTCTTGTTTTGCAATGTTCGTTGCCTTCCTATAGCAATTGTCTAGCATTCCTCCCCGCATTCCGACTCCTGATAGACTCAATTGTATCATCGCAGCGCAGCAAAGACCCTCATCATGCCGTCCTACGAGCGAAGTGGCTCCCGTGACAGGGACCTAGTTGTGAGAAGTCACCAACATGCACTCACAGAAACTGGCCGATCATCTGTTCCCATGTATGTAGACCGTGCCTCAACGGGCTTATACGATTGATATGGGACTGACATCAATTTTTGCAAAACGTAGGTGGGATAGTTCAGATCCCGACAGAGCTCCCCCTCCTCTTCCAATGAACCCGAGTTCCAACAGTCCCAAAACGAAACCCAACGCATCTCCCGCTATACAGGCCGTCGCGGCAAGTTTAACAGAGAAAATGCGCGAGAATTCCCCCAGTCCCTATACCACAAACCCTATGCCTCCGAAATCATCTCCAGAGAGGTCCCTGATAAAAGGGCCATACCATAAACGCATGCAGTCCCTGCAGGATAGTCGCTCGGAATTCCGCAATTACCTCGAGAGTCGGTCCACGGAGCGGCCGTCAAGGGCTCTCCTCGAAGCCGGCGACAAGTCGCGCGACAAGAGTCCAACGAGATCAGGGACCTCGAATACCCGTGATTCAGGGACTTCGGCTACCCGTGATTCAGAACGAGAGTCACCCCAGTACCATGTTTCAAGCCGCTATCTTTCGAAACCTATCTTGGGCGAGAATACGCCACCATCTGCCACAATGCTAGCACTGCAGAATATGCAAATCCCAGGAGAAAAGGAGCCGAAGCCGTTGAATAATGTCTGTAATCCTACCATACCTTCCCCCGGTCCGAGTTTGGAAGCCTTGTCAGCACAGATCCTCAGTCTCACCACTATTGCAACCAACTTGCAGAAGGAGATGGCTCAGTTGAGTCGACGAAGCAAGGACAATGCCACAGATCTGCTTAGCCTTAAAGCCGCTACAAGCGCTCGGGATGAAGATATCCGAAAGAGCATCCGCGAGTTAGCCTCCAACATATCGGCCAAGTTCCTGGAGCCAGAAGGAGTAGGCACAAGGTCAGCACCCTACGATTCCGCCAGTCTCGAATATATGATTGACAGCAGACCCTTCGACAGTTCTCCAAGTTCCAGAAAGTCGTTCACGCTTTCAGACATATGTGTCACTCCTACGATAACCGACGGTTCTGCAAGCATCGCCTTGCTAGAGAAGGTCCTGCGCGAAATGGCTACCAAAGAAGCCCAGGAAAAACTGTTGGAGCTCGTCAATGAGGTTAAGAGTAGGCCTGCAAAGGATGGGGCGGACAAGGACGCGGAGAAAAATATCACGAAGATGCTTGAGGAGATTCTCAACTTGGTCAAAGAGAACCTACAAAACCGCGCCTTGGTACGCTCTACTACGAGCGGGAGTAGCGAAAAGGCTCGCAGCACAGACTCTGGGTTTGCTGAATCTCAGTCCGGGCCTATCTCTCTCGCCCAGGACTCGCAGACTCCCGGTGATAACGCTATCCAGAAACGTCTAGTGACAGAAGAGGTGGTGGAACTTCTTAAGAGAGTCAAGAACAGCGTAGCAGAAGGAGGCGGCCTAACAAATGAAGTCAAAGCCCTGGTTCGGGAATTGCGCGGTGAAGTATTGGGCATGGGGAGAGAAATTGCTCGAAAACTGGATGAAGCATCCGCTTCCCGGGCCGGTGAAGAGAAAATTCGACGTGCTCCAGGCAAGGATGAAATTGAGGCAATAGTGCAAACGGGTCTTGCGCAGCTGAAAGAGCAGATGACGTATATGATCCGAGAACATCAGCGAGAATTGTCGACAGCGGTGTCTCGCAGAGGTATTGACAGCACCGAAATCTATACAGCCGTCAAAACCGCCATGGAAGAATTCCCCCTCCCTCAGCTCCCGGCTCCCGCGACTTCATCAGTCGGTATGGAGAAGGAGGATATTCTGGAAGCCGTGAGGGAGGCTTGGGAAACCTACAAGCCAGAGATCGAACTGCAGAACTTCGGCCTTGAACGAGACGAGATCCTTGAATGCTTAAGCGAGGGTTTAAAAGCATACCAGCCACAGCATCAGCCTGGCGTCACCTATGATCAAGTTCTCGCAGCGGTTCAAGCTGGGATGCAAAGCTTTATGCCACCTCCCATTGAACCCCAGCCAAGCATCACAAGGGACGAAATCGTCGCGGCAGTAAAAGAATGTCTCGAAAGCTTCGAGTTGACGATGCCTGAGCCCAGTGTTACGAAAGAGGAGATCTTTTCTGTTGTTTCAGAAGCCCTCGCTGACCAGCTCGCTCTGACTAGAGGAGATTCGGATTCACGAATTACGCGAGATGATGTCCTCAATGCAGTAACAGAGGGGCTAGCTGCCCATCATGCTGCTGTCAAAGACATAGCCAAATCAAATGTCACCCGAGAAGACGTTATCGCGGCTGTCAACGAAGCACTGGCAACTCAGCTAAACATTACTAGAGACTCCGAATCGAGTCTAACGCGAGAGGACGTGCTCAATGCGATCTCGGAAGGTTTAAGTACGATTGAACTGAACAAAGACGATCTTTTCGAAGCGGTCACATCTGGGTTCCATGAAGCAGCCAGCTCGACAAATTTCAAGGTCGGAGAGCAAATCCTCGAACGTCTTCACGAACTGGTACAGGGTATCAAGGATGAATTCAAGCAACACTCTGCTGCCAACGGCCGGAATACCGAACAGGTCCTCGACGCCATCAAAGACGGCCTTGAAGTCCTGCGAGGTGAGATTGAATCTTACGTCGATAGGGCTGCCGATGTCACTGGCAGAGATGAGATTATCGACACAGTCAAGGAGGGCTTCAGAATACTGCAAGCGGACCTGGAAAGGGGTTTTTCCTCTGTAGGACGCGGCAACCCTGACACTCCTGAGCTTCTCGATGCTATGGAAAAGGAGTTCGAGCATCTTCGACAGACGCTCAGCTCGCTTCTCATTCGTAGCAATGTTTCAAGTGAGAAGGATGAAATCCTTGATGCAATTCGTGATCTCNAGTGAAAGTACCCGCCCTAGAAAAGATACTTCCGAAGTTGTGAAGACAGTCAAGGAAGAGTTTCAGAACCTCCGCGAAGCAATGAGCATGAGCCTCGTTAAGTCAGGGCCTTCAGAGAAGGATGAAATCCTTGATGCCATTCGTGATCTCAGTCGAAGTACCCGCACTAGAAACNGATACTTCCGAAGTTGTGAAGACAGTCAAGGAAGAGTTTCAGAACCTCCGCGATGCAATGGGCATGAGCCTCGTTAAGTCAGGGCCTTCAGAGAAGGATGAAATAATAGCAGCTCTTCGAAGAAGCTTTGAAATACTGCAGGCCGAAGCCATACAGCGAAGGGACGTCAGCGAAAGAACGCTTTCGAATACGAACGAGCTACTGGACGCATTCAACGACGGTATCTATTCCATCCGTGGAGACTTAGCAAGGATTCTCAACAAGCCCGACGAGAGTAGCAGTAGTGAGGTTTTGGAGACGCTTAGGGAAGGTCTAGACACCATCAAGCTAGAGATGGAAGCTCTCCGAAAGTCACAGAGGGAATTTGAGGAGACAACAACCAATCGTGGCAGAGAACTCGTCCTAGCGAGGGAAAACTCCATTGGAAACGACATTGAAAGCCTTAAGGTCCTCATTACTCAGCTTCAAATTAAGGTTGAGGCCATGCAGTCCAATTCACAGGTCTCTCAACCTCCAGAGGATGCATTGACAAAGGAGCATCTCGATGAAGTCCTCGCTGCAGTGCGAGAGGTTCACGGATCTGTCGTCAAAGCCGGTGCCCGGGAGATCCCCCTCAATCCGGCGGCTGCCAGGAAGGATGACACCGACGCCATTGAAAGGCTTCTCCGAAACACGAAGTCTAAGATCGATGAACTGAATTTCCCTAAACCCGATGAAATCGCAAAGTCAGAACATATTATGGCTTTGGAGGCACGTATCTCGGAAGCAAAGGATGCCATCAACGAGCTTTCTACCCGCCTGGAGGCAGAGGGCCCTACCAAATCAGACATTGGAACCCTGGAAACTTTGCTAAAGGATATATGGGTTGCTGTCGACGACCTTAAAAACAACGAGAAGTCCGCGGAGCAAGATACGGAGAGAGTGGTCAAGAGCGACCTTCAGACCGTGGAAGCCATGATTTTCGAGGTCAAAACACAAATTGAAGAGCTCAAGCTCCCCGACGTGGAGACACTGCCCACAAAATCCGAAATCCAGGAACTTGGTAGTCTTGTGGCTGAGTTCAAGGAAAAGGTCGAGGCCGAAGCCGAACTGACTGCTCAGGCCTTCGAAGCACGGAAGGTCGAACATGGCGGACTTGCGGAGAAGATCGATGAGGCCAGGGCGGTTGTTAGTGAACTGGGTGATCAGCTCAAGAGCAAACTTGATGGGAGTCAGGAAGGGCTCTCGGAGTTGAAGACTGTCGTAGAAGGCATAATCGCATCCGCCGAAACGTTCAGTACTAATACTGTTGAGAGCATCAAGGAGCTCAATGAGCTCATCAATCGGGAATTCGAGCGCGCTCGTGGGGAACAGGAAGCAGCGAAGCTCGAGACTGAAGAGCGAGACGCCGCTGCTTTGGTCAAGCAAGACGAAAGCCGTGCTGCGATCGTGTTCGACCTGAGCGCTAAGATCGACGAGAGGATTGGGGAAATCCTAGCCAAATATGATGAACTGCAGGCAGCAGTCGATTCGAAATTCTCGGAGATTGAAGCACGAGACATGGTCAGTGTCGAACATCTGACAAACACAAAGAGCATTGCGGAAGACATCAAGCTCGTGATCGGTGCCATGGGCGACAGTGTGACAGAAACCTGCGAGCGCATGAGCGATGACGCGAAAACGTTTTTCCACAAAGTTGACGAATCCTACAATAAAATGGAAGCGATACACAATGAACTCAAAGAGCAACAAGAGCAGTCCAAGGCAGAATTGGAGAAAACGTCTGCTACTGCAGATCGCGTAGAGAGACAAATCCTTGAAGATCATCCTCAGATCCTCAGCACTATCAAGGATATTCTCTTGATCGTCGGCCAGCATTACGAGCACTCCCAGAGAACTACTGAGCAAATAAGGACAAATCTGTGCGCTCTCCCTTCTGCCATTCCTCCTCTCCTTCCTGCGCTCCCCCCTCCCGAGCCGGAAAAGTACGATGACACTGAGCTCCACAAGAAGCTCGATGCCCTCCTCAGCCATGCAGAGACTGCAAACGAGTCTCTGGCGCTTGTCGAGAAGATCGACGAGACTCACGAAAAGGACGCGGAGCTGCTCCATAAGAAGCTTGACGCCATCCTTAGCCATGCGGAGAGTGCAAATGAATCTCTGGCACACGTTGAGAAGCTCGATGAAAAGGACGCCGAGCTCCACAAGAAGCTTGATGCCATCCTCAGCCACGCAGAGAGTGCCACCGAGTCTCTGGCGCTTGTCGAGAAGCTCGATGAGGTTCACGAAAAGGACGTCGAGCTGCTCCACAAGAAACTCGATGCCATCCTCAGCCACGCAGAGAGTGCCAACGAGTCTCTGGCGCTTGTCGAGAAGATCGACGAGACTCACGAAAAGGACGCTGAGCTCCACAAGAAACTCGATGCCATCCTTAGCCATGCAGAGAGTGCGAATGAGTCTCTGGCGCAGGTTGAGAAGCTCGATGAGGCTCATGAGAAGGACGCCGAGCTCCATAAAAAGCTCGATACCATTCTTACCTATACAGAGAGTGCAAGCAAGTCCCTGGTACACGTTGAGAAGCTCGATGAGATTCACGAAAAGGTCATGGCGACGTCCCGTGAGATCACCGAAATGGTAGCCACTCAGTCACGCCTTCTGGTCGAGGATTATGAGAGAAAGAAACGAGAAGCAGAGGACGCTGCCATCGCCCTCGAGAGGAGGATTGCGCAGAAAGAGAAGATTGAAGCAGAGATTGTTAGTCTGAACGAGGAGAAAGAGTCTCTGCTGAAGATCATCCAAACTCTGAAGCAAGAAAAAGAAGAATTGGCCAAGCAGAACACGAAGCTCAACAAACAGCTCTCAAGCCTCGAGACAGCGCTGGAGATCCGTCACGAAGAGATGCAGCTCATGGAGGACCGGGCAGAAAGTCTCGAGAGAAGGATTCTCGAAGGAGTCCTTGACCACGCTCGCAGCGTGCTCCTCAGCCGGCCCATGAATCTGAAGCGGGTGCCCAGCTATGGCAGTACTGCTACCAAAGCCAGCGGGGCCAGCACTACCTGCACGGCGAAGGACAACCGCAGCTTGGTTAGCAGCGGTGTTGGAATGGCACTCAGACGACGAAATGCATCGAAGGCCAGTAAGAACGGATCTTCAAAAGAACGCAGGATCCTCAGTTTGAACAATGTGACAGGCAACGGGGGTTCCACCGACCATCAGACGACGCTGGTCCCCGCGGGCAACGTGGGACTGACTAACCTCAAACGGAGTCACTCGGTCAAATCCAACCTGGCGTCGCGCAAGACCTCGTGGGGTGGGAAAGACGCTGTTGCCAACAAGGAGAACGAAACCTTCCCGGAGGAGCACGAGCATGACAGCGGAGCGGAGAGCGAGACCGGAACGGAGAGGCGGGCGAGCTACCGCCGCCAACCTAGCTACGCCAGTTCTGTCAACGGGTTCATCGCCGAACTCGAAGAGAATAACGTGAGCAAAGAGAATCGGGAAGTTGGTGCTGAGGGCGATTACCAAACGACCGGGGCCAACAAAGCCAGTGCAGACTTGGACGAGGTGCTTCAAGAAGCACTGTCCGAACTGGAGGCACCGCCGAAACTGACCGATATACTGCCTGGGGACACCGACAGTGGTATCGGGACAGACATGAATAGCGCCGCCAGTGTCCACGAGGTATGACACTCGAGCGTTGTGAACAAGGATGAGAAATGAGTGCGATGGATTCGCTCCAGGAATGCTGCGCAATGCGTTTGGATGCTGTTTCTTCCGTGCATTCTGAATAGTCGAGTCACGGGCACATGATTCACCATGTGATCACCATTCGAGTGAAGGAATTTCGGACATGACATATCGATACCACTCTCTTATGATTCTTATCTGCTAGTTGCAAGCTGGGGTCGAGATCAAAGGCCCCGCTGACACTTGTCGATCGCTACCTACTTTCCTTTGTCTTTTTCCTTCGTTTATGCTATTTGTCAGGCTTTTTACTTTTCCTAGTAAATAGTTACGAATGATGATGAGATGCACATGAACATTAATAATGTCCTCCAGAAGTTAACAAACCTATCCTGTGCTTGTCCACGCTGCCATCCAAGGTGGCTCAGTGGCCGTCAGGTGGCTGAGTCATCCGTGCCCTGCATCCCCAACAGAACCAAATTAGTTAGGTTCGGTACCTGCCAGGCCCAGGCGCCCGGGTAATTAAACCCGAAGTAGTTAAGTCCACGTCATTTGCCCCAGCAAGGGAAGAGCGACACGCGCCAGGACCACGGCAGGCTGATGTGGGTGACCTCCTGCCTCATCGAGATTGCCGCTGGTATACTCGCGTGCTGACCTGTTCTCGTCTGCCCAATCTTAATAACGACTCCTCTCGTCGTTTCCCTTCCTATTTTCTCCTTGCCCGTGCTTGCTCCGTTCTGCTTTGCTCTCTATATATTCTGGCGGTTTCCGACCTTCGGTCGCGGAGATGACTTCCGCATAGTCGCCGCCTTTATCATACCTCCTGGGCAGTGGGAAGCTCTTTTTCGATTTTCCTTCACCTTCTTCGTATCATTTCCTTTTCCTCTTGGCTTCTTCCCTTTTGAACCTCTTATCGTCCTCAGGGCCCTCAGGGCGAGGCGCTGAGCGTCACCATGTTGGATCCTTTACCTCCGCCGCCTCCGTGGCTCAGGGGCTTGGTAACCCCCTGGGCAGTCTATTTCAATCTGCATTCGTTGCCGAACCACATCCATGAGATCCTGTTTGCTTTTGCCTTCTATCAATTCGTCCACTCGTATCTTTCGCCGCGACTGTCTGCAGCGCTTTTCCCCCAGTTCTATCCACGTTTTCCGCGTCGTACGCAGCTCAACTGGGATGTCCACGTCGTCTCCTTCCTGCAAAGCACGCTGATCAACTTGGTTGCGTTATGGGTCATGTTTGCGGATCGCGAGAGGAAAGACATGACTGCGGAAGAGCGTGTGTATGGATACACTGGTGCCTGCGGTCTGGTACAGGCATTGGCGACGGGGTATTTCTTATACGATCTCATTGTGAGCACCGTGTATGTCAAGATGTTCGGGGTGGGCATGCTTTTCCATGCTATTAGTGCGCTGTGGGTGTTTGCGCAAGGATTTGTTCGTAATCTCCTTCCTTATTCTTACCTTCTTTACGCGGAATCTAAAGAAATGAGCATTATCCTTTTTACCCGGGATTCTAACGTCCATACGTCCAGAGACCGTTCGTCAATTTTTACGCTCCAACATTCATCCTCTATGAGCTCTCTAGCCCATTCCTCAACATCCATTGGTTCTTGGACAAAGTCAACATGACGGGCAGCAAGGCACAGTGGTACAATGGAATAACGCTGCTCGTCGTTTTCTTCTTTTGTCGCCTTGTCTGGGGCACCTGGCAATCTGCCCTCGTGTATATGGACATGTGGAGAGCAGTGAAGCAGACCTGGTCTGCTCCTCCTTCGTCCGTTTTGGACCCAGTCAACACCAGTGCGACCATTTTTCAGGAGCGAAACGGGACTCTCTGTGTTGATGAAGCATGTGCCAGAGCAAATGCGGAGATCTCTCTCTTCGCTCACCAGACCGCAGCTGGCGTTCCGATATGGCTGGTTTTGACATATGTCGCCTCCAACCTCATCCTCAACGGACTAAACTATTACTGGTTCTCAAAGATGATCGAGGCGGTAATGAAGCGCTTCCGGGAGCCCGCTATTCCGGCTAAGAAAGTCAAGGAACCCGGCAAAGAGGTTCAGCCGGACGTTGTACTCGATGCGGCTGGGAAATTGAGAGAAGAGGAAGGTTATTTCGAGACCGGCGACGGAGCTGAACAAACTAAGACGTCTGTCGTCGACACATTGGGCACCGACATGTTGAGAAAGAGAAAGTCATAGACAGGTCACAGATCTCGCTTTCCCGACTTGATTGTCCTCCTGACGATGTTGCAATGAATTCACTATCCAAGGCCGTGTCGATGGATCACTTGAAAACTATCGCCGTCGCCTGTTAGCTATGTGAAGAGGTTTCTCCGGCATTGCATTAGGCCTTTTCTGTCAGATTGGACCTGGATCATAGCGAAGGAGACGCCGTCGGGTATCTTCAGTCGAAGAATTTTACCTACGTGCGAGAAGACTTAGTCTCTCAGGTCTATGCAATGTGGGATGGAACCAAAAGCAATCAGCCACAGACGCACCTCTGTCTTTAGCATAATTGCTCTATTTTTCGGGTAATTCTGTACAATAATATAGTCCTACATATACGATTCACGTGATATCTGGTGTTCTGCAGCCATGCATGAAAGACAATAATAAGAATAACATAACAATCTTTTTTTCTCTTTTTAAAGTCTACCCAGTTGAGAAAACACAGACATATTACAATTTACAGTACAGTACAGTACTTTGCATTCTCCCGCACAACCTACACCAGCGCCTGAGGTAGTACCCCCTTGAATTCATGAATCCATTTAAAAAAAAAAACGAAAAGAGCATCCTTCCCATACAAGTCGGTTAGTTATTGGAGTACAGAAAAAAGAGGGAAAAAACCCATCAGTTAGTTAAAAAGGACGTAAAAAAGGAAAAGTAAATAGAACATCGCAAGAAGAGAGGAACGGTCCGAACAGAATCGAGGGACCGTTCCGGAAAAGACTGCTAATGAAGCCGACGCGATCATCGCATAGCTGCTGCAGCGTCCGGTTTGGCAAGCATGTACCGGACCGCTTCCCTGGCGACAGGGGCGTTCCAGACACTGTTGGCACCGCCGCGTCTGAATTCGGGCCCGCTGCCATCCTCGCCTCCGCCGCGGGTGGCCTCGCCCAGGATCGTCTCGAGGTCTCTGCGCTGGGAGTTCAGCCAGCGGCGGATGAAGGTGGCGGGGTCTTTGCTGAGGGCGGTGTAGAATGAGTGGCGGGCCTTGGAGTGCATCAGCGCCTGGATGATAAGCGAGAGCTGGTCGTCGAGGAGGCTGATCTGACGGATCGAGGCCGCGTACTGCGGGTTCGAGGTCAGGGCGATCATCTTCTGCCGCAGTGGATCGTCTACCGCCACGCGGATGTCGTAGATGGTGGGGGTCGGATCCTTATGGAACTCCTGGTCGACACGAATCGTGTAGGGTAACTTGATGGGATCGAGAGGAGAAGTGTGCGCGCTGATGGCTTCCGGGATCTGTGGGAAAAACATCTGGTCGCGTCCGAAGATCTGCGCAGTACAATTAGTATCGGTAGGCAGTGAAAATGCCAGGAGATCCACATACAGCTTTCAAACGGTGGTCGCAGCGAACTTGTCGCTTCTCTTCATCCTCTTGCAGACCCATGGCTCTGATGTAGTCCCAGATTCCGAGCACAATTCCGCTGCGGGTTTCTTCCTCGACGTCAAGGACTTCC
Source organism: Rasamsonia byssochlamydoides (assembly GCF_041956645.1). Taxonomy (NCBI): domain Eukaryota; kingdom Fungi; phylum Ascomycota; class Eurotiomycetes; order Eurotiales; family Trichocomaceae; genus Rasamsonia; species Rasamsonia byssochlamydoides. Next base: position 575,407 of record NW_027192384.1, on the reverse strand, counting down.
GCCAGCTCCTTACTCAACTTGTACCGCTCGGGAGTCTCGTCTCTCACAAGACTCACGGTGATGTTCACATTCTCCTGCGCGGCACGGGAGAATTGCAAGGAGTCAAAGTCGGCGTTGGGAGGCAACGAGGTCGCATTAGGAGGCAGTTGTGGCTTGGTCCAGGTGATCGGGGCGATGTCTTCTGGTTTTGCCGTCGGCGTCTTATCAAAATCGATGGTAATGGATTTGAAGAAATGCGAGAACCGCGGTCGCGGCCGTTTTGATGGTCTGGATTTCTTGGGTTTTTCTGCCTTCGGGCCATCTTCATCCATCGCATCGCCGTCCCGCTGCGCATCGTCTCTGTCATTCTCCTCGTCGTCGCTGTCCTCATCAGGGACGGTAGGGTCGCTGTCATCATCCAGCAGTCTTCCCTCGATTCTCACTTTGTAGCGTCCAGAGCCGGGGTTGGTGGCGTTGCCGGATCCGTTGTGCTCGCCGGCCTTCTGCCATGGCTGATCCTCCACCGTGTTGGAGATCCAGATGCGGAGAGTTCGGAATCGCTTGACTGTCCGGCTAATTGAATCCTGAATATCAAGTCTCTTTCGGATCATAGCGGCGTCCAGTCGCTTTTCCAGCTCCCGGAGACTCTTGTATTGCTGGACTCCTTCCCCGATGATCACATCCTCCACGCCCTCCGGGATGGTTTTGTCAGTCGGCTTCCGGCTGCGTCGCAGGGCAGCATCGTTGACCTGTGGCATGTTGCGCTGCTGCTGGGCGGCGGCGGCCATGTATTGCGGGTTAGGGATGCCTTGTTGAGGATGAGGATGAGGATGAGGATGGGGCATAGGCATAGGTCCTGAAGTCGCCAAGGGTTATAAAGTTAGCAAAACCGAACACCCACGCGGCTAATTAGAAAGAAATTTGGGTTTGGCTCGGGGTCGAACCTGGGCCTGGGGCACCGCGACGAGGAGTGGCGGGAGAGCGCTGCGCGGCTTGAGGGTAGCCGCGAGGAAAATTGGGCTGCATGGGAGCGTTCATGGCCATGCTGTGCTGGAAAATGGAGACTGGATACGAGACGCGCCAGCGAAGAAGACCGTCAGCGTCGGCAATCGAGATAATACGTGGATTCTTGGTCCGTCGGGCTGGCCTGTTGTCGTTGGGCAGTCCGACTTAAACGTTCAGCAAAGTCGCGATGGTCAAGGTTGTCTCACGCTACGACGCTAAGCCGTTTACGGTAACACAGGTACCTCCAGTCGCTCCTACCTAGAATAGCGCTTGCCACTCCGCGCGTTTAATTTATTACTGCTGCTGTACATGATGAAGTCCATAACATGTTGAACGAACTTGGGTGCGAAATGATCCCATTTCTAATGGTTGCGATATCCTCCCCCAAACCAGGCTTTATCTAGCTCTCTCCAAGCAGACAGCATGTGACAGCATTTATTCCAACAAAGACGCCTGATTAGTGTACAACAATTCCACCACGTTGCTCAACTTCTCGATCGTCTGCAGCGCTGCATCGTAGGCTTGATCCCTCTCGGTCTCGTCGAAAACGATCAGACATCCAGCGCCCTGGTCCAACACGCCGACGATGACCTTGTCAAGAATCATCTGTGATAGCTTCCTCTCCACCTGTTGCGTATCCAGTCCGACCATCTTGGCGATGTGGTCAATCTCCACTCGGCTGAATGGTTCGATGACCTTGATGAGATTCTGCTCCAGCATCGCGTCGTAAAGTCGTCGGAGGTGATTTCGGATAAAGACATCACCTCCCAGCTCATACCGGTAGTCCGAGAGGGCCTTCTCGTACTCCTCCAGGGATCGGTTGGCGTGAGCACGTGCCACAGCTTTCATGGCTTCCAACCGCGTACTTGCGTACTTGAGAGCCTGCTTGGAGTTGAGTAAACTTGTAACGTCGTCGGGGAGATTCAACATGATCTTGCACAGCAGCATATATTGAAGCGCCGCCGTCGCCTTTTCTGCATCATCGAGCGAGCTGTAGCCTTCCAGAGCTTCGATGAAGTAGGAATAGGCCGTATTGAAATCCTTGTCCTCGGCGTGGAGCATGCCACTCTGCATGTCCAGACCAGCTTGAAGGTTGGGAGGAGTGTAGACAGCTGATGCAGACGTACGAGCCGATGTGAGCGCAGCGCGCGCTTTGGCCTGATTGCCGAGTGCATGGTAGACCCGGGATTCGAGCAGTTGTATTTCCACAAGCACAACCTTATCATCCAACCGCTTGAGCTCTCGGAGCAGGGAATTAATGAGCGTCAGGGCGTCATAGTAGGACTGCTTCTGCATGTAGATCATGACTAGGCGGGTTTCTAAGCTCTGTCGAAGGAAGGACCGTCGCTCTGAGACGGCCCACTCTATGCAGGCCTTGATCACAACAATCTGGATATCTAGGGTGTTCGGGATCTCGCTGAGCAGATCCAACAGTTGGCGAACTAGAAGTCATGTAAACATCTTGCGTCATATTCGATCAAGTCTCCCGTCAAACCACCACTTACCTAGCTTCGCAGTCTTCGCTTTGGCGAACGACGAGAAGACGCCCCAGCTTGTTTTGATCAACTCGGCCAGTTCTTGCGGCCTCCTGGCATCCCTGTATACCTCTCCCAGACCTATCAAAGCGGCTTCATAGTCGCGCGAAGCAGTCTCCGTTGTCCCAACTCCTTCAGACAGGATATCTTTGTAGATCTTCTCGGCTTTGGAGGGGTCTTTCGACGCGAGAGCCTTCGCTTCCTCTATCCGCTGGGCGACAGTCGCGGAGGAAGCCATGTTGGATGACTGACGCCGCTGTTATGCGATACAGTGGGGAAAGGAACAACAAGTAATGGAATGCTAGAGTGGTAGAAATTGCTTACTCTAGCTAGATGCGGAGAGCTGTTGGTGGGATGGATGAGAGCTGCTGTCTGTAGGCGGACGTCTGGTGCCCAGGCTGACGGAGCGTCACCAGGAAAGCTCCGGCCACCTTCACCCGCGCGCTAGCGAACCACCCACCCAGCCCAGCCAAACTTTTTAGATCCGCAATCTTAAAAAAGTTATAAACTTCATGCTTTTTAACACATGGGCATTTCTGCACCACACTGAGCCAGCATGGTAAGTGATTTGACTGCAGCTGTTTCTAAACGCATTATACTTATAAATTTTACAGAAAATCAAGGCTCTCTCGCGCTCTGCTGCCTCGCAGCAGGCTCCCGGGTCGAGCGTCATGAGACAGCCCAGGAACCTCGACCCAGCACAGCATCCATTCGAACGAGCACGAGAATACACGCGAGCCTTGAATGCCACGAAGATGGATCGCATGTTTGCGGCGCCATTTATTGGACAGCTAGGTAGAGGCCATGTGGACGGCGTGTACACCATGGCCAAGGATCCGGGCTCTCTCGAACGATTTGCAAGCGGCAGCGGTGATGGCGTAGTCAAAGTCTGGGATCTGACGAATCGCGAGGAGATTTGGCACACCCAGGCTCATGAGAACATCGTCAAGGGCATGTGCTGGACACTAGATCGGAAGCTGTTGTCGTGCGCCAGCGACAAGACCGTCAAGCTGTTCGACCCGTACAATTCTTCGCCAGAGGCACCACCGCTGGCAACCTGGTTGGGACAGAGCGCTTTCACTGGCGTCTCTCGCCACCGCGATCACCCCTCCTTCGCTGCCTCATCGTCTGTCATCTCCATTTACGATCTGTCCCGGCCATCATCCACCCCATCCCAGACTCTCCACTGGCCGACCAGTACCGACACCATCACATCTCTGGCCTTCAACCAGACGGAAACGTCCATCCTCGGATCTACCGCCACCGATCGGTCAATTGTTATGTACGATCTCCGCACGTCGTCACCGTTGGCCAAAGTGATCTTGAAACTCGCTTCCAATGCCATTGCCTGGAATCCCATGGAGGCCTTCAACTTTGCCGTCGCCAACGAGGATCACAATATGTACATGTTCGACATGAGAAAGATGGATCGCGCTTTGAATGTGTTCAAGGACCACGTCGCTGCTGTCATGGACGTAGAGTTCAGCCCGACTGGGGAGGAGTTGGTTACCGCGTCCTACGACCGTACGATACGTCTATGGAATAGAGCCGCTGGACATTCGAGAGATATCTATCATACAAAGCGAATGCAACGGTATGCTTTCCATAATTTCATCACTCTATCTATTCTTTTATTACTGTCATTATGCTAATGGTGCTTGCAGAGTCTTCTCAGCCATGTTCACCCCGGATAACAAATATATTCTCTCCGGTTCTGACGACGGTAACATCCGAATCTGGCGTACCAATGCTTCGTCGCGTAGCGGCATCAAGAGTGCGCGCCAGAGACAGAAGCTGGAGTACGACCAAGCGCTGATCAGCAGATACGCCCATATGCCTGAGATCCGCAGAATCAGGCGTCATCGTCATTTACCAAAGGCCGTCAAGAAAGCAGCTGAGATCAAGAGGGAGGAGCTTGCGGCCATCAAACGAAGAGAGGAGAATGTTCGGAAACATAGCAAGCCGGGTACTATGCCTCGTCGACCTGAGCGTGAAAAGATGATTCTTGCGACTGAGCAGTAGTGCGTCGAGTTGTCGGCAGCATGTGGGCAGCAGGTAAAATCTCCCCCATGCCATATTCCATTGGGCGTTCCATTCCGAGACGTCATCTTTTCATCTCTCGGTCATCCAGGAGTTCTTACGTAACTCGCCAGGAGTGTCATCTAACACATTAATCGAACATCACGTCAGAACGATAATATTTTATTAATAACGTTATTCCGCGTCGATGACCTCTACGTCACTTTCTGATCTGCTCGAGGATTCAGATTGGGTTCGAGGAGTCTTTCCCGCGAAAGCCTTTGCGACTGCGCCGTCAATCCCGCTTAGATAGCGGGCAAGCCGTTGGATCGAGGCCGGCAACACAGCGTACCAGTTCACCAGTTTAGCAAAAGCGGGTAGCCTAATCACCCCACTTCTGCCTTTGTCGATTGCAGAGACGATTTCATAGGCGACTTGGATTGGTTCCAGGACGGGTGCGAAGAACCCATTTGGTGTCTCGATTCCATCAAACAGCGGGGTGCACATCTGGCCCGTTTCGACTAACAGCAACTTGATCTTCTCGTCGTGGCCCGACGCTCTGAGTTCGGCTTCCAGCGTCCTATGCAGAGCACTGAGGCCGGCCTTGCTGGCGGAATAGTCTGCTAGACCAGCAGCAGTGAGCTGGCCGAGGACGGAACTCACAGTGACGATAGCGCCGCCGTTTTCTGCCGTCAGCATGCCGGGCAAGAAAACTTGCAGGGTATGAAAGGGTGCGAGAAGATTGGTTCGAATCGTCTTCTTCATCGCATCTGGGGCGAGGGATAGAATGGTCTGTCCATTGATCCCGGCTGCCAGGCAGTTGATAAGCACTGTTGGTTTTCCAAGCTGTGAAGCTCGATCAGTACGCATGTCAGACTGTTAAAAAAAAAAAAGAATACAAAAGATAAAAAGATATAACTTACATCCTCTTCGATCCTTCTTGCCGTCATTTCAAGAGCCCTACGATCCCCAACATCACATTGATAGTATTCCACGCCCGAGAGCTCATCCCAACCCTCCACCTCGCCAACTTCCTTAATATCCAGCACAGCAACACTAGCCCCTCGCATCCCGTAGATCTGCGCGATAAGCTGGCCTAGCCCACTGCCACCTCCGGTGACCACAATGACCTCGTTACTCAGATCGACCTCGCGCGGCGGGCCGTAAGCCAGGCGGTGATTGAGCATCTTCGCCGCGGCGAGAAGCGTCAAGAGGGCGGCGTAACCGACTGCGATGATGAACGAGGGGTGATGCGTTGGCGTGGCCTGCGCGCGGAGACAGAGGACCACGATCCAGGCGATGAAGGGGTGGAGGAAGGTCTGGTTGAGGACTTTGATGAACAGGTCGAGCGTGAGGTGCTGGTACCATTTCTTTTCCGGTAGAGGGGTGAAGCCCACGGGTTGGGAGGATATCTTCTCCATGGTGTGGTATGATGTCGTATCGTTTCGTGATATCTTTCGAATTCTCGATCCTTCCTGAATCTTTCTCTGATGTATCTGGAAATTGAATTTGGCTGAGTGGTATGAAATTAATACGCCGAAGTAAGAGGAGACGAAGCAATTATAAATCGTTCAAGGTTCAAGGAATAGACAGGTTATAGATATAGAGAGATAGCACCGCTGGGGGGTTCAGAACTGAAGGAAAGGACAATCAGATCAACCCCTCATTGAAAGAAAAAATAAAGAAAGAAATAACCAGAGAAATTATCTTAAGCAAAGGAACCTGCCTTCACTTCAGACACACTGGAACAGGATGCGATGTCTTATTATTTATTTCCTTTTAGCTTTGGAGATGATGCCAACAGGTTGAGGTTCTTAGCTCGCTGATCACGTTCTTGTGGTTCTTGTGCCAAACATCAGACCTGAGACGAGACGTGGTTGAAGCTGCGGTTGTTTCACCACTGGAAATTCAACAATGACGGGGAAAGCTATGCAAAAGCTGATGCAGCAATGTGAGACACATAGTCCACGACTAACACATCAGAGTTTCATGAGCTATGTTAGATCGATTGAAACAATAATAAAATGGTTGCTCCTGTTGTTCTTTCTTGCTGGTTTGGCTGCTGGACCTTGGTGGACTGTCACAGCTTTTACTGCTACTGACTGCTATGCTATGTTTGGGCTGCACCTGCCGTGGCTGGTGCAGCTGCCACATGCTGGCCCACATGCCAGGTGTTTTACATATAAAGCAGGCGGTGTGATCCTTTCTGCTTGACAAAATCCTAACAGCGCGGAATTATTAGATACGAGTGCGGAACGGCTACTCCCCCGCTCTTATCATCCTATCAGGCACAGGCACTGATTATAATATTGCATATCTAGTTCTTGCTAATGATGTGCTTATCAACGTCTCTGAGAAGAGTGTTTTGCTCCTTACGGATGTACTCCGTATGGAGAATGTTGCACTGTACTCCGTAAAATATAGGACATACATAGACAGATAGATAAGTATCTTCATCTCCCGATGTCCTCCTCTTTCAGATATGCTAACACAAGAATTACAGAGAAAGATAATCAATTCTCAAAAAAAATCCTAGTGATTGAATCTCATACTGTCAATAACATTGCTTCGATGCCTTCCTAAAGAATCGGTCCAAGAAATCTCTACAGTAACCGCAGATCAAAAATGCCACAGCAAATTCGTACAAAACAGGTCGAGTCATTGAGAGGCGTTCGCTTGGCAAATCGAGCGCCAAGGTCGGTTTGGGACATCATCCTCAAGCAGGAAATGGAGTCAATCACTCCACATAATGTCCAAGTCCAACCCCGTGCTGAAGACGATGACGATGATAGCTATCCTTTAGTCCTGCCTGCCCTCGTACACCCGCATATCCACCTAGACAAGGCATTCGTGCATTGCGCGCCCGAATATTCTGACCTCCTGCCATCGACGGGGACATTCCAAGAGGCGCTATCATTTACCAGCCAGGCCAAGGCGCGGTTTACTCTGCCCGACCTGCTCAGACGTGGAGGATGGCTGATTGCAGAGTCTGTTGCGGCAGGAGTCACGGCAATGAGAGGCTTTGTAGAAGTTGACTCGGTGGTCAAGAAAACTTGCTTGGAAGCGGGCATCAAGCTGAAAGAGGAGTGGAGGGATATCTGTCACATCCAACTAGTCTGTTTTGCGCAGGATCCGATATTTTCTGGAGGGGAGCACGGTGAGGAAAACCGGAAGCTGATGGAAGACGCAATTCGCGATGCCGCTATAGACGTGATTGGAACGACGCCGTACGTAGAATCAAGCATTGAAGCTGCCAAAAGGAACATCGAATGGACCATTGAGCGAGCCTGGGAACTGGGGAAACACGTCGATTTCCATCTCGACTACAATCTTGGTCGCGACAGGGAGCCTCTAGTCTGGCATGTCCTCCGAACGCTCAAGGCGAAAGGCTGGACAGCCTCCCAATGCAGAGGCAAAAAAGTGATGCTGGGACACTGCACACGACTGACGCTCTTTTCGGACGAGGAATGGAGCAGACTTGCCGACGAGATTCGAGCGAACAACCTGCCTGTCAGCTTTGTAGGTCTTCCAACGAGCGACCTGTACATGGCCGCCCATCCAGACGGATCACACTCACATGCCAGAGGCACTCTCCAAGTCCTGGACATGATCCGCAAGCACGGCCTCGACGCCGTCATCGGGGTCAACAACGTCGGCAACGCATTCACACCCTGGGGCAGTCCAGATCCGCTCTCTCTTGCCTGCCTTGGTGTGGGTATCTATCAGCATGGCACACAGGCCGATACAGAGATGCTCTACGAGTGCATTTCCACCCGCGCACGTGCAGCCATTGGCCTGGCAGATTCGATTTCCGACCTGGGTTTGACGACGGGCAACGTGGCAGATCTTCTAGTTTTGTCGCCCAATCTTGATCAAACAGGTCTTGGGACTCCCCGGGCAAGGAGGACGGTGGCAGAGGTGGTTTGGGATCCACCTGCATGCTCTAGCAGGGACATTATCTCAGGCGGTCGGTTAATTCTAAAGAACAGGCTGGCGAACAGAGCAGTATCAGCTTCAGAAAATATCATCGTTGACTCAATGTAAGAACGCTTCTTTGTTGTCTCTCGTATCTAGACGCATTAAACCAGGACATTTCGACGACCAGCCGTCGGCTTATCCACAAACTCCTGGATGCTCCTTTTGAAGCAGCCATTAGCATCGCTCACTTCTAATCCCCTGACATGTCATATCGGTGCACAACATACGCCACAAGTTTCATAATCCATAGTAGAATACAGAGGCTGTAGCTATGATACCAATATTCCTCCAAGCTTTAGCTAACCACAACGGTTTGCGACAAATTTTAAATGAAGTAAATCGAATCCAAAAGATGAGCATCTTTCCCGGCCAGCCCAAAACTGTATTGGAAAGGGAAAGATACGGTGCGAATCGAGAGTCTCTAGAACATGCAAATCCAGGCACGCGAGGAGTAGGACGTATCAGGCTGCGCCTCCAACAGAGACAACGCCGGTCGTCTTCGCACTTTCATTGCAATATCCGTGTAGCTGGTAACTGAACGTCGGACAGGCAGGGTCGTCTAGGAGCATGTCAAAATCCTCGGTTTCGGGAGGAAGACGGAAGCCGTTTCCGGCTCGTGGGTAAAGTCGATGCTCTTCAATTTCATATTCTGATCCCGAATCATCAGAATCATCATCCCGCCTACGACGTGACTGGCTTGTGGTGCCTGGTGCTGGAGCGCTAGAGGCGTCGTTCTTCGTTGCTGGCATATCTGACGGCCCTTCATTTTGAGTGTTCGCTGGAGCGACAGCGGGCGATGGACCAGAGTGGGCAGATACCATTGTAGATGTGAACGGTGAGAAGAATTTGGATTGCTTCAGATCCTTCAGGTTCGGAGGAAAGATCGGAAGAGTAGGGTTGCGATCCGATAGATCCACGAGCAGATCAACGAGTGCTGCATGAGACAATCCAGACAAATACCCGCGTCTTTCTTCTGCTGAAAACATCTCTCCTCCAACGCGAGCTTCCGGCAATTTCGCAGCGATCTGAGAATCCTGATGGACAGGTGCAATCATCTGGTCTGACGACTGGGACTTTTGAGACACCTCTTCAACCGAAGATTCCACCGGTCTGCATTCTCTGCAAAACCATTCCGCTTCTTTCACTTCGATGACCTCCTTTTCAATTGGGGGATCGTGACAGAATTGATGCCAAGAGCCGTTGCATCCGTCGCAAAAGACAATCATGTTGGTCGACGGGCTGTGGCCTCGTTGACAATGTGCACATACAATGTTCACTTCTTTACCCTTGCGATACACCTTTCTCCGCTTTCTTGACGCTGCACCATCAGTTGCAGCTCCTTTGGGAGCATCTGGAGAATGTGCCTTCGGCTTAGGTGCGGGCGGAGGAGCAGGAGGCGGAACAAAGAGAGAAGGTCGGTGAACCTGCCGACCAGATTTCGTCTGGGTCGCGATCGGAGTAAAGTTGGAAGATTCGTCGGAACTAGAGTCATCGGCTCTGACATTGTCATCATCGCTATCTTCATTTCGTCTGCGTTTCTTGCCTCGTTTAGCTCCATTGGTGCCATTTTTGCGCTGACGAGGTGTTGCTGTTTTCTGCTGGCTTGCCGGGGATGGAGCCACAGAAGTTCCTGCAGGCGGCTGAGGAGCGACTGTTGCTGATTGATCCGGCTTTTCAACCGGTTTTGGAGCGATGTTGACGAGTCCTGGCACGATAGGATGCTGAGATGGTGGCACAGGAGCCTTTGGGGCTGCAGCTGGCACCGCCGTTGCAGCACCATGGTTGGAAAAAGGAGCTGCAGGAAGCTCTAGAATCGCAGAAGACATCTTCATCTTGCTCTTGTTATTCATCTCGATATCCGAATTTTCAGAGACCGGTCTGACAAACGGAGAAAAGTTCAAGCCAGTTGAACTTGTTGCAGGAGCACCTTCTCTTTTGACGTCTGTTGTCTTATTACCATTGATTCGTGCGAGGAGTTCTGTGGTAGCAGGAGACAACTTGGGGATCTGTGGAATCTTGGAGTTTTTATTTTGCACATCTGAAGGAGACTGGGGCTTTGGCTGAATAGGCGTAGAGTTGTATTGTTCTGTCAACAGTGAATGAGGGCTATCAGGTAAATGCTGACTTGATGCACCATTCACTGATGATGCCGCGGGCTGGGCCACCCTTCCCGCCGGAGGGGGGTCTGGACCTCCATTATGTTCGGACATCGTATTAGCAGGACTCGATGGAAAGATCGGGAACAATACCCTGGGCCAGATTCCATTGACCGTACAGTTTCATTCATCCGTGCAGAATGGATTCAGTAGTAGTGCCAAATCCGAACATGTCTACATTGTCACGTGATCGAGAGATTTTGACTCGACCAGATTAGGACAATCAGACCAGAAACTTTGGCTTCAGGGATTTGAAGTTGAGTTTCTCATGTAAAGACGTAATTACAGGTCTCGCTTTGCTCGACTGGATTGAATAGAAAATACTAGTCTATGCCAGGGACTTTGGTCCCCAGGCCTACCTAGGTATGCACCTACTATATAGATTTTATATCTATCTCGCCATATCCCTTACCAATATGTAACCCCCTTGCCAATTTTTATATCCCATGCTAATAGAGGGTGGACTCACACAAGAGACCAGATTTTCCATGGCTTCATGTCCAGGTCAATGGAACTACATGTACATGATGTACTCCCTGAAATGACCATATAGACCCTATGTCAAGACCCGCGGACAGTTACATGATTAAGGTAATTTCAGAGAGTTCCTCTTTCTTTCCTATGATATAACTCCCTCTCGTCTCAATGAAACGATTTCCTCGTCGCTATATCCTAGCAGATCTCGAAGGACTTCGTCTGTGTGCTGGCCAAGGGTTGGAGGTGGCATTCTGACCCCTGGTTTAGCATGAGAGTATTTGATCGGTGTATTCACAAGCTTTATCCGTCCACAGGCTGGATGATCAACCTCGGTGACCATGCCTCGAGCTTGGACTATAACTTGGTCAGCAGACTGAGTAAGGCGAGTAATTGACGTGCGGGAGCCCACCATGTGCATGATTCAATGTGCCTTGAATATCGTTGACTGCTGCATAGGGCATCCCGCTTCCCTCAAAGATTTCAAGCCACTCCTGCGTCGTCTTCTGTTTCGTTTCCTCCTCTATCATGTTGTCGAGCTCTTCTCGGTGCTTGACTCGATCACTGTTCGTCACAAAGCGGGAATCGGTCTTCCATTCAGGATGTCCGAGTCTATCGCACAGGACGCCAAACAGCTTGTCATTTCCGCCTCCAACGAGGATATCGCCGTCACGCGTCTTGTAACTTCGATAAGGAACGATGGAAGCTGATGAGGGATTAGCATCTCGATATGTATTAACCTGATATTATTTCACGTACGATGCGCGGTGCCCCAACGTCCCGAATCGGTCTCTCCGCTTATTAACGCAGAGCTTGCCAGATTTGCCAGAGTAGCAACTTGGCAATCGCTAAGACAAGCATCAATATGCTGACCCTTGCCCGTTTTTGATCTGGCTATCAGGGCAGCCATAATTGCATTGGACGTGTAGAGACCCGTAGTCAGATCCGTTACCGCCACTCCTACTTTCACAGGAGGGCCGTCCCTTGACCCCGTGATATGCATCAATCCCATTTCGGCTTCCACCATGACATCGTAGCCTGCCCGGTTGCTGTACGGCCCAGTTTGGCCGTATCCGGTGATACTTGCATAGATCAACTTCGGATTGATAGCACTGAGAGTCTCGTAATCCATTTTGTATTTCTTGAGACTTCCTGGCAGATAGTTTTCGACAAGCACGTCACATTCTCTGGCGAGTTTATGGAGGATCTCCACGCCTGACGAGTGTGCGAACGAGAGGCCAACTGATCTCTTATTCCGGTTTACCTTTTTCAGGACGTCAGCAGGAAGACTTCTGCATACCTGCGACAACATTACCTACTGCTAAATAGTACGCACTCTCACCAGGGCCGTCCTTCGTCTCGTCTTGGTATTTTGCAAAAGGCGGGCCCCAAGCTCTGGTATCATCGCCTCGTACAGGGTGCTCAATCTTGATTACATCTGCTCTAGAAATGCCACGAAATCAGCATGTATATTCGGGAGCTGAACAGGCGGGAGCTTGCTGGATCTGTAAGGTTGTAACGAGCGGTTCGGCGCATACCCTAAGTCTCCAAGGATCTGTGTACAGTAGGGCTACAATGCATGTTCAGCAAATTTCAAATCAGAAGAAGCAAACTTTCCGAAACACTCACACCAGCCAGAACTCTGGTCATGTCAAGAACGCGTATGCCTTCCAATGGAAGAGTTCCTGGAAGAGGAACTGCTGTCGAGTAGCGCCGCCATTGCGCGACACATCCTGGGGATGAATTGGATAAGGCGTACACTGACCGCCGTGAAATGCTCCGCAGTGCCAATGTGACAGTCATACTATCAGAGCTGAGAGATGCATGCGGTAAGTGTGTATGTATGTAGTAGTGGTTGTTGTAGCGTCTTATACGGAGTCCGGCAGGTACTCCGCCATGTCGGAACTAAGCCGAGGTCAGTCATTCCGACCCCTCAGCGATCTTTCCTCCGCACGACCCAAATTCAGGTGGACGATACATCTTTGAGACAGCAAGCCGTGCACCATGTTCACTGGTCTTGTCGAAACTGTAGGGAGTGAGTCTTTCGAAAAAGCAATCTGCGATGCCGCAAAGCTGATTGTCCCCCAGCCGTTACGTCCCTCGATCCCCTTGATACCAGCGCAAGCGGGGGCGGGGGAACCTCCCTGACAATTTCGGACTGCGCAGAAATCCTCACTGATGCACACCTCGGGGACAGTATAAGCGTCAATGGTAGGCATATAATATATTTGTCCCTTTGACGTGTTCCCATGCTAAGAAAAACATCACTTGTCAAGGGACATGCCTGACCATCACTGCCTTCGACAAGAACTGGTTCAAGGTCGGCGTTGCTCCAGAGACCCTTCGCCGGACCAACCTAGGTTCCTTGAAGCCCGGTTCGCGAGTTAATCTCGAGCGCGCCGTTTCCGCTTCGACCAGGATGGGCGGGCACTTTGTTCAGGGCCATGTCGACACCACTGCGAAGATCCTGTCGGTCACGCCGGACGGCAACGCGCTTGTATTCAGACTTCAGCCCAGAGACAGGAGTATCCTGCGATATGTTGTTGAAAAGGGCTATGTGACGCTGGACGGTGCCAGTCTGACAGTTACGAAGGTTGTCGACGGTGAGGATGGCTACTGGGAAGTCATGCTCATCGCATATACCCAAGAGAAAATCGTCACGGCGCAAAAGAAACCTGGGGAAGAGGTGAACGTTGAGATCGACATTATCGGAAAGTATGTCGAGAAAAGTGTCCAAGCCTACTTTGAAAAGGGCTCTGGCGGGGACTTCAGTATCCTGGAGAAGATTGTAGGCAGAATTGTGGAGCAGAAACTAAAGGAATCGTCGGCGTCGTAGTACGATAATGGAGGTGTACTGCGACTGTATCATACGGAGTTCTAGCGATACGTGGAGAAGTGTCTGATGAATGGACGGATCATTATTTTGTTTTCCAGGAATATTTATAGCTAGTAACTACATAGGTAGGTAGGTAACAACGATACCCGAGTAAGCAGGGTCATTTGGAGCATAGTCAATGAGTTTGATGCCAGAACATGCGACCAGCCCTTGTACGCAGGTCCCAGGCTCAAGGCCTGTTTCTGAGACACTGCGATGTGCTATAGAAATGGTTATTTAATTCATGGCACCATTTCTCTCACTTGTTTCCCTAGACTGATTCCCTTGTACGACCTCAGGGTCAATAAGAAGCGGGTGCACGTCAAGTTACATCCTCACTCCAAGTGGCAGTTTAGCTACCTCGCGAATAGTATAGTATCGAAGTGACTCGACCGCGATGGCGAAGGTAGCATGTTTTGCACTGCACCGGAAGCTTAGGTGCCACAGTGCCATTCATATGGCCACTGCAAGAATGGTGGTCTCAATAAAAAGAAATTATCGTATATCGCTGTTCAAGCCAGGGGAACTTGAGACGATCATTCGAAATGTCCAGGGTGCTCAACTCATTCCTCCATGAACTCGTCTTCGTCTTCGTCGTCGTCCATTTCCTGTTCAACCTCGGCTTCCTCATCAAACTCGTCGCTGTCCCATGCGTCATCCATGCTCTCATCCTCGTCCTCGTCCTCGTCCTCGCCCTCGGCACCCTGTCCACTAGCTTTGGCTTTTGCTTTCTCCTGCTTCTTCCTCTCAATGTTCTCTTTCTGTTGCCTCTTCCGTTCCTCCTTTTCCTTCCGCCTCCTGTTCCACGTTTCATCCATCTCCTTGATCTCTTTATCCGTCTTTGAAATGAAATCGTGCCACATAACTCTCCCGCTACATAGACCTTCTTCGACTTTCATCAGCTTCAACTTCATACGGGGACCTAGCTCCACCAACTTCACAGCTCGCTTTTCAACATGCGGCTTTTCAGTTAGCTTTTCCGGTTTTTTCTCGCCTGCTTTCATCCGTTGCAGTTCCCGCTTATTCAGGACCTTCTTCGTAGTACTCCCGACGACTTCCACTTCCGCGTCGGTATCCAGTTCAGTTTCACTGGCCGAGAAGTAGCCGGCACTAGGATCGAGCAAATAGTCGGCAGCATCTTCTAGCTTTCCAAGGTTCGGCAAGGTCCTTTTCTTCTTATCCTTATGGCGCAGCTCCGCTGCATCGAGTCGCCTGATTCGTTTGGGTATTCCGGTCTTCCTTGTGGTAATAGCGTAGTGTCTGACATTCAAAATGTAATGATCGTTTCCGGAGCCATCTGACGAGGACGATAGCTCTCTATTCACGAGCATCACACGGCGAATAGAAGAGAGAGGAGTAGTCTGTGGAGAGATCGGCGGGAAGAGTGATTGGAAAATGGTGGTCATGAGAGATTCGAGGCGTTTGGGAACTTTGGAATTTTCATCCGCATTCGGAGAGTTGAAATTGTTCATCACCAAGAGAGGAGGTGTTCTGTAGTCCTGTCCACCGCATCGGGGATGTTTCAACGCCTTTGCGACGTCCTTGCAAAGGGAATAATTCTCAACTTTGAAGTGCAATGTCGGTCCACGAGGATGGAGCGCGATTCGCATGTTAGTGTTCCCCGTACTCGATTTGGAGAAAAGAATCAGATGTGTGACACCCAAAGGCCCGGCCATCGTCGTATAGTCCTTCAGCTTGTTGGCTCGGCGTTCCTAAATATGGGCATGTTAGAGTGAACAATTCCATCACCAAGCGGTGAAATCGAGGAAACTCACTTTTAAACGACTGGCCGTACCAGGTTCCATCATCAATCGAAAATCTTTGACAAGCTGGCTCACACTGGACCCAACTTCTCCTGCGCCGATTCGAATAACCATCGACTTCGGCGATTTCAAATTTCCAGGCTCATTCTTCGGCACCCGCACATGGGTGCGCTTCTTCACGCGTCTTCTTGCCATTCTGGATCTTTTGGTCGAGAGGGACTTGAAGAAAAATCAACAAATCAGTTGACAACTTCAATAGTCCTGGCTGTATTGAACTTTTTTTGCTGGTTGCCGATAACGAGAAAATCGGGGAAGGGCTCGGATCATTGATTTTGCGGCGCGCCAAAATTATTTTTTTGCGGACCGCCTTACCCAAAAGTTCGCGGGGAACGGTTATCATCTCATAGTCATTGAGATAGATTACCAAAAATGCCAGCACTAAAGAAAAGAAAAATTGCCCACGAGGGCGCAGAAAACTCGAGTGATGCGAATTCCTCAGATAACGAAAATTCATCCGGGAAAGCGGCCTCCAACAACAGCAGCAACAACAAAGAGGCCCGAGATGGAGAAGCTAAACCCACGCAGAAGACGTTTAAAGATCTAGGAATCATTGACCCATTATGTGAAGCCTGTGAGGCTCTGGGGTACAAGGCGCCCACTCCAATCCAAGCTGAGGCAATACCACTGGCCCTACAGGGTCGCGATCTGATAGGGCTCGCAGAGACCGGAAGTGGGAAGACGGCTGCATTTGCTCTTCCCATCCTACAAGGTTCGAAGCTGCTGACGTTTCAAATACGAAATAATGGTAGCTGACACGATACAATACAGCTCTTATGGATAAGCCGCAAGCATATTTTGGTCTGGTATTAGCTCCGACTCGAGAATTAGCATACCAGATCTCTCAGTCCTTCGAAGCGCTCGGCTCGACGATATCGGTTCGCTCCGCGGTCATCGTCGGAGGAATGGACATGGTACCGCAAGCAATTGCACTGGGCAAGAAGCCCCATATAATCGTTGCCACGCCTGGGCGGTTACTTGATCACCTTGAAAACACGAAGGGGTTCTCGCTACGGACGTTGAAATACCTGGTCATGGACGAGGCAGACCGGCTCCTTGACATGGATTTCGGTCCTATTCTCGATAAAATCCTCAAAGTTCTGCCGCGGGAACGACGGACTTATCTCTTCTCTGCGACCATGACTTCCAAGGTGGAGTCCCTACAGCGAGCGTCTCTCAGCAACCCCCTTCGGGTATCTGTTTCCAGCAAATACCAGACCGTTTCCACCCTCCTCCAATCCTACCTCTTTTTCCCTCACAAGCACAAGGACATCTACCTTGTCTATTTGTTGAATGAATTTGCCGGTCAATCCGCCATCGTCTTCACCCGAACTGTTCACGAAACACAACGTATTGCCATTCTCCTACGAGCTCTCGGTTTCGGGGCGATCCCTCTTCACGGGCAACTTTCGCAGTCAGCACGATTGGGTGCTTTGGGGAAGTTCCGTTCCCGCAGCCGCGACATCCTCGTTGCGACCGACGTTGCGGCGAGAGGTCTCGACATTCCTTCCGTCGACGTGGTATTGAACTTTGACCTGCCCCCTGACAGCAAAACGTACATCCACCGTGTGGGACGAACGGCACGTGCAGGGAAGAGCGGGCGCGCCATCAGTTTCGTCACACAGTACGATGTAGAGATCTGGTTGCGCATCGAAGCGGCACTGGGCAAGAAACTGAAGGAGTACGAGATTGAGAAGGATGAGGTCATGGTCCTGGCTGACCGTGTCGGAGAGGCGCAGCGCCACGCCATCACGGAAATGAAGGAACTAGAAGAGAAGAAAGGCAGCAAAGGATCAGTCCTGAAAAAACGACCAGGGAAGGGCTCGAAGCGTAATCGGGACGATATGGATCAGGAGGAAGGTTGATGACAGATGCAAGCGCTTTTTTTTTTCTTTCCATCCCTGGCAGTACAGAAATTTACATCATTGTATGTATTTGCAAATACCCGGAAATTCAATGTTCTTTGGGAGAAAAAAAAATCCTGGTTGCTGTCTGGATTATCATTTTGCAATTGTAAGAAAAAAAAAGCGGTTCAAATCGATATATGTACCGCGAACTTAATTTCTTCTTTTTTCCTAGTGAAAAGAAACTATTCTAGATATAATTCATGTCGTTACAGGCATTATTCCTTTGTGAAATTCTCGCCGCCTTTTTATTTTCCCCGCCTGGAAATCGATGATGAATGTTATCCCCATCAATGGGAATTACATCCATCCTCATTTTCTCCCTTGACTTTTATCTCACTAAACAGATCAACCCGTAACTACCTGATCTTGTTGTGTCTGGTCGAGTTACGTAGGACTGTGAGGAAGAAAATGGCGGGTTAGGAGAAGGAGGCTATGTTCAAGTAGACTGCACGATCTCAGTGACGGTGCCTGCTTCCCGCACAGCGTTCGCAACACGCGTCGCAAGGTCGTCGGCTTCAGATCGGCTTGCAGCCTCTGCATAGACACGAACTGCATCCTCAGTTCCACTTGCGCGTGCGAAGCTTCGTCCTTTGTTATAGCGGGATTGCAGAGCGTCAATTTTGGCTTGAAGTCCGGGGGGCGACTCCAGCTTGCGCTCGGCATCGTATGCTTTGAATATCGAACGATCCGCAACTTCAACGCGCACGAGACGAGAAGGCAAGTCTGTGTACGTGCCAAGCCATTCCTTGGGGGTCCATCCCTTGTGCGCAAGGATGGCCTCGACGAGCAGCATGTCTGAGATGGCGTCGCCAACAGCTTGGTTGATCAGATCTGTGAGAGCATTCAGACACTCCAGTGCATGCTGCTGGGCAGGAGACTGAGGTTCGGTGCTCTTAATAATCTTCAGAGCGTTCTCGGAGAAGGTAACGGTGCCGTGACCATTGGCTTCGAAATACACTCCGACATCAAAACGCAAAGCAGCATGATGAAGGTGCTTGACTCCAGTCTTAGTGCAAACAACCGGAAGCTTGAGTACCTTCTCAATGTAATCAGTGCTAGAACCGTTTGCATAAGCCGTCTGGATGACACCGATCTTCAGCTTCTGTGCGATTCCGGCACTGCGGGCCAGATCACCAATGAAAGAAGCGGCCAGGGTTGCAATACGGTCTCCATCCAAAAGTCTGAAGACGCCGCCCTCATCTATGAAGTAGTAGACCAGGCGATCGGCGTCGCCATCCAGAGAGGCGCAACGATCAAGCACCGCTGCCTTGGATGATGGCGGAGCACGTTGCTTCGTCTTGACGAAATCCGCACCACACTGAATGGCATTGGTCAGCTTGGTCAGGTCCTCGCTCTGGCAACTACGAAGCTTACCTCGAAGTTCAGGCTGTCAGGGTTAATGACGTTGTCGTTGACGACTTTGATTTCAACGCCTCCCTGGTCCGGAGGTGGGAGATATTTGATAAGCTCTCGCAGCTTCGGCCCACCAACACCATTGGCGCAGTCGACGGTAAGAGATCCCTGAACTTTTGCACCCTTCATGACCCTCTTGAAAGCTTCTGCAAGTTTCTCATAATACCCTTGCTCAGTGGGTTCACCGTATTCGTACTGTGTACCCAAAGTGTTTTTGCAGCGAACAATGTAATGAAGTTGTGGAGTCGTCAAGTACTTAAAGTCGAGAAATTCCACCTCCGTCGCAGTAAGCGCAACATTCAGAATACCGACGAGGCGAGAGCCAGACGCACGAGTGTCCCGTGCAAAGACCACACGAGCGGGATTGGCCATGTTGATATCAATTTCCTTGATCAACTCGTCGTAGACATCTGCAATGTTTTCAAGCGGAGCGTTTGCGAGTCTCGTAGCATATGCCTCCCATTCAGCCTGAGACAAGAGTTAAGAACTGAACCCGGTAGTGAGGAATCCTTTTCGAGCCTTACTTCCAGCATTTCACCCTATGATTTTTTTTATGCGTCAGCATTCCTTGTGGCAGGCGCTTGGGGACGCAACATCACCAACCATAGGATCGACCAGCTTGACTCCATTGTCATCCGCTGGGTTGTGACTGGCAGTAACCATAACACCGATCCATTGTCCATTGAGCTTTCTCGAACGAAGACCAGCGAGAAGGCCTACAGCGAAGACAACGGTATTGAGAAGGTCACTATTCTCGGAAGCGGGATCCAAGTCAGGAACGATGAGCGCGGGGCACAATGCGCGGGGAGGTCTCTTCGTTTGGTGGACTGGAGATACTCACGCTTTCATGCGAAACTATTAGGAAACAAATCAGTTGCCCTGCACTTTGACAATCAAATATCAAAGGCATCACTTACCCCTGCGGTGCCATATTCGAAAACTTTTCCTTCAGGCTTCACATATTTCAGAGCGGCTTCCGAGATAGCCTTACGAATCTCTGGGGACGCCATTGCGGCGCGAATCTAGGTGATGTGAGGAGTTCTGGCCTGACAGGAATTGAGGACAGACGGGCAACGACGGTATATAGAAGGAAATGGAGGGAATCACAGAAAGTAAAAAAGAAGCAAGCGGGCGTGGAATGATGTGGAAGGAAACGTTGAGCTGCAACAACAGCTCTGTCTCTGGGCAGTGCATCCGGCGGTCAACACATATTGGCGGGGTCAACCAGGAGTGGCAGCGTGGCCCGCAACCTTGACCGCTCCACTTGGCTGCCACGTTCGCTCAAGCTTTCATTCAAGCTTTCGTCCCTGTTCCAGGGGCAAATATTTGTGAATCTAACTGGCACAGGCGCCCTCCCGACGCTGCTATCGGAGATTGGTCTTCTATTGCGGCAGAAAATCACCGTAAAATCATCAAGACACAGATGACATTTGAATGGCTATTGTAGAATCCTCTACGCTCAATATAGTATACATATCATCAACCGTAGATCTAATAATACCTTAGTATAGAAATGGACGCTCAGAAACAGTGGCAGAGGTCAAGCTTTCAATCTTTCCGCTGTGATATCGTCCTCTGCATCTTTGATGAGGAACCTAGCCACGGATGCTGCAGTCAGTTGAAGTCCAAATCAAGAAGCTTCACAAAAGACTCACGAGTACCACCACGCCGTAGGCACAACTGTCCCGAGATGCCAAAGACTGTGTGCATCAATCAGTCGCCACCACGGAGGAAAATCCAACAGCTCAAGACTCATTGCCAGCATGACCCAGGCGACGATCATCCCAGGCCAGGCAGTCCACGATTGGAAGTACTTCGTGTATCTAGCTACGCTGAACCAGGTCCAGAGCAGATTTTGAATGATGCCCACGACGACGTTGGCAACCATGTTGTAGGTATAGTCCCACGACCAGAAGCTGAGGTAGGAGACATGGGCGACATATAGACCGATACAGAGCGTCGTCCAGAAACGGCGGAGAGTCGGTTTGTACCGTGGATTCTGTCGGTCAAGCCGGAAGATCCGGATGACTGCCAGAAAGAGACCGTAGAGGACACTCGCACCAGCTGCAAAATAATCCAGTTTCTCGGTCAAAGGGAAATCTCTCGTGTGGAACAACATGCTAAAAGTCCAGCTTGCCAACCCGCAATATCCAAAACCCACGTAGTACTTCCGCAGAGGATATGAGGCTGGAATGGACTCCCGAATCTTCGCAAGGCCATGATAATGAGCAAGGAAGTTGAGAAACGAGAAGAGAACGGAGAACACCTCCTGTATGCCGAGGACCCTGTAGAACGGCCACTTTCCATGGAATTGGACTACGGGGGCGAGCATAGGAGGGTCACGGGAGACCCTGCGGTCGGTGATAACATGCTGGCAGGTATAGTCGCATTCGGCCGGGCAAGTCCAGAACAGGAGGCGGAGATGAATTGCTACCAAACAAGGGGATAAGCCACTGACTGTACTTGTACTTCAATAGGGGAATTTCAACTTACGTAGAACAGAGTCGCCGTCCTGGCAGTTCTCGGCCACGCAAACCTTGTAATTGTCAGCCTTTCTCCCTGGGAATGAATTCGGGGTAATCGATTACCTTAACGCATTCTTTGAAGTCAGGTAGTCTATCTCCCAGAGAAGCCAATGACTCTCCAATAAAGAATGCAAAGGTTAATAGTATAAGAAAACTGGACAATCTTGAAATGCCCCTAGATGCAAACATCGTGACCCTGTTGCCATACAGCAAGTTGTGTTAAGGAACAGTCGAGGAGCATGCTTGCTAGGCGGAGTAGACCGGCAATATTAATACGGAGTACAGTCTGCGAACGATCCAGACCTGCACACCGACTTGGTAACTTACCTGAATTTGATGTCAGGAATAAGGTCTCCTGACAGAATCTACATTTCTTGCCATCTCAAAATGTGACTTTAAATACTAAGTTAATTTTGACTATGTTATTCACCCATAACATGGCTTCGATGCTGAGCCTTATCATCAACCTCTATTATTTCTAATTTGGAGCCATCTTAACATTGTCTTAAAGCATCCCAGCCTAGTAAAACTTGGACAATCAGTAAAAGCAGCACAACGAACTAGCTAAATGCCACAAACGCTGTCAGGGTCCCTGTGATACAGCCTGTTGACACTGTGGGGGACCGGGTAAATCACGTGATACTCTTACCTGATTGGTGCTAGTGGCTAAAATGCCCAAGTGGGCTGGCGCTAGAGCTATCAGATTTCTAATGAAATAAAAAAAGTCGCTTAGACAGATCAAAGAACTTTTCTGCTTTTGGAAGCATTCACTCTCTTGGTTAAAAAAGAACCGAGATACACTGAGATTCACTTTTCAGAAACTACTTCCTGCATTCATTTAGTATCCTGCCTCTACCTTCTTGGTTTCTAAATTCTGAGGGTGATCGCCATGAACGGAACTGCGAACAAACCTGCGGGACAAACTCCATCCGCATGGATCTCCAGCAGCGCTGACCGAATGGTGGGAGCGGACCACGCAGAAGTCCGCTACTTTACCAGGTATGTCTAGAATTTGAATACTCATTTTTTTCCTATCGATACTAATGCGTGTTCGTAATAGTTATGATCATCATGGTAATATCTACAGGCTCCAGTTGTGATGAGAAGTCTGCTAACAGGTGGAATCTGAACCCGTGCAGGCATTCATGAAGAAATGCTTGTAAGTTGAATGAGATTTGAAAATCGGTTTAATATACTTGCTGATCGGGGTTTTCTTCTCTAGAAAGATGATGTCCGGACCAAGTCTTACCGCGATGCTATCTACCAGAACAAACACCTTTTTAAAGACAAGATCGTTCTAGACGTTGGGTGTGGGACGGGCATTCTCAGCATGTACGCATCAC
Source organism: Rasamsonia byssochlamydoides (assembly GCF_041956645.1). NCBI lineage: Eukaryota > Fungi > Ascomycota > Eurotiomycetes > Eurotiales > Trichocomaceae > Rasamsonia > Rasamsonia byssochlamydoides. Next base: position 552,378 of record NW_027192384.1, on the reverse strand, counting down.
TACCGAATTGTGGTAGGATATAGCAGCATAGCTGACCATTCTTGGTGGGTAGGTTCGCTGTTCGGGCTGGTGCGAAGCATGTCATCGGTGTGGACATGTCTTCGATTATTGAAAAGGCTCGTGAGATTGTCGCAGTCAATGGCATGTCCGACAAGATCACCCTCATTCAAGGAAAGATGGAAGAAGTCACCCTTCCCTTTCCAAAAGTGGACATCATCGTCTCGGAATGGATGGGATACTTCCTCCTCTACGAGAGTATGTTGGACACCGTGCTTTATGCGCGCGACAGATACTTGGCTCCCGGTGGCAAGATCTTTCCTGACAAGGCGACCATTTACTTGGCTGCAATCGAGGATGGGGAGTACAAGGAGGACAAGATTGGCTGTGTGTAACCCTAAACTCAACTCATTGTCTGGTCAGGAGCTAAATAATTTAGTCTGGGATAACGTGTACGGGTTCGATTACAGTCCCATGAAGGAGGTGGCTCTCACCGAACCTCTTGTGGACACTGTCGAGATGAAGGCGCTGGTCACCGACCCTTGCCCGGTCCTCACACTCGACCTTTACACCGTCACCCCGGCCGATCTCTCCTTCAAGGTCCCATTCTCGCTTCCATGCAAGCGGAGTGACTTCATCCATGCCATCATCGCGTGGTTCGATATTCAGTTCACGGCTTGCCACAAGCCAATTAGCTTCTCGACGGGGCCCCATGCCAAATACACCCACTGGAAGCAGACGGTCTTCTATCTGCGCGACGTCCTCACTGTCGAAGAAGAAGAAGTCGTGAGCGGTTTCCTTGAGAATAAACCAAATGCGAAGAACAAGCGCGACCTTGACATCAAGATCTCCTACGTCTTTGAGACTCTGGATGAGACTCGCTTCTCCCAGGGTAGCAGCGAGTACAAGATGTAAGACGTTTGGCCGCTCCTTCTAGTCACGCTGCTGCTGACTCTTTTAGGTGCTAATCTATTTTTCCTGTTTGTGGCGGTTCCCTTGCTCGTCATTACTGGGCATGCATGCATCGGGCCTTTGCTCCGTTGTGATGAGCAAACTACCATGACACAGGCCAAATCACTTGGGCAGGTTTCACAGTGGCCACGGGGTGCTGTTCTTGTTCTTGTTCTTTTTTTTTCTTTCCATTTTCGTATTCATTTTCTTGGGCGTTCTGGAAGGTGAGGAAAGGCATTATGAGGCGCAATGTCTATTCGTTGAGAGATGACTTGAAGAGATGATGACATGGAAGCTCCTCGACATTTTAAGTTGATACCCCGAGTCGACGCTGAATATAATCAACTCTAAATCTTGCATCATAACTCATAATTTCAGTGCATAAGTTGAAGCTTTGATGACGCGGTTTTCCGGGACTGGAATTTGCCGTATGGTCTGATCAGATAATCAGATAATTCCTGAGAAATGGGCCGCGGCCCACATCGTTTCACGAAACTGCCTCGGTTTTGCGTTACCGAGCCCCGCTGGAACTACATACATTAGGCGTACGGGGCAGTACCTGAGTAAGCTTGTCAGGCTAGACACTATAATATTAAGTGATCGACAACTCAAGCTCCTTCTTTTCGCCCGCTTCTTCATTTCGATTTTGTACTCAGCACAGTCCATGAAAAGTTCTTGACCCGGTTCAACCATTGTATCATTCTGTCTACCTTAGGTCATCAAATAGCAACATCTCATAATGTCCGGACCTGGAGCTGGCTTCGAGTATCCGCCACAGGAAATATCTTGGCTCAAACGGGATGTCCTGCTCTTTGCGAATAGCATTGGATGCACAGCCGATGAATTGCATTTTCTTTATGTTCGCTTTTTCTATTTCTTTACGCAACTCTCAAGGACTCGCATTGACTGGGGACTATAGGAAAATCATCCAAATTTCGCCGTTTTCCCAACCTATCCGACCGTTCTTCGTAAGCAAGAATCGCTCTTATTCATCTCACGGACCTCATCCTCTAATATTCTATTCCAATAGCATTCAAGCTCACCGACCAAGAAGTTATTGACTTCTATGCACGACAAAAGTCCAATCCTATTCCTGGCGTACCCGAATTCGACTCTCGTCGCGTAGTCGACGGACAACGCAAAATCACATTCTTCAAGCCCCTTCCCACCAGTAGTGCGGGCAGGAAATTCGAGCTTCGAAGTAAGGTCATTGGTGTTTATGACAAGGGGAAGGCTGGCTCTGTTGTCGATACAGAGCAATCCATCGTGGACAAGGAAACCGGGGAGGTCTACTCCAAAGCAACGGGGAGCAGTTTCTTCGTCGGGCAAGGAAATTGGGGCGGACCGAAAGGTAAACCCCGGATCTGCATATTTAGTGAACTCTGTGATCATTCGAGTTTACTGAGCGAGATCATCTCTTCGATAGGACCAAGCACCGTCAACTATCCCCCTCCAGAAGGCAAGGCTCCTGATGCTGTCTTTTCTGTCCAAACGGGCCCCGAAACTGCTCATCTGTACCGGTACGACCGTTTCTTCCTCGAAGTACTTGGCTGGCACTGACCTTTCTGTCAACAGTCTAAATGGCGACTATAACCCCCTCCACGCAACTCCAGAGCCTGGACAGAAGATGGGCTTCGGAGGTATTATCATTCACGGACTGTTCAGCTGGAACAGCACTGCGCATGGAATTTTGAAGGAGCTCGGTGGCAGCGATCCTCAAAACCTGAGAGAGTTCCAGGCACGTTTCTCTGCCCCAGTGAGGCCTGGTGATAAACTCACTACAGAGGTCTGGAGGATGGGCACCTTCCAAGATGGCTTCGAAGAAGTCCGGTTTGTAACCAAGAATGACAAGGGCAAGGTTGTGTTGAGCAATGGTCGCGCCCTTATCAAGGTCGTTGGAAGGAAGAGCAAGCTGTGATTGCTTTGATCCTATATCAGAGAACAGTTTGGAGGTGAATCAGGAAATTCTGGAGCATTACATCCACTCGCGTTCTCTGCTCATACCGCGCTCTATCATATCACTGAGTTCAATCACATATCGAAGACACTTTGAGAAGATGCAGTTGCTGTAAGGTCATATATTTGTCATTCCTTTTTTTTTTTCTTGTTGGTGGCTTTGTATTTCATAACCAATTCTCGAGACAATCGAAACGATTCAAGCCAGCCATCATCAGCAAGATGGAGACTTTCTGATCAACAGCATTCTGTATATCAACGTCACCCCGAACGTTGCTCGCTAAATAACGAGACTTGCCAAAGATCTATAAGAAGGAACTCATTTTTGCATAAACTAGAATAAGGATCCTTAAGACAGTGCTTATTAGTAAATATGTTGTAGACGTGAGGGTCGAATGTCCAGACACGTGATCAAGGATATCTTATCTACCTATATCCGAGGAACCACGCGTGTTGTGTTGATTGCATCCACTGTCAGATGTCTCCGACGCCCAATGGTTCTTACAGCGTTAGAATGAACAGAATGATCCGGCCATCCGCATTTTATCTCCGGAATTATGTTTCGTAAGGCCCATGAGCATCCGCTGTTCAGTAATACTGTTACTAAAATATAACGTGACTCCAGCGAATCGAGAGCACTCCTATCTTCAACTACAAAGCGGTATTGCACTTTAGTACGTGGTACCCTGTTTTTTCCTCAGTTATTTGGTTCATAAGTCATCTACTGTCCAGCATGGCATTTTCAGAGTAAATTATCTCATGCTAACTCTGCCAGAGACCGAAATGTCTGGCTGGGATTTCAACACGCCATCCATCACAACGTGCGGATCCCCAGAGCCATCATCGTATGGTGTCGGCAGCTCTTTGTAGAGCAAACTCTTCAATGGCTGTACCTCAAAAGGAAAGACCCTGGAAGAATCATTTGGATACAATTGACAAGGTTCTGCTGGACGCCGAGCCTATTGGGCAGTTGGAATAGTAAGGACCTTCCATTCCTTGTTTCGAGCAACTTCTGTCTAACTGTATGAAATTAGCCCGTCTTTTTGGCTCAGGTTTGTGCTCCACTTCTGCATGTAAGGCCACGGAAGATGGGTAATAACGAGCATAATCTGCTGGCAGAGACAACTGTCAATGTTCTGAATGCATCCATCCGGACACAAGGCAGCGAATCGTCGACACATTCTCGGTAAGTACCTCAATCCGTGATCTCTTGCATGTATAACTAACTGATTCTCCGTGTCAGATACCTCCAGATGTCACAGCGCACAACATCAGCTATGGATCGGATACTGTCGGCATACATTGTAGGTGCGGACCACCGGTCAATGAATCGGGCACTAATTTTCTTTCCCAATTCAGGGTCAGATGGGCATGCCGGCGTCTATCCGTACAGTTGGCTATCGGCTCACCGGTTCGGGACTCGACCGCCTAAAGGGGGAAAGCAGTATCTGCGTTTCAGGTGAGCTGTCCAGTCCCTGGAAAGAAAGAGCTTTGGTCTCAGAAGCGTCTCTCGGCAGGGATTTCGAATCGGTTAAGCCAGGCAGTGAATCTCTTCCGACAGTCTCGTATGAAAACGTCATGGAAAAGGAAGAGAGTGTCCTAGAGTGGTTGGAGCAAATTGTAAGTCAGGTTGATTTATCTTCTGATGGTTACTTGGGTGCTCATAATGTTGTTAGTATAAATGGGGCTTCTGCTTAGTTAAGGGCGTGCCTGTCGAACCTGAGTCTACCCAAGCATTACTGGAGAGGATTTCATTTATCAGAAATACACACTATGGTACGAAAACCGGCAGTCTCTGCAATTTGCGCCTTGTCATGATTAACAACTTCCAGGAGGATTCTGGGATTTCACGTCCGACCTTACTTTCAAGGACACCGCATACACATCGGAGGCGCTGGGTGCCCATACCGATAACACGTATTTCACGGACCCGGCGAGGCTTCAGTTGTTTCACCTTCTGTCACACACTCATGGCGAAGGCGGCGCCACATTGTTGGTTGATGGCTTTAAGGCAGCCCAGGTGATTCTGGAAGAGAGTCCAGACAACTGCAAGGTCTTAATAAAGTGTCCGCAGCCATTCCATTCAAGCGGTAATGAACACGTCTGCATCCAGCCTAGGAGACCTACTCCGGTCCTCGCACGACATCGACAAACAAGGATGCTCTACCAGATTCGATGGAATAACTATGACCGTGCCGCGAAGGTAGACTGGGCAAGTTACCGCCAGCAGGCCTGGTATACCGCTGCCAGACATTGGAATGAAATCATTCGGCGCCCTGAAATGGAACTTTGGTTACAACTTGAACCAGGGACTGCTCTTAGTATGTCCATTACACCAAATCCCCGCCCCTCCTACCTTCTTGTTTTCGCTACTTCTGATGAAACAAATGCTAACCTCGGATTCTAGTCTTCGACAACTGGCGAATGCTTCATGGTCGCTCAGCGTTCGCTGGGAAACGGAGGATGTGTGGTGGCTACAGTACGGATTTCCCCTCGCCTTTGCTTTTTTACTTGACTTCGTTCATTTTCCTTCAGGACCGAATACTTTCTCTTTTTCGGCCGGCCGTTAACTGACAACGTTGCTGCAGTTAACAATGATGATTTCGTATCTCGGTATCGACTCCTCAAACTCGGCCGTCAGAATGCTCTGAACCAGATTGGGACTGTGCCCGATCCCATTGATGTTTGAGACGGATGAATGCGATGCTGTAATATAACTTGATGGACGCGACCGAGTTACCGATCACTGTTAAAGTAGTCTCTTTTGTTCTAACCCACTAGAAAGCAAATGTGCATACTATAGCTTTTGTAAAGACTGATTCATTTGTTTGTTCAGACTTAGACTGATGTAAGCCATAACTCAAGCGGTGGAATCTGATACTATCACGTGACTGAAAAGGCAGAGCAGCTTGCGTTGGCTTGGCTGGAGCCCAGAGCTCGGCCGGCGGTAACTTGGTCCTGTCTGTCCCCAGTTTCGCCGCAACGACATCGATCTCCCCCTCTTCACGTCATCTCACCTTATAATTCGATTCTTACCATTACTTCAGACCTGTCTACAAATTTCGCCTCCTCACCATGTCTACCCTTGAAGACCTCGATGATCTCGAGCGCGAAGACCAGCAAAAGAAGCAACAACAGGGCGACGGGGACGGCAAGAAGCCCGACCGAGATGGCGATGCCGATATGAAAGATGCAGATGCGGAGAAGAAGAAAGATGAAGAGGATGACTTGCTGGATGAAGAGATCCTTCGGTCAAGCACAAGAGACATCATCAAGCGACGGCGCATGCTGGAAAACGAGCTACGAATCATGAAGAGCGAGTTCCAGCGGTTGACGCACGAGCAGAACACGATGAAGGAGAAGGTCAAGGATAATCAGGAGAAGATCGAAAACAACAGGTACTGCTGATCCCATCTTTGTGTGTCCCGAGCCTGTCAAAGTCTTCACCTTGGCTGCGGGGATTGCTGATTAATACTAACATGACGGTGCGGCAGACAACTACCATACCTCGTCGGTAACGTCGTTGAGCTGTTAGACCTTGACGTCGAGGCAGAGGCAGCTGAAGAAGGCGCCAATATCGACCTCGACGCCACTCGCGTTGGGAAATCCGCCGTCATCAAGACCTCTACCCGACAGACCATCTTCCTGCCCCTCATCGGTCTGGTTGACCACGAGAAGCTTAAACCCGGCGATCTCATCGGTGTGAATAAGGACTCCTATCTTGTTCTGGATACCCTCCCTGCCGAGTATGACAGCCGTGTGAAGGCGATGGAAGTGGATGAGAAGCCGACAGAGAAGTACACCGATGTTGGAGGCTTGAGTAAGCAGATTGAAGAGCTTGTGGAGGCCGTAGTATGGCCGATGCAGGAAGCTGAGAAATTCAAGAAGATTGGTATTAAAGCGCCGAAAGGTTTGTTTTCTCTCTTCTACAAATGGTTCCCCTATGAGGTTTTGACACATCGATCCTTTAGGCGCTTTGATGTACGGCCCCCCTGGTACTGGCAAGACTCTTCTTGCCCGTGCCTGTGCTGCCCAGACAAATGCCACCTTCCTCAAACTCGCCGGTCCCCAGCTCGTGCAGATGTTTATCGGTGATGGAGCGAAACTGGTCCGGGACTGCTTTGCGCTGGCCAAGGAGAAGGCGCCATCCATTATCTTCATTGACGAGTTAGACGCCGTGGGCACGAAACGATTCGACTCGGAGAAATCCGGCGACCGCGAGGTCCAACGGACCATGTTGGAGCTTCTCAACCAGCTCGATGGGTTCGCGTCGGACGACCGCGTCAAGGTGCTCGCGGCCACAAACCGTATCGATGTCCTCGACCCGGCCCTGCTCCGTTCCGGCCGTCTGGATCGGAAGATCGAGTTCCCTCTCCCGAACGAGGAGGCGCGGGCACAGATCCTGCAGATCCACTCGCGCAAGATGACCGTCGACGACACCGTCAACTGGGCGGAACTGGCGCGCAGCACGGACGAATTCGGTGGTGCCATGCTCAAGGCCGTCTGTGTCGAGGCCGGAATGATCGCCCTGCGCAAGGGCATGAACAAGGTCGGACACGAACACTACGTCGACGCCATCGCCGAGGTGCAGGCTAAGAAGAAGGACACGAACATGGGTATCTATGTGTGATTGATTGAATTCTACGCGATAAATTTTCTTCCGGGTTTCGCTGCATGTACTCTTACGCGATCAGTCGATCGATTGATTAGTCAATGCTAGAGAGAGAAGAGAACACATCTCGTTTGAAAGACAAGAAGAGATATATCTCATCAATGATGCATGCATCTAAATAAATGTTATAGTTGGTTATATGGCCCTCGTACTTGAAATAATGAGTAATGAGTTACTATCCGTACTTTTCTCGCGGGGAGATAATGATAAAATAATCTGGTATCCCATTCCGATGATTGTGATGATAGAGATAATAGGTATCGATCTCAATATACATACAAAAAAGACAAGAAACGAAAGAAGAAAGAAAAGAAAACAGAAAGAAAGAAACAAAAGAAAAAGAAAAGAAAGAGGGAAAAAAAAACAAGGTTTCTGTATATGAATAAAGTCACTCACTAGCCCTGTTTCCCTGTGCAGTGCGCTTTTGCGAAAACAATTCCCTGACTGACAACACAATAATCCAGTCCAGTAATTAGTGTACAGTACATTGCAGAGGACAAGCGAAAAGAAGGAAAAAAAGGAGAATTATGAGTACCAGCCTGTTAATCCACCCTGTTATTTGTTCACGGGAATGAAAAACCGCATCGAAGCCTGTGGAAGAACGACAAGAAAAGTACCCTCGAATCCCAACGATATATGTACATGTCCTTTGCGCCAAATGAGAAAGAAAGGAAGAAAGAAAGAAAAAGAAAAAGAAAACTTGAGCATCGCCGAATAAGTGTACAGGTAAACAGAAAGAGAGGAAAAAAGAATGTACTGCCATGAAGATTCCATATGTCCATAAACGCCGACCGCCGTGGGTTGAAAATCCCATTCGCAAGCCTCATGCAACCAGAAGAAAAGAATAAGTGCTAACAAGAAAACCAATCATGGATATATGCTGCATGCATAGCCCGGAAAGACTGAATCAAAGTTAGACTGACAAGTAGCGTCTAGAAGAACTGCTTCGGTTCAATAATCTCGACACTTCCTTGGCGTTCACGCTCAACGTGAAACCACCATTCTTTGCCGCCCTTATGTGCCTGGTTCCAAGAGCCATTGCAAATGTCTCGAGCCCAGGGAGGTAAAGGGGAAGAAGAGAACGTCATCGGAGTTGGAGGGCTCGTCGGAGTCACTGGAGAGGCGGTGCTCGCAGAACGCCCTCCAAAGCCGCTCCATCCAGCAAACCGCGAGATGGATGCCGGCGATAGGGGTTGGTCCTCCATGCTAAAACTGCTTCCGGTACGGTGGAAGTTTCCTGGCCCCATTCCAGCTGCGTATGAGAGCGCCTGGCTTGAAGCCAACAAGTGTTTCCACCCCATTAACCCACCATCCGCGTCGTGTCCGGGAAGATCAGGACGGAGGACGAACCGGGGTATTGAGACATCTTTCGAGCTGGTCGACGTGCCTACTCTCCCCATGATAGCCGGCATTCTGAACTCGTACATCTTGACAGGACCATCCGAGTCCCGGGACGGGTTAGATTCCCGGGCCACATCCGCGGGAACCGGTTCACCAAACACGTCCACGTCCATTTCCGACTCCTCATCAGACGAGCTCTCCAGCGCGTTGTCTGGTACATACGAGTCCGAGTAATCCGTGATGACCACTTTCATTCCAGTTTCGGTGTCCTTCGCTGCCATATCGATGAACGTTTGGGCCCGAATGCGAGCAGACGTCAGGTTGTTTCCGCTAGGCAGCGCCAAGGGCCTTGTGCTGACAGATCCATGGGAACTTCTCGGTAGGCTGTATCTGTCTGTCGGGATCAAGGCTTGGCCGTTGGGGATGGGCCGACAAACGGACTGCAACACGCCAGGGGGATCGATGTCCGATGGCGCTCGAAGCTGTCCTAGGCGCGGAAATCCGGCATTCAGGATGCTTTGGGCCAGATGAAAGTTGGGCGTGTTGCTGGGCTTGTGTGGCATGACAAAGGGTGCCGAGTCAAGTTTGCTGAGTGCATTGGCGGAATCCGGGCCAGCCACATCCCAATGTAAATACCTTAGGCTGGACGAGGCCAGGATCGGTTGGAAAACCATACTCTCTGGCGGCAGCGTGGGACAGGTATTCGGCTGAACGATTCTGAACCGCTCCAGATGCCTCAGAGAGGCGAGGATCTTGGAGATCACGAGAAGGGACTTGATGTTCTGCTCGATGAGGGTCAAAGATTTGAGGCCCTGAGCTTCTTGGCGCGAGACATATTGGGCCAGACCGGTATCAGTGACCCCACGTAGATTCTCCAGGCGCAGCGACTCCAGGGGCGGAAGGAAGAGGAGGGTCCGATCCGTAAATGCGTCCGAATCGAAGGACGAGACACACAAATGCCGCAGAGAAGGCAGACGGTTGAACATCCGGAGAAAAATGCCATGCTCCAATACACCGTTCATGTTGAGGGAGTGAAGCATCAGGGTTTCGAGGTTTGCCCACCCCGCATGGTAGTTCAGGAATTCAAACACCTGGTTTTGCTCGAGAGTCCGGGGTGAAGACCTAGTGCGAGGACGGTCTGCTGCCGTCTCTGCTGTCTCTCCGATGATCCACTTGTGCTCCTTGAGCTTCTTTCGCGTCGACAAGGCGTAGATGAGGCGGTCGAACTCATGGTGGTAGGAAAGATCAAACCCCACCAACCGTTCGAGGTTGGGGCACACCATGACGACGGAGGCCACCAGGTCGCGGTACTCCTCCCATTGTGGATTTGGTCTGCCACCTATCACCGGAGGCATTTCCATCTCGGGAACCCGGAGTTCGAGTACGAGGTTGGCCAGCAGCTTCCGTTCTCGCAAGGTCCGCCGCAAGAGCTTCAAGCGGCTGCCTCTTCTGATGCGGTACTTTTTCAGCTGCGCTGGGGAATCATTTCCAAGGATGTGGATTCGGTTGTAACTGGAGGTCATCACTTCTCAGAAACCTGATCTCATGGCAGACTGCACATTTTGGGGGGTAGCAGGTACTTACAGTTTACTCCTGACGGCCTTTTCCCAAGCCCGGCTTGTCAGGGCCAATGAGTGCAAATCTCGTTGGAAACATGTCACACAGCCCGACTGATATGCTCCCTCATGTAACGACTGGAGTTGGGTCAAAATGCACTCGTACACTTTGGACGGCAACCGCTTGATGGCCGGTTCCGGTTCCGGCTCCGGCTCCGGCTCCGTAGGCTTTAGAGGCGGGCTAGGATTGTTGAAGAATCGGTAAGAGAATTTGGGAGAGGTAGGAGAGTAGATGGTCGGTGCGGTGAAGGTGCTATAGTTGCTCGAATATGATGAGACTGACGCGCTTCTCGACGAAGCGGTTTCTATCGACACGGCGTAGGGTTTCTTGTAGTCGGAGCCCACGACATGGCTTTGATGGGGGATCGCCTCGTAGGCGATTGGGGACCGTTCAGGCCGGGTGGTGACGACACTCATGACGATGTTCGGTGGTCGTTCATCTGCCAGAAGATAGAAGGCTAACCGTTATTAAGTAAGAAAGAGAAAAAAGAGCGAGCGAGCGACAGCAAAATTTCAAATAGGAATTACAGGACCAAAGAAACCAGAACGAGGGACTCAGGAGGAGATATCCTGTGGAGAAGCAAAGACCGTGTGAGGAGGAATTGAGAGTGAAAGACGTACGGAGTACAGATATGATGGTGGAGGAGATGACAGTGGTCAGTTAGTCCACTTTCACGTCTGGCGCTATCATGGCCATAGTCGAACGACTAACGTTTCTCACTCTGTCATCTAATTTAGCCCTCCGTGCTCCTCTGCTTTCGCGAGGCGTCAGGAACATGCATGCAAGGCTAAGGAGGGATGAGGCGCCTCAAGAACAGACGATCTCCCCACAGGGGATGACGATCTGAACTAGGACAGAGCAACCATGCTGTGGAGAGGAGAGCGGAGAACTCGTGCTGCTAGCCATCCATGGGCTATGACACCATCAGCGTAAGCCCCAAGGGGTTAGCGAGTCCGTTGCAGTAGCACAGATCAGTGGTCAGTGGTCAGGACTCCGTACTCAGCAGAGGCCACCTGGTGGTCGGCAGACGGCAACCATCCCATGCGTGCATGCCGTTCGTCTCCGTCTCCTCGTGCTCCTGTGAACTCCTAAAAAAAAAAGGAAGGAGCGAATCCCGAGGACAAGCATGATGACGTCCAGGGTCAACCATCAGACCGGTTCTTGCCCTTGTTCTTCGTTGCCCCATCCTTCAATTCTTATTTTTTTTCCTCTTTTTTGTCTTTATTTTTTCTCACGTAATCTCCATGAAGAAGCTTCAAGCCATGCATGCAGGCACCGAGGAGAAAGGAGCAGTTCCCTCCTTTAGTGGCCCTCGAGCAACGACGGTGCAGCAGCGAAGGAAACACCGGCAGAACGCGAGCGGAGCACTGGCAACCGCATCCGGTATGGCGCGGCGGGACATCAAGTGGGTCAGCCGTCAGGGACACTGGAGCTAGCCCGTTTTGGACGTGTTCGCAGGCCCGGGCCCCTTTTTTTGTTGACATCGAGGTATCCCTTCTCCGAGCCTCGAGTCTTTTCCGACCCTTCCAGGAGTCCATCCTTGCCGCCACGATGGATTCCAAAATAAGAATAAAAAAAGCATATCATACGAAGGAGACGCACTCGGGGTCTGATAACAGGTTGGATTTGTCCAGTTTGATAGAGCTTTAAGTTTGTGGACCTCTGTATGGAGTATTGTTGAATGCTCTTCCTATTCTGACTTTGGAGAATTGAATTCCCCACAGCGAGAATTGGACTTCTATCGCAGAGAAGACGTTCAAACTCGTGCATAGTAGTGATATTTCTACAGAGTACGCAGGAGTCCGTGCTCCATCCTGAACGGCAAGGATTAATTTCTTACCTGTCCCTGCTACTGCATATAACTCGAACAGATGGCAACAGGCAATATCTCCTGAATCGGCTCAGTCGGATCATCCGCTTCATTTTATCAATGCCAATTATCCCATGAAATACAGCGTATGGAAGAGTTCCACCGGGTTCGACACAAATTTCAGCTCACCTTTCGAATGTGCCGTGTTTGCTCCTGACAGTCTGCTACTCCGGACCCAAAACCATGGGAGGAGACGGTACCGGGTGGACCGTAGATATCGACGAGGGATTTTAATCCTGTGAATCAATCAATCAATCACTCAATCAATTCGACTCGAGCTGCTGACGAGGACACCAGGAGATGAATAATCAAGAGGAGCGCAATAGTTATTATCAGACAAATCAGATAGCTGCAGCCTATGTTTCCTGGCTGGAGATGAGATCGCGCTTGTGTGAGTCTTCAACCTTGGTGGATTGGATTGTGTCCCTGACCGCCTTGCTGCAAGCCACGCAATGGCGGGGCTGCGACTTACTTATTTTCTCTAGCCCCCAGCTGCCCCCTTGTGCCATCAACCTATCAACCAGAACCTACCTGGTACCAGGTAACCGATACTACCTAGGTACCTAGCAGGTAGGTACCTAACAACTGGGTCCGGGTCCGACAGGGAACTGTTCTTCAGGTCATCTCAATCGGCCCGATCTCGGATTCTGATAGGAGAGGTTTGCGTTAAAAAATAATAATAGGCACCTATCACTGAGCCTCATGAGGATATTCTGTCCAGAATATTATTGGTTGATGGATTGACGTTGCAGTCAGGGCACACGACTCGTGATTCGGGGCGTTTTTCGTTCGCTGCATGCAATTGCGATCGCCCCGTGGCCTCGTGCACATCACCGGAAGAGACTAGATAGCGTTGTTCTTGGCGCAAGAAGAAACGTCGGACTCGGAATAATTGTGGGCTTTCTTGTCCACGCTCCACCGTCGTGACCTCGTATAACTACGTCATTCTCAATAATGAATTGTTGTCTGGACTTCTGAATAAAATAATAATGCTGGATTGGAACTCAAACTCAGCACATTCTAGAGTGTCGACCCGGGACCAGGGCATAGGTCCGTAAAGTATGACGAATGCTTCTGCAGATAAATATTTGATATCGGTGCATACAAGCACTCCCATATCCATGCAGTCACCATTTATCGATGATGAGCTTGGGCTGCTGTTAACGACCTTACTTGAAAGTCAAGTGAGGGACATGACAGTATCAACACAATATCTACTTCAAGGCTGACAAGATCATTTCAAACAATTCGGCATTTCCACCGTTGCTTCTTTCTTTTTTCCTGTCAATTGTCCTGTACTATATCTAGCGATGCATCCGCATCTGCATGTGATTTTGCAGGATATGAAGTACAGAGAGAAAAAGAAAAAAAATAAACAGGACGAGTATCAGAAGCTCGCCTTCTCGGTTGATTAGTCCGCTTCGTCAATCAAATAAACAACAGCGACAATCCCAGATTTGCAATAAAAGACGGAACCGGTGGAAAGTCATGAGATCGCAATTCCAGAGGAATCACATCATGTCATTCCTTGTGCGCAACGGTTGGTAAGTTGGAAGTCTCCCGCACGCGGGTTTGAAAGAGAAATACACGAAGAAAATTGCATGGAAGTCTGTCTGCCGCAAAGATATGATGATTTCGGTACGGTGCGACGCAAGGAATGCTTCGGCCGAGTCTCAGAGATAATATACCACATGCACAAGAGAAATCCAATTGGAAACCGGGAGATAAGCGAGAAAGGGGGAAATATCAGACCCTGGTAACCAGCAGGAATCTCACATCAAGATGACAGGCAAACTCCCTCCACGAGGTCTCGGAAAGAGAACCCTACCGAGAATGATAATGAAAACAAGATAAGGGGTGAACTTTTGTTTCTCCTCATGCGCAAACACAAGAAGGCAAAAAGAGAACAGGGGGGGAAAACCTTTCAACCCAGGGAAATGATCATAAAGACGCTTGTATGATAATGAAAATGGAAACATCTGCTAACGTTCATTCAAGATTCATCCTCCCCACCTCAAAGAATGCACAACAACCGAGTATATGCAAGAAGAAGGACTCCTCATGACCGTGCAAAAGAAAAGAAAAGTGAAATCAAATGTCAAAATTATTGAACACACCGCCCTCACCATCTCCGGTCCTGATCACACCGCTCATGCGATGATCCGTGGAATCAATAGATCGTTGAGATCGATGATGCCAAGACTCATCATCCTTCATGTCTTCATCCATGCGGTCAACTGGGATATTGTCCTTGAGGTGATGTTCCATAGAGCTCTCATTAACGAAGGTGAATCCCTTGAAGTTGGCCTGCATGCCAGGCGACAGGGGCGTCGAGGCTGGCATCGCCCCATTTGCCAATGCAGCTGCACGGTCATTCAGAGAAGCCGAGTGTTCCAGAGCCGTGGTGAACTCCGGGTCGAAATTCGATGTGTCGGTTTCCGACTTCAGCTTTGGCTTGAAAGGGGGAATGACTTCTTTACGGGCCAATGCTTCCCAATCGATGTCATGGAAGAATGGATGCGCCATGAGTTCCCTCGCATCATCCTTGGCACCGAGCCGATGCTTCGGGTTTCGGTTGAGCAACCCTTTGACAAAATTCCGTCCCTCAGTACTGAGGGCATCTCGGGGAAACCGGACTTTGCCAAAGGCGATGTTCTTGTACATCTGTTGCGTGTCCTCGGCGTAAAATGGACTCCAGCCACAACACATCTCGAAGACGAGAACACCGAGAGACCAGAAATCCACCATCTTCGTATATCCTTGCTCATCCAGGAGAACCTCGGGTGCGAGATACTCGGTGGTGCCGCAGAACGTGTTGGTCGTGTCGTTCTTGGTAAGATTGGCTTTTGACAAGCCAAAGTCACACAGAGCAATATGGCCATTAGCATCCAGCAAGATATTTTCTGGCTTGAGATCGCGATAGACGATGTCATGATCATGGAGATGCTGCAGTGCAAGGATCAGTTCTGCAATGTAAAACTTGGCTCGCGCCTCTTCAAAGCGGCCCTCCTTCTGCAAATGCCAGAAAAGCTCGCCACCCGACATGTAGTCTGTGACCAGATAGAGATCCGTTGGTGTCTGGAAGGAAAATTTGAGCCCGACGATGAAGGGAGAAGCTGACATAGCGGTTCGGACAAGAATATTCCGCTCTCCCAAAGTATGGGCGACCTCTTTCTTCTGGATGATAACCTTCTTCGACAGGACCTTCATCGCGTAGATACGCTGCGTGTCCTTCTTCTTTACCTGATAAACTTGGCCGAATGTGCCCTTGCCTATGAGCTTAAGAATCTGGAAATCGTTTGGCCCAACTGTCTTCTTTTCGGTCTTTTCAAAGTGTATCTCAAGGTGGATCTCTCCAGACACTTGGTTGTCCCCAGCTCCTCGGGCCATCAGAGGGAACCAGCCCTCCAGATGAGACTTGTCTTCTTTCAGATTGAGACTCAACCGGACATGGCCTAGGAAAGCCTCATGGTTGTAACGGTCGTAAACAGAGACATCAATCTCGGACTGGTCGCCAAGAACATCACTACCAACCAAGTTAGCAGGCCTTCCGTATCTTGTTTAGGGCGAAGATGCGCGTACAAGACCGCTTCGTGGTTCCACTGGGGATCCGTGACCGGGACCTTGCCCTTTGGATCGTGACTGTCCAGTTGACTGTTGTGACTACTCTGTCGGCTCTTCATAGGTATGGCCATGGGCCTTCCGGAGTCACTATCAGACCACTCCTTTTGGCTTTTCTTGCTTTCAAGTGTCCGGTCCCCGCTTTGCGCGCCCTTGGAAATGTACTCGTTCCACTCGAACACGCAAACTACATAGGGATCGATGCTAGGCCGCAAACTCCTGGCTTGGGATATTCTCACAGAGAGCTTCCCTTTCAATGGCGCAACCGCAGGACCTTCCTGCCCTCCCTGGGACTGCGTTGGGAATGCCTCATTGAGTTTCCCTGTTAATTCTTCTGACTGGCCGCTAGTATTGTTAGGATGTCGATTCGATGAACCGGACGAACCGGAGGTCGAGCCACCCGGCTGCTTCTCCGATTGTGCGTTCTCATTCGACATGGCCCGTGGAGTGAGCGGCGGCGTGTTCTTTAGACGCGACGCATTGGCGTTCTCAGTTAGCTTGGCAAGATTTTCAGAAGACTTGGAAACATGGTGAGGCTTTTCATGATCCAACAGGGGTGCCGCTTGTGGAGATGGAATTCCTGACGCATCAGGAAGGGATGGATTGGAAAAGTGAGAAGCAAGGACTGGGTTGTCTGAGACGCTGGAAACTGGATGTGATGTAGGACGTCGTGAGGAATGAGATGAGGATGTATTTCCTGACGACGACGAAGAAGAAGAGAGATAGTTCTTCAACGCAGAAAAGACAGACACCATCGTCTTTTCTGCACCGGAAGGGGCACTAGTTTCCATCTCCTCTGCCTCCTTCTGGGACAGTGAACAAGCAGAAGAGTAAGGGGGAGTAGGTAGAGAGCTGTGATTCAAAGTCTCCAGCGATTCCTCTGTTTCTGGCTTCTCACTGCCTCCGGCAACCTGCCGGACACTATCCACCGCGGCAGGAGTTATGGAGGTGGACGACCGTGCTTTGTAGGAACTCAGCGGGAAACCAGAGGGGCCACCAACCTGAGAGAAGTAGTGCATTATCGAGGGGAGACGCTTGTCTGCCGGATCTGGCTGCGGAGTAGCCATCCCAGTTGGAGTCGAGCCATTGGAACCAATGTGATCTTGGTTCTCATCCTCCTGCGCACCCGTGCTGCTCATTTGTCAGCTCTGACCAAGTTAACAAAATCACCAAACATGATTTGGACGGCGAGCTCGACGAGGAGGTAAGATTAGTAACTGCACGCGACAGAGGGCCCAAGTCTCAGAGTAACATCTGAGCATCGAATGACGGACTTCATTCAGGTCAATGTGGAGCACAGATATCAGAAGATCTCTGGCCTCAAAGTTCCCCGATGACACGCCATCCAGAATCCTTGGGGAAGAAGCCACAAGAGGAAGAAAAGTCCACATTGAGAAAAAGTCCAGAGACAGATGTCGCCACGACTTGGTTGGCTCTCATCATCATCACGACAAATAAGGCAAAGGGTAAATCAGAGAAAAGGAGAAAAGAAAAGTTTTTCCTCAGATCATTTCCAAGGGGAAAAGGACTTTCAGCAGCCAGAGTACCACGATCAAGGTGAAACCCGGCATTGTCACGTTGTGAAGAAGCGTGCAATGACATGGGAAGCAGGACTCACTTCTGGAGCATGGACTGCCTCATCAGGTCCGCATCTGCATGCGGGTTGACTCCACCTGGTGCAGCCATGGGTGCTTTCCCATCCGACAAATATTCCTCCAACAGCTCCTAGCGTCGATGCGAACCCCCTTTTCAGACCAGCGGTTTAGATGATTGAACGGCAGAGGGCGAAATAAAGTATGAGAGTTGGCGATGGTGGTGGCTGGAGGTGAAGCGGAGAAACGAGATCGACTTGTACCCACGCCGGTAATGATGACCTAGAGGATGCGGGATGATCGCAGCGCTGGACACGCCTGAAAAGGTCGGGTGCGGGTCTGGCCCTCAAGCAGAACGGGGATGCGCCGGGGGACGGGGAACGGCACGAGGAGACGAGAGATGCTGTCGGGACGGGTGGAAGCACAAAGGTGCTTGGATAAGATGCTGGGATCAGGTTGGGCAGACGGAAGCTTGGGGGTTGGAGGTAGGAATAGGATAGCAGCAGCGACGGTGGTAATTGTGGTAGTAGTGGTGGTCTGCGGTTTGGGGAGCCTAACGGACCCGAACAAGCCTAAGCCTAGCGTGGCTGCGAGAATAATGTTATTAGAGAGGTTCGGGAGATCGCACCACAACTGGAGTCCGGGACTGATCCCGGCTGAGGATTGTCAATCCTCGGACAGCCCCGGTCGGATGGAGAGGCGCAAGAATAGCCGAAACAGACGAAAGAGCCGCTGAGCAAAAGCACGAGCGTAATATTTTCTGGGGAAAAAAAAATTAAGAATAAAAAAGAAAGGGGAAGAGAGAAGAGAAAAACGTGGCCGGCAAGGATTTGTGTTGGGCGAAGAGGCAAAGTGGGCGAAGAGGGACAGATCGCTCCGGCAAACAGTAATAATCATTCATGTCAGCGAGAAGAGGCAAAACCTGCGGGCTAGTGGAGATGACGATGGAGCCTTTGACGGGGCGCAGTCCAGTCCGATGTTTTCCACTGGCGCACTACAGCCAGGATACGAGTTGAGCATGAGGTATTACTCCGTACTGTACGGAGTATTCAGCGTTTACGGAGTACGGAGTACACTGAGGGGAAATGGGACTGGTCTAACCCAGCATGTTGAGGAAGAGAAGACCGTACAAAGTCAACCAGGTAGCCTCACATTATAGTAATTACCGCTTAGCAGCATTACAAGACCAGCTTCTCGCCCCGTCGCCACCACTGCTACTCTGCGGGCCATTCTTGCGGTGTTAGGCAGATCTTCCGCCTATCGTTTTGCTTAACTACGGTACCGAGAGTTGGAGGTATTTCAGATGCTGTGAGGTGGGGTTGTTCGGCATCCTCATTGACAGGAATGAGCCGTACCTATCTTTTACAGGATCTTTTCTTTGTAGCAAAAGAGCTGCAGTCCAGCTACAGTCCTCCAGGAGACTAAAGCAATGTCACTTTAAGCTGTCCGTTTACCCCAGAGGCCAACAAATCTGGTGACACGTCCCTATGATTTTCGCATCATCAGATCCTCAAACGCCTGCAGTTAGGACCATCATGGAAGGACTCGATCCCTGCCTCCAGGGTTCTCGGCAAGATAAAAAAAGAAAAACCAGAATGAATTGCTTTCATGGGATCCTGGTCAGGATCAGCTGCAGGTGATCCCAGTCGCATATTGTTTACCGCTCATTCAGCCCTCAAGGACAATGAAGCTCTTCCAAGGCCAGCCATTTAGTCCAATATACCAGGGATACTCCTTCGTCTGAGGTCAGAATATGATACGTGACTTTACTGCGGTCAGACTATGTTCAAGGCTCCGGGAATCGTGTCACTGCCTCATAATGGCAGTTGTCTCAGAAGATATCCTTCTTGGGATTAGTAAAATGCCTCCAACTGATATGTATGATGACACGATGAACCACTATCGCAGCATCTCGCTCCTGCTCCATCCAGTTGAAGTTGCATGTGAGCCAGCCTTAGTCCAAGCTATGAAGGGTCAATGGTATGGGCAGCTCTTCGTTTGAGATTCGACCCCCATTACGGAGTACAGTCAGTCAAATTGGGATTGTGGCGCTTCAGGGTCTTTGATCTGGGGCGACATCCGAACAGACGGTCAGATTATATACCGACTGGGTCTAGATGTCCTTGTTACCGCGTTGAATGTCTTCCAGCAAAGGTGGTCGACCCTAGAGGCACACGGTATTGAGCCATTTACCTGGAGGGAAGCTGTACGCTGTACACGACGTAATTTACAGCATGTCGTAAGGCCAGCTGCAGTTAACTATCATTAGGACTGAGACAATGATCCCTTTGTTGTATAGAGCCCCCTGTTGGCAAGAAAAGACCAGTTGGAAAGGAAACCATCAACGCGCATCTTTGTACGAACAGGGGCAGGAGTTCCTAATTAGAGTCGGAAATAAGAGCTTCCTAGTGAGCTGTATCTCACTTCAGGCATGTTGTTGTGTATGTCTAGCGATAGGTACCTAGGTAACCATGCTATGAATTTTGCATGTGATAGTAGTGCGAGCTATTGGCTACACCCTACTACCTCTGTTAGGTGCGGTTGCAGCTGGAGTTGGCCAAATTGGGATGAGCGGCATCTGCCATTTTGGGGCTGGAAGGCCACTTTTCGTCCCTGGTGGGCTCAAAGATGAGAATGAGACGTGGATCTGCCGGTGAAGCTATTTATCATTAATGGATGTTGGTCGATAGGTGCGACTGCTGCAAAATGACTCAAAGTGTCAGCGGCTGGGGACTGGGTTGGCAATGCATCCCATCTGCAGCTCGGAGACAACTAGGTAAAGCGGAAGCTTCCCCGTTTGACATGCCCTAGGCCTACATTTCTGTTTTCCCCGAGCAGGAGACCTCGATGAGTAAGAGTGTCTGTCACAGTGAAAAAGGGGACCAGCAACAAAATCCGATCCAATCCATGCAATCTCCAAGGATGATGACCCTTGACGCAGTGACGTAAGGCGTCTCGAGGCGGCGACCCGTGACATGGATCAGGTTCTTGCTTCCCCCAATCTGCGACGAGTCCTTCCCGACTAGCGGGAACAAACGGAGCATCAACTTTCAGATCTTGGATCCACCAGGGCATAGGGCTTAGGGCTCAGGGCTGGGGAGTTCGTCGAAATCTAACTCGGATCGAGTAATGGATTCTTGGCATTCGAATGAGGCGCAAGTCACGTGATTAACGGCAATCCTCCGGCGAAAAGTAGATCCGTAAACGCCGCGCGACTCGCGCCAGGCGCCGACAGGCGAACCTAGGAGTCTTAACTATTGTTAAGGTGCTGTTAATGTAAAGAACGGGCTGCGCTTTACTTTCCTCTTATGCGTAACTGACTTTAAGATGGCGAGGAAAATGAGGGCGGCTGCTCAGGCAGCTGCGCAGTCAATGCGTTCGTGCTCTCCCTCCTGCTTTGTTTTCGTACTCGCGATAATGCAGGAGGCAAGCTGACCTCTTTCACAGGAACGGCTCCCCCAAGCTTACCCGACGACCCGTCGGACGAAGAGATGGCCGATGCTCCCCCGACTAGGGAATCCAGTGCAGCGCCGAATGATGGTGATGGCGCAGAAGAGGATCCTGAGGTCGAACCTCAACCAGAGCCAGAACAGGAGGAAGAAGCTGCTGCAACGCCAGCACAGGAATCCGATGGACCTTCACAGTCAAACACTCCCCAACAGAGTGGTGGCAGGACATCTGCCATTCCTCGAAAACGTCGAATTGGCCGTCCGCCCAAAAACCGACCGCCAGACTGGGACACGCCAGATGAGGGAACGTCTGAACGGCAGATCAGCGTCAGTACCCCGGTTAAGAGGAGGCGGGGACGACCGGCCGCCAGCGGTGGACGATGGGCGCGCAACAGAGGGGGATCTCACGTCACGCAAGTCCAGGTGGATAAGGATGGGACTATGTTGGACGTTGTCGACGACGAGGTTGTCCTTCCGGAGGACCCCGAGGGAGAGACAAAGGTGGACAAAAATGGAAATCTACTGGGGGGCAGAGAATACCGAGTCCGCACGTTTACCATTCTCAATCGAGGTGAGCGGCAGTACATGTTGTCTACCGAACCGGCGCGTTGCATCGGGTTCCGAGATTCGTATCTCTTCTTCCAAAAGCACAAGCTGCTCTACAAGATTATCATTGACGACGAAGCCAAGCGCGACTTGATTGAGAGAGAGATCATTCCTCATTCCTACAAGGGTCGCGCGATCGGTGTCGTGACAGCGCGATCCGTTTTCCGGGAGTTTGGCGCCAAGATCGTCATCGGTGGGCGCAAAATCATAGATGATTACAATGTCAAGGCGGCGCGAGAACGCGGAGATGTCGAAGGTGAACTTGCGGTGCCGGAAGACAAGCTTCCCCCTCCCGGAGAGCCATATAACAAGAATCAGTACGTGGCTTGGCACGGCGCAAGCGCAGTCTACCACACTGGAGGCCCTTCTGTTCCCATGCCAAGTGGTAAGATCGTCGATCCGAAGAAGCGCAAGGTGACCGTGACTGGCGATAATTGGATGATTGAACATGCCAGGGAGGCAAGGTGAGTAAATTCAGTCTGTTGAAGTTCGTGTGAGCCATGCCACTGACAAGCAACCTTCAGCCGCTTCAACTCAGCCATTCTCAGTGTCCGTCGGGAGAATCTTGAGGGAGTCTACGATATCCACACCAATTTCATGCAATATCCCAAGATCATGCAGCCTACCCACGCCCGCTGGGAGCGGCTGCCCCCTACCGATTCCAAACCTTCGACCAAACTCACAGAGGGCATGTCCGGGTTGCGTCTGACGAATGGAACTTCCGAAACGGACGAGACATCGCCTGAAAAGGGACCCGAGGCCCCTTCCACGAGCAATTCGTCTATTTTCCCTCCGGTCCCTTCGATCTTCTCCCGGCGCTTCGCCATCACGGATATCTACTACGAAACGGCCGAGTCGAGCACTCTAGGCGTTCCGGGACCGGATGGCGACGTGCACGACATCGGCAGCAACGGCGTCATCAGCATGGCCGATCCTCTACATCCCGAGTTCATGAATGCGGATGTGCTCGCCGAGTTGCCGCCTGAATGCAAGGATGCCCTCGTCGAGGCGGCGGCCCGAGAATGGGCATGGAAGTCCAAGTGGCGGACGGAAGCATCGGACGCCGCAAGAGGGGCGCCTTTGAAGAGCTACGCGTGGTTTCCATGATAATGATAAAGACTGGCGCCCATGAATTTGTTCCTGCATTGATAGTTCGGCCGTTCGAGGAGTCAGTCTGACAAGTATCCGGCATGTGATGGAAAGGGGTCATCGGTATTAGATATGCCTTTCTTTTTTTTTCTCCCTTCCTTTCTCTTCCATAGTGTATTTGCTGTCCTTCAAAAAATGGATTCCGGAAATTGGGGAGGGTTGTTTCGTTTCGTTTTTGTTTTTCTTTGTCTTGTTTTGTTAGTTTCTTTCTTCCATCCTGGCGCCGACGGGGAGTTAACATCAACATGTAGGGAATAATAGATTCTTTTTCCTTTTTTTTATTGTCCTTTTTTTGGTTAAGGCGAGATTTTCAATTTTTTCAAAACAAAGGTACTCTTTGACGATGTCGATAATCCATCAGTAGCTCGCAATGCTCCAGCAATCCGCGACAGCACCGGTTCCAGGATGGAAGGTGCTGTACCGTACTGTACATTGCTGTACTCTTTACTGTTATTCCAGCCACTGGGCAAGTACCCAAGCACTGACACTGGGGGAGTCCATCATGCATCATCCATCTGGATGATGCATGTAGGTAGTAGTAGTAGTAATAGCTCCTAGGTAGCAGGAAAATATTATCCCCTACCTAACAGGTAGGTAGGTGAGTAGGTAGGTCCCTTGCTTCATCCCTACCTAACCTATGTAGATCAGAACTATACTTTCTCCTTGCCATCAGCATGGGCATAGGCATGTCGGTCTCAAAAAAAAATATGATTGTGTAAGTATAAATCCATGTCGAATTTCGTCCATGACGCCATACATACATATAGGTCTGCTGCAGCAGAACCCAACTTATGTTGGGCGCTATATGCTTATAGTAATAATTTTGTCGATGCTTAGGTAGGTAGGGAATTGTCACACCGAAGGGGGAAAAAAAGATAGCTCCTTGTAATAGAGTAGAAGTGGATAGAAGTGGATAGAGGAACAGCATTCATGTACATGCTACTGTAGGACCAATTACCAGTGCTATGAAGAGAGAGTCGATCCTACGTGGCAGTACATACCTGAGATCCAGATCCGGATCCNGGGAAGGAAAAGAAAAGAAAGGCCTGGACCTGAGGTCAAGCAAATCGAATGGATCTGATCAACCCGTTCCGGAACGGTCTTAGAGGAGACGATGTCACGATGTGACGATATATGTACACGTGTGTACAGAACAATTGTTCATGGATATATCAGGTCATTTACGCTCAAGCAGTTAGGCTTAGTTAGGAGGGGTCAAAGGGGAGAAAAAAGAATAACATAAATCCATAAATTTGGCCAACCCCACAGCGGGGTAAAAACAAAAAAAAAGATGAAATCGGCCATTGTCGGAGATTGGAAAGGAAGGAACGTAAGTAACTGATGTACGGAGTAAGTAAGTTAACAAGCTCGACGAGAGGAAAAGAGATGAGATGTCATGCATGCTAGATGCATGCCCCTCCTATCTAACTAGGTAGCTGGCTAAGGCTAGGTTAGGTACCTAGTAGGTATTGTGCTGTAAAATCATCGCCTCATCAGAAATGATTCCAACGATCTAATTCAACTAGACCAATGATTTCATGCATCGTGGATATCATCGCACCATTTGCCCGAAACCCCGAGGCTCGAGCTGTCCACTTTGTCCCCCGCCTTCCTGATTGAGAGGCGGGGTGAAGGAACTCTCGTAGTTAGAGTTATACCGGGCGAGGATTGATATAGAACTACTACCTAGGCGCATGTATGAACTGTACTACACGTCAAACGTTCATGTTGGGCACACATCTCGAATAATAGCCGGAGACCAAGCCGGTCTGGTCTTGGTCACGATCGAGGGACGTAGAACGAACTCGAACAAAGCAGTAGTGAGTTTGTTCTCGACCAGCACTATCAAATCCAGTTTTGGCTTGTTAAGCGGCTGGGCAGTTAGGTAGGTATGTAAGAACACGAAGCAGTACTGCGCCTTCGTCATGTCTGTGACCTGGTTGCAGTCTCTTCCACCGACTCCCCACGATTGGTACTCGACAACCTCGACAACGGTCGGAACTCAGCCGCGCATGCAATGGTTCATCGTTTGGTGGCCTGCAGAGCGCCGCTTCCTTCGTCTTCATGCGCTTCAAGCTAACCTTGTCTGGTAGCTGCAAGTGCACCTGCGTCGAGGTGATTGGTGGTGAAACGATGAAGATCATACATATATCGACGGAGTTGGACAAACGTGCAACAGTCCTGCTTGCCTGATTGCCACGCCTTTTCGGCCCTTACACCGTCACGGAGTAAGGAGATAACTACTCCGTAGGTATCTTCTGATCGCGCGGCATCCTCCCAAACCGTCGGTATACTAGCGACCACCACGACGCAAGGCGGCCCAAGACATGTTCCCGTTATTAGTCTTGGCCCGTCTCCAGGGGTCAAGCGTGCGAACCCCGCTGCAGACTGCATTCCTGGCTAGGACAACCTTGGAGAATCAGCACCGTGCCGATGGTCGTCGTCAATGTTCGTTTTCCGCGATGATGATTCCTCGTGGCAAGCGGCAAGGGTGGAGACCCCGGCAGCATTTTCAGTCACCAATGGCAATAGTAAGAATTCTTGATTTCTGGCATGGCATTATTATCCTGATCCTTGTCGCGCTTCGTATCTATCGCTCGACAGATCGGAAGCAGCCGGGTGTTAGTAGTACCTGTACTGACGTATCGTGGTTCCCACTGTACTATCAAAGGAAGCAGCAAGGGGTCAGGCAGCGTAAATGCGCGTCTGAGGCGTTCACGAGAGCAGGAAGCAGGGATCTGGAAGGTCATAGGAACATGAGTGGTAATCGACTGGGCAGTTCCTTCCGCTGGTAATATTATAACTACCTACCTAGGTTGTTTTCTACGAAAATGCATCTCGTCTATTACCGTATTCTGTGCTCCTGCCGCTTTACGGTTTCCCACTAAAACCCTCGGTAGATTAATATTCCAACTAAACTCTGGGAAACTGCTCTGACGAGTGGTGTAGAGCAGAGTCTGTAGTTGTAAAATCCCGAAAAGCCCTATTGCTCTAAGGTCTGAACGGATTCTTTGGAGTGACATCTTCACAATTCTGAAGTGTTAAATTGTAAGATAATAAGTATGAAGAATGTCATAATCATTTTTAAGCCATGTTAAAAAAACAAAAAAAACAGGAAAGAGAGAAAGGAAGAAAAATGATGTTATATGGTGCTGGTGCTGCCCGGAATCGAACCGGGGCTGGCACGGCCACAACGTGACGTCCTACCACTAGACCACAGCACCTGTTTTTTGGTTCCTAGCATGGCACTCCGTTATTAGACCAGCCTAATTAGCTAATGTATATCCATACCTGAGCGATGCCTTGCAGTTCTGCAACTTCAGCAATATTCTACATACTATTTTATAGCCAAGATGCCCATAAATGGATTACATTTAACTAATTGTTTTTTGTAAGAAAATGCCAAGGAATTCCTATTTCGGCCACTCCACCCATATTGGAGAAGCAGTCTTAGATATGACACATATGCTATTGTAGCTCTGTAGTATAGTAATTTGTATTGTTGGTAAGCTGTTAAAAGCTCTGACAAATTTTCTCCTAGAGTAAATCGTTTAGAAGTAAAGCTTGTCAGAAATTTCAACCAATCATGGCGTGTGATCACGTATCTTTGGCCTTCTCACGATGATTTTCCAAGTAGCATTGAGATTCTTCTAATAATGACTGTGAGTCAACAGTGCTGTCGAAGGTTGGATGATTTCTGGACGACCATGACAATCGGTCAGAAACACAATGCTCAAAGAAGCTCCAGAGTAGACGCGGATGTATTTTGAAGGATTTGTCATGTCATCATCGCTTAAAAGGATCTTTTTTTTTCTCTTTGTTTTTCCGGTCAGCTTGCTGATAATTGAATTTCTGGGCTCTATCCCCTAGTTTTCCCGAATAATAACCTGGTCTGCAGCAGCAGTATTCTCTCCGTTCTTACCAAGATATTCCGTTGGCAGCATGTGAAATTTACTATATCAAAGTAGGATTGTCTTGGTGAATATAGATATATATATATAGTCAGTGGATATCTAGGTGTATATCGAATCAATATGTGGAGTCGCAGTAATTGAATACGGAATATATATTTTGGTGCATACTAGGTTTTAGGTATTGTTCCCGCCGCATAACCATTGGAATTCACGATCTGATAATCCCTTGACTTACAGGACTTTTTAATTGGCAATGCACGCCCAGGCAGCTGGTTTACAGAGAATGTATATGCGTCGAGGGAGAGCCATTTTGAACATCTTAACTTGCATGGTCGCAGTGGAAGTTTTCGAGGACCCTTTCTTGGTTCCCATGATGGCTGTAAGTCGTCCTGATTCGTCTCGAATGTGGAGGTTAGTATCACGTGACAATAGAGTCCTTGGCAGGCTAAGATCTATCCATCTCAGCAGTGACCAATCACAACCTCCGGTGCTGTGGTCTAGTGGTAGGACGTCACGTTGTGGCCGTGCCAGCCCCGGTTCGATTCCGGGCAGCACCAACCTTTTTTTCTGAAACCGGAACCCACTGGTTCACTGTTGGTTCTCTCTATTTATTTTTTTTTGATGAAAGAACTCTGGCGTGTTTCTTCGGGCTCTCCATGTGCTGAAGGTTTTGTACGAGAAGAACTGTGCTGCAGTGAAAATATTGCCAATATAAATCACAGCGAAGAGAGTATGCAGACTCATAATATTCTTATGAGTACTGGAGGTAACAATCGTGATCGAGACAGTAGCAGCTCAAGGGTTGAAGGAGACTTATATCGGATCAACCTCACTTCCTTTGCTCTCCATTGTTATCTGGAAATCCCATCGGTCCAAGATGAAACCTGGTTTCTCCTGCCATTTTGCGCAAATGCGGCTGCCAGCCGTATAACGTTCTGTGACACACCGACGATAGACCTGAAGATTCTTTCCAAGAGTTGCTACCCGCGGTGTATCTCTGTCAAGAATTCCAAGACATTCAGCGCTATATGGATGATTGACGTATTCCGGCTTTTGGCAAAATTCTATAAAAGCTTTGAGGTCTTCCGTAGAATCGGGGATTTTTTTCACGTTGTGCTGTTCGAAATGTGCCGCCATTAGGATATCTCTCATCCAAGAACTTTACCAGCAAAAAATTTGCATCATTCTCATGTGGTGGGCGACTCTGTGGAGGCATCTCTTTCGTTGCATTGCCAGGAAGCATCTTTTTACCCTTTGGGTCCCCATTTCCTGCTTTGCTCATTATCCGTCTTGTCAATGTCATGCCCATATTCTTGGCGAACAGCCATCCAAAGGTCTATTAAAAGTTGGCCTGGTGAAGTTGCGGCAAACATAGACCTGGGTATGGATGCTTTCGAGGCCTCTCCACTCCAGGTCTTTGATGGACGGTGTGGATTACCATTAGAGTCAACATTATCAAGACCATGTTCTGTAAATGACAGGGCCCTTATTTCTCGACTGGTGCGTGAGACAGCAAACCTAGCATTGAGTAAAAGAGACTTGTTGAGTCCAGTGGGGTGCCTCCACCTTAGCTGGAATTCACCATCGTCTTTAATCCCAATGGGATATCCCTGCATCTCCTTGGCTGTGATGAAAGGAGCAGGATACAGGGGTATGCCACTCTTAGGAACTTTCCTCTGAACCCATAGGCCGCATCTAATCACTGCATCACGAAAGATTGCTTTCGTGGTTGGTGTTTGGGGAGTCTCTGCAAGCCAGGAAGTCCGCTGCCACACAAGGAGAGATTGAAGGTATTCGGAGTCCGGCACTTGGCTTACAACCTTCAAGAAGTATGACTGGCCTTGCTGTAGAGCTGTAAACTGCTCAGTCCAGGCTTTCCGTTTCTCTTCCATGTGTGTAATAATCAAAAGATAGTGTTGCAGAAACATTAGGGCATTCGCCTTATCAGTATAATCAGGCAGTGGAAGAGTGTTAACAAAAGTGAAAGCTTTTGACAATTGACAAGATGAGCTTTCCCAATCACCAGAATGGCCGTTATGTTCGATATTCTTGATGCGATGGCAGAAGTTTCGGACAAGACTGCTCGATTTGCTGTGTCCATTGAGGAAAGAACATTCTGCTTGAAGATGACCGTTTGTAAGCTCTTCACCAAGGAAGATCAATATTTTAGCATTAGAGTACTGATGCGGTTTCGCTTGAATTTCAAGAACATCTCTCGCCATGTCCTTTCACGAATAGCCCATTTTCTGCGCATGATTTCGAATCATGGCAAAGTGATCGGTAAGGCTCAACCATTCATGCTCAGGAAATGGGTTGCATTTGGTTAAGAAGTTCCTGAAATAATTGATCTGAAGGCTTCTTAGTAGATCATCATCGCCTGCACTTCGCAAGTAGCTGATGTAATGACCTCCGAGCTGGTAATTGATAAGGGAGTAGTGACCAAATAGATGTATCAAGAGTCTTTCTGTATCGTCAGCATTGAATGGATTCCCGATCTGATGCTCATCACCGAAGATTTCAAGCGAAGCGTCCGGGAGCATATGCACTTCTGCAGTGTGAAATATCTCAGGGAAAACCCGTTCCAGGTAGTCTTGGAAAGCCCCTAGTAGGCTGGCTTTTGGCTTGCCTACTAGGTCATCTGAAAAGCGCCGAAAGGGGGTTCTACGGCCTTTTGTTGTACCAATATACCTGGTGGTTAAATTCTGAGATATGGTAATAAAACTGACGGACTCCAATTCATCCAGTTCTGGAAAAGCATGTCCATCCTGTTTCATACACCTCACCAGAGAGTAAAGCTGCAATGGCGTGAAAGTCCATGAGCGAATATAAAAGAGGTGTTTCTGACAGCTCTTATCCTCGTGCAAATGACGCCGCTTTTCCCCCGATAACTCTAGGCGAAGAACTTGGCCCAACTCTGCATTTGATAGATGCATAGGCCGTATAAATAGCTTTTAAAGAATCACCGCTGTTAGGAGGAAGCCTCACTACCAGGAAGTATGCGTCTGAACCTGTCGAATACCATGTTGGATATATTGATGTGATGTGATCTCAGCTCGACAAGTACCATCTCTAGTATTGTCTTCGAGTCAAAGTTTTGACCATGCATCGTTGCCATACTGTGATGGAATGGTCTTATCCTTCGTATGGCAGTCTCTTGAACGCATGCATTGTAAGGCATCACCAAAGGCATTGAGCTCGATCTTTTCCTTCCTCCTGGAGGTCCAGCTGCCATCGTGTGAGTGCAATATCTTTGTCAGAGCCTGGCAATGCAGCCAAAAGGTGGGCGATTTCTTTGACAGGCGGGTCTCATTAAGAAAAGCGACGAATCGACAAAGAGGCAGAAAGTACGCGCCTCGTTGTGAGAGCCGTACAGTAATGATAGTACGCGACCGTATGTCTATTAAACCATTTTTGGAAACGGTAAGATGGCCTTCGCCACCTGAATAGTTAAGCAAGTGGATGAGTCATCTACTGCTGCTGCCCAAGGGCATTTTCCCAACCGAAGAAACTTCTCTCCAGGAAGTTGCCAGACCTGTTGACAAAAACGTAAGAGAGAGTGCCTGGATCCCTTCTGCTTCCTCTCCCTCCGTGCTCACCCGGGTCTCCGTCAGGGACAACTATATAGGTAGGAGGCGTCAATTACGGAGTATTATCGCTGTTGCCTTTTCCATTCATCTAACCACTCGTCCAGAGTTATACTCCCCCAGATAGGAAGTGACGACCTGGCTATTATTAGATCATTATTACTGGGTCTCATTGGTGTCTCATGGGGCCGACAACCAAAATGGTCTTCAGCCTGCAGTCTTGCTTTGCAGCAGCCTCTGCTTGTCATTCCGGTGAGGAACACTTGATTGCACGCTTGCCAGACATCCATATTAATAATGTCTCCAACGTCCTCCGTGCCAACAATCAGAGAATTGAGCGTGTCCCAATCTGCCATGTCCTCCTTGCAGGCATCATGTCTGACTCTTGATGTTATGTGGCAATGATTAATCTCAGTCCCTTCCAATAATAATGGGTGCTCATGGATGCTCAGGCTTAGTCATCATGGTCAACTGTTTCTGTATGGAAAGACTTGGTGGAGCGCAAAGCTTCGCGCACCTTTACTCTGCAGTAGGGTTGCAAACCTTCCTTCTTTTTTTTTTTTGCCTTTTATACGGTCAACTAAACCGCGAACGGCGTGGTGGAAGGAAGGATCCTACTGCGTAGGGTTCTTGTTACTGTGGCCTCAGCTGCAGATTAGCGTCTGTTAGTGTCGTGGTTACGGGCGTATCCAGGCGACCACCATTTATAAGAGCCTGGGTCAGTCAGTGGTGGCCCTGGAGTACATGACTGGAGGAGAATGAGAAGCCCCTTGGGATTAGACCCAGCACTGTTCTCCGTAAGCCTGTCGAAATCTGTGTGACAGCGACTTTGCATCACTGGAGCGGCGCTTGTTCCCTCCCCAGGTGCTTCGCCGCGTTCCAAGAATCCAACAGCATTCTGTATTTTCCTTTCAGTCGCCTCTCTTGTCGGCTGACAAAAAGGTCGAGTCATCATTGACGTCGGCTGGTAGGCTTCCAGCAGCATTCTACGGAGTACTCCTACATACTCCGTTACAGTACGCTTTAGACTAGCCTTTCACCTGGGTTACGGAGGCGGAGGCGGTGACTTGTCATCATCGTTGTCTTCACTTAATGCCCACGAGAGACCCCACAGACCTTGCAGTCCACAGTCCACACAGTCTCTGAACTGTTCACTATTTACGGAGTACTCCGTACAACGAGGTATCACCGACACACTGAACTGGTGAAGTCCGTTACGTCCGCGACCCTCTGGCGCTGTCATCCAGCCGTCTCAAACCAGCAACCCAGAGTTTGATGGCACTGCCCTGAGCGACTGAGACCCATTGCCCGAAAGCCAGTCAACAGGCGCGGTTGGAGGCAGGCAGTGAATTTTTCTCTGGGTGCGCCTGACCCGTTCTGGGCTGGTGATGCCGGTGGATGCCTCTGGGCCGATGTGAGCCGCGGACAGCACTCTTAGCAGTTAGCACTAGCCTAGCCCCAGCCCCATTTGTCTTCACTCGTCCCATCTTTTTTTTTTCTTGTTATTATTATTATTTGCCCTCCTGACTCGCCTGAGGGAACAACCGCACAGGCAACGGCAGCGGCACCGCGGCCCTAGCGGACGCCAAACACCGTCCACCACACGCCTCCCAGAGCGGCCAACGATCATCACCACCACCTCAACACTCTCAACCTTCTCTCTTTCTCCTCCATCCTCCTCCCCTCTCCAGCCTCACCCTCAACTCTTCCCTCCCTCCTCCGATTCGAACTTCATCGTTCGTCTCTCACCTTACATCTCTCTCTCCCACTCAACGAGCTTTTCATTAAGTGTCGTTGTCTCTGAGTGGCCCCCGTCACTCTTCGGGTGGTGGTTTCTGAGAGGAATCGGAGTGGTTCTTTTTTTTTTTTCGTGGTCATCAAAAGTCCACATTTTTTTGTCGTCTTGTTTTTGTCCTTGAGCGACGCAAAAAATCGACGGTCACTACATTGCCACATATCGTTTGTCGACCAGTATCGCTCGGAAACGATCTGTGTTCCTCCAATCCCTATTCTTTCAAAAAAGCAAAAACCAGAAAAAAATTTTTTTCTTTCGGCAGTCTCAGCTGTTGGTTGAACTACGATATTCTCTCCATGACAGCCTATTAGGGTGTCTCTGATCCTCTCTCAACGCTGAGCGGCGGCTCGTCGAGCAGCGCTCCCCGAGCTTCGGGAAGTGGCGGAAGAGTAGACGGTCGGTATTCTCTTTGCCTGAGACGAGTTGTTCCTTGTGTGACACATTTTTCCTGGCAAAAAGCGTGCCTGGCAAGAGGTGCTGACTGGAGCGTCTGTCGCTGCAGCTGCTGGCCGTCTACCTCCCGTCGTGAACCGGCTCCCTCAGACCACTATGCCGTCCTTCTACACCCCCGGCCTTCACGGCCTTCCTCCAACGCCGCCTCACCTCCATGGTAGCAGCAGGATGGAGAATGACCAGCCCTTCTATCTCACCGGACAGTCGGCATTCCCTCCACGGTACTCCCAGACTGGCTGTGAGTTCATCGAGCAATACTCCCAGGCGACCTGCTTCGTCAAGCCCGCCCCGATGAACATTCACACGCAGGCGATGCCTCAGATGCGGAATGGGCGTGACATGTCTGGTCAGCAAACGCTGGCCCAACCACAATTGGGTGTCTCCCAGGCGATGTACGGTCCCGTGGCAACCGCTCCCGTTCTGCCCCCGATCAGGTCGAATGTGCCCCTTCCCCCAATGGACAGTGCTATCCCGCCACAGTACCGTCGACAAGACATTCACATGCAACCGGAGCAGCGTCCCAAGGAGGAGAAGGCGACCGGAGGCGTTGCAGCCCATCTCGACTACGAGATGGACCAAATGTCAGATTTCGTGGCAGAAATGGCCCAGGGAATGTATGCTTTATACATCACCAAGATCAACCTTGCAGATATTGACTTCGCTCGAAGCGTCTACCCAGGAACACCAGTGCCGCCGCAGTTCCGGAAATACGTTCACCAGATCTTGTCATCGACACGCCTCCCAAGTTCCACCATTCTGCTGGGTCTGTTCTACCTGGCCACCAGGATGCGGATGCTCTCGGCCGCTGGGGTTTACATGACCGGCAGTGGTCAGGTGTATCGGATGCTTACGATCGCGCTGCTTCTGGGCAGTAAATTTCTCGACGACAACACGTTCCAGAACCGATCGTGGGCGGAAGTCAGCAACATCCCGGTCGCGGAGCTGAATTCCATGGAACTGGACTGGCTCTTCGCATTCGAGTGGAAGCTCCACGAGCGCATCCACAACAAGCAGGACGGATTTGCGGTGTGGTTGTCCCACTGGGAAAACTATCGCGCCAAAATGGCCGCCAGAGCCAGTGATCCCCGCCAGAAATTGGCTCCGCTCGACACGAACATTGCGAGGCAGCACGCGATTCCCAAGCCTCTCCTGTCCCCCGACGGTCCCATCCCACCGCAGTATCAGAGGAGTGGCTCGTACGAGAACGCGTGGCTCAATCCCGCCGCGTCCGAGTATTCTCCCCCATCGGCGCCTCCCAGTGGTCCCACCACTCCCGACTACTACAGCGTCGGACCTTGGCTTTACGCGAATCCACCGCCGCCTTACACTCGTGTATGGATGCCACAGCAGTACATTCCGCAGCCGCAGCCACGGTCGCAACCGCCGTCGTACCGACAGACGCCGTCTTACTCGGTGCCTTTTGCACAGAGCGTGTGGACGGGCCATGGCTCCTCATGTGGCTGCTTGTACTGTGCGAAGCACCACGAGCACTACTTCAGTGCAAACGCTTTTGGTGCTATGCAACCTGTCGCCGGCTAAGTCTACCAAGCGTCCAGATTTTTGCGGCATTTCGAACGCTAGAATCTTGTCGCTGTCTTGAATTGAGATATTCGACTTGTGCCTTCGCCTTTTTTTTTTGTCTTCGTCTCCTTTGAAATGATACCGCTCAAGTTTTGAGATGATTTTTGTCATTTTTTTTTTAAAAAAATTCATGCTCGGGTTAAACTATGCTCTGATCTCGCTTCCGAAAAAGTAATCTCTTGTTTTTTTTTCCCTCTTATTACCCTTCGATCGGTCACTACGGACGTTTGGAGCGAAGTGACACCATGGCCTCACAAGCTTCTCGATGCCATGGTCTTCCGTCGATCTGTGACGGTCTTCAATTTCGCCGCTTTCTGTGCAGACAGTTTTAACCGAAACCGCATCTTTGCCGAAGCCGAAGTCTCAGTCGCAATACGTTTCTCGGGAAAAGCAGTCACGACGATTCATGATCTTGTACGCGATTTTGTCCATCTTCGCTTCCAGCTCGACTGTACCTTTTTCATCGAAATTTCCTTATTCATTGGGCATTTCCTTGGCGAGTATTACACATAGATTGTATTGCGTGTTTCGTGGTTTGCCAGGCTGAGATGCATCGTCTATTCCCACCAGACTCGCGGCGTTGTTTATTTTTATTTGTCTATTCCTTTTCTTCCTCTTTGGTCCATCATCCGACCATGGCATGCTGTAAGCGGGGAGGGTATGTTCATATTTTTCATCCTTTCTTCTTTTGATGCCCATGCCGATTTTGTGCGGGCGATTTTTTTTCTTTTTTCTCTTGTCGATGAAAGCCCTCGGTTACCCGACAATTGTGCTACGATGGAATGTACGAGGCATCTGAGGTAAAAACAATCAAAAATTCTGGGTCGCTTACATTGTTGGTTTTTCCCCCCCTTTCCCCCCCTTTTCCGTCGGTGAATCTTCTCTTCACATTCTATCCTTGAAGTTTTTTCGTCGATCCCTCCATTTCTTTCCTTCATCTTCGTCTCATAACATTGCCACGGAAGTGCCTCTGGTCAATCCTGGCATCTATTTTTTTTATTAATTTTTTTTGCACCCCCCTGGTTGTAATTAATCAAAATTGCAAAGTGGGCATTTTTTATTTTCTACTTTTGTGTTTCGCCTCCGTCTGGAAAGACCTTCGAGGGGCCTTTTTCTTTTCCTCTTCTTTTGAGACTGTTCCATTTCTTCGAATAAGATAAAACGAAGTCAAACGGACAGAAATCCAATTGAAAAGAAGGATACTATTTATCCGAAATTTTTCTTTCCTTTTCTTGTGCAAGTAAGTGTTCTCTGTACTTACTCCTTTGGATCAACTATTGTAGTATGTCTATGTCCTTCAGTAGGTACATACATACCTAGGTATAGTCGGTCTCAGAAAAGAAAAAAGGGCCTATCTGTTGCCTGCTTGTCTTTCGAAACAGAAACAAACAAAACTACCTCCGCCTTTACTACCATAGGGGGGAAAGAAAAAGGGAAAGAACATGACAAAAACAGGTTCATGTGTCATGTCATGACGAGTGCATCCGTCGCACGCAGGCTTCATTCGTCATCTAGCTCAGTATACGCTCCCGCGTATACTCTGGTCTCTTTCTCGCTCTAGCTCGAGGGAATCACGACGACCGTCGTCGGCATCCTCAACCTTCCTCTCGTCATCATCATCATTGGCATCAGCATTGGCGCCGTCGTCCTCATCATTGTCGTCCCCATCTCCGAGGACGTTGGCCATGCGGGGACCGCTGGGTTGTTGCTTGCTATTGTTGTTGCTCGTGGAGCGGTGATGATTGTGGTGGTGGTAATGGTGATGCTGCTGCTGCTTTGGCCGTCTGATGGACCGGCGCGTCCCGCTTCCCTCGTCGTCGCCGTCGTCTTCTGCCTCCTGAGAAGGTTGGTGGAGTTCTGGGAGAGGACCGTCGACTTCTTCCCCGTCGGACGGGCCGCGACTGCCCCGGCCGCCCAGATGGAGCAGCGTAGCTCTCTGACCGGGACCGGGAGGGCCTGTTCGGTGGTTATCGCTGTCGTTATCACCGTCAGCTGTGCTCAATCGGAGTGGTGAGACTGAGGCAGCGAGTCTCGGACGGTTGACTGTCGTGCTGCACGCTCCGTCGGCCTCAGTCCGCTGTCGGCCGCGTCAGTTGCAGAGACAGGTAGCGGAGAAGTGGCTCGAGGAGCGGCGAGAGCAGCCAGAGAGATATACGACGGCGTCTGATCGGGAGAAGAGATGATCTCATCTATGGACTCGGGCCTGTGAGCCACAATGGTGAGGTTCTTATTACGGGCCACTTCCCTGGCGGCTAGACCCTTTCTCTCTGGATTCGACAGATCGGAGGACTGGCGGATGGCTCCATCCGCGGAAGATCCTCTGGTCTGGCCATCGCTTGTCTCTCCGCCATCGTCATCTCGAAACAAATCGGCCGTATCTTGCCTACCCGGTCGCCACGTCTTCGGTCTCGCAACACCATGGTTACAGCCATTCGGACAGCCGCCCCATTTCCGCCTGACCGGCGGCGAGTCTGGGGGTGCGGCGGGGATCGATTCCGGAAGGCCCTTTTCAGCTCGTTCGCGCCTCTTCTCTAGTTCCCTTTCCTTTCGGAGTTCTGACCACGTCCGCAGCTTCGTTTTCAGGATGTATTTCCCATTATCTGGGTTCTTTTCCATGATCACAAACTCGCAGTGGTTGACGTTCCGTAGATCCTCAAAGTACTCGACGCTAAAGTGGTACCATTTCATCAGAAAAATGCGAGTCATCAGCCCGTGTGTGACAAGGACGCAGACGCTGGCAAAGTCTTCCTCTCCAAACAGACGCCAAAGCGACTCATTGAAGCCGCTGATCCGATCATACGCATCCGCAGCCGACTCTCCATTCGGGATCCGGTAGAAGAAGTGCCCGTAGTCTGCCCTCTCCTGCCACATGCGCTCCATCTCCGCCGAGCATGGCTGGAAATTCCCAAAATCCTGCTCCCGTAGCCGCGGCTCCTCATACACTTTGATGGTATGCCGTGGGAAGGGCGACGGCGACGGATCGTCCGAAGTCAGGGATTTCAGGATTCCCTCTGTGGTTTCACGAGCCCTGCGGTACGGCGACGTGAAGAAGTGGAGGGTATCATCCGGGCGGAGCATAGCTCGCAGCCTGCGGCCTGCCTCAAGGGCCTGCTTGTGCCCTTCCGGGGTGAGCTTGACGCGGTGATCCGGTACATATTGGTGGATTTCGCGATTCTTATTTCCCTCTGACTGGGCATGACGAATCAAGATAATCATCTAGATGGGCGAAGAAGGGTCAGACTGAGGACAGATGGGGGAAGATAGCGCTTTGCCTACACGTGGTTTGCCCATTCTGATTTTCTTCCTCCCTTAATAGACTGCTCCAGACTGCTCCGAGTTAGTTCGTACTGTAAGATAACAGTGTTCAATAGTCAGGTGCAGAAATGCCCCAAATCAAGATGAACTGTGTTTATATGTAATGTAAACGACCTCACCTCCACTGTCCTACATTGCTGGACAGCAATATAAGTTCGTGAGGGGCTTTGGGGCTCCTAGAGTGTTTCAGATGCTGCTGGTAGCAATGAACGATCACGGCGGCCGGCGAAGCTGCGCAAATGGCCGCCGCGCCTACCGGAGGCGATTGCAGGCGATTGCACCGGTGAGTTCTGTACAATCACCTCCACTTAAGCTTGATGACTTCCAAGGTTTAATTTCGTTTGATACAGTCTACATTGAAATATTGTAAATACTACTCAATTTCGCGGTGTTGATGCAACGCACACGATGACGGACCCGCTGTTGGAGCTGCTCGCTCCGTATCTGGACAGCAATGCCACTCCGACGACGACATCCCGCCCACCTCGATCATCATCATCATCATCACCACCATCGGTCGATGCGACGACCTCGAAATATATCAACCGTCTAACCACGCTGTCTCTTGAATCCTTAAAGACCACAGAGCCTCAATCCATATCTCAGTCCTCTCACTCAACACTCCTATCGCTCCAGGCTCTCTCCAATCGCTCACATAAAGCCTTCATCTCGTCCTCCGATAATCTCTCGACCCTCCGAAACTCGATCCCCTCGCTAGCGCGCGAGGTCCAACAGCTAAAAGATGCGATCCCGAAGCTCGATGACGAGGCAGTACGATTCTCATCCACATACAGCAAAACCGGTGAAAACCCGATCCTGGATCGGCGAAAGAAGGCCATGCAACTTGCGAGAAATGTAGACCGGATATCCGATATTCTCGAGTTACCTGCCTTGCTTTCGACGGCCGTTTCCTCGTCGTCTGCGAGTGGCGGCGCGACTGCGGGAGGCCTCTCCGCGAGCAATTACTCGTCCGCCCTGGATCTCTACTCACACATCAAACGACTTCAGACCCTCTATCCCGACTCCCCTCTCATCAAGGACATTGTGAGACAGGCGGAAGATGCGATGAAGGATATGACGACTAATCTCATCGCTGGGCTTCGGACGCAGAATATCCGACTGGCAGCGGCTATGAGGACAGTGGGTTGGCTGCGACGTGTTGCGCCTGAGTTGGAGAACCCGCGAAGGGATGGTGGATCAGCAACATCGGGTGAAGGGGCCTTTGGCGCTTTGTTCCTCATATGTCGACTGGCGAACCTGGTATCCACGCTTGAAGCGTTGGAGCCACTCCGGGAGCTTGCCGATCAGGAGACGCAACGAAGGATCGAGGCTGTGGGAAAACAGCGGTTGTCATCGACCAATGCAAGCGCATGGTCCGGAGGGCATCAGACGGAACGATTCTTAAAGAGATACATTGAAATCTACCGAGAACAAAGCTTCGCTATTGTCTCGCTTTACAAAAATATCTTTGCACCGGACCAGTCTGACAGCGACCTGGCATCTACAAGCATACCGGGTCTCGATCTGCGGCCCGTGAATTTGAAAACGAAACCACCGGCAAAGGGCAACAAGAAGGATCCGTTACAGGCCCTGCCGCCAGCAGTGGCCACTTTTCCGATGCATCTGGTGCGGTTGCTGACAGACACGCTTCGGATGTATCTTCCCAATGTGCAGGACAAGAGTTCCCAGGAAAGTCTTCTGACCCAAGTTCTCTACTGCGCGGCCAGTTTGGGACGGCTGGGCGGAGACTTTAGCATGATCCTCACCGAATTGGGGACTCTGGAGGAGCTTGAGAATACCGAAGGAGCGCAAGAGATAGTTGACGAGTGGGAACAGGTGATGAAAAAGCACCGGGCGTTGGCAGGGAAGCTGGAGCAGCTCACCAGTGGCCACACTGCTGCCGCTGCTGGGAAGAGCACGTCCCGGATAAGTTCACCTGTACACTAGAGTCGAATAATAAATAGGGCATATACAGTATTTAATCTCCCTCTAAGCATATGGATGTACTCTGACGACGTTAGATTGATGAGATGTGCCTCTGCAGATTTACCTGGAGATCGGGAGGCATTAATAATTACCCGCCTAGGAAGGTCCATTGACCTCCTCCGTGTCAGCTCCCACTTGCACTAGCCTGTTTGGGGCTAGCGGCGGGTCACGCCCCTCTCCCGGTCTCGGTCACTGCGGGTCTCCGCGGGTTCGGCTCTCCATTCGATCAGCCTCGATCCATATCCTCATCTCACCTCCCTGGTCCATGGAGACTCCCTCTACTGTCTCTGGAAGAGATTCTTTGTCCTTATCCTTCTATATATTCTATATATATCGTTGCTAACCTGGCGTGTGTCACCATTCTGGTCTCTTACCTACGACGTTACGCCTTTCCCGCTTCTATCACGCCGTAGCCTCCGCCAATGCCTACGCTCTCTCTTGGAAGACATTAGTCCCTGTATATACATTTCGTCGAGATATCTGACCCTCATGTCGACTCTTTCGGCTTCTGCAACTCCCCCGCCGTCGGGGCTCTTAATCGATCCCACGAAACAAGCGGAATATCCGATCCTGCTGGGTGACAAGTTGGCGGGGAAATCTGACGAAACCCGCTTCATCAATATCACATACAATCACAAGAGCAAGTCGGCCACGCCGCAACAACGGGCAACAATTACTCGTTCGTCGACGTCGCGGGACATATACAATCTCACAATTAAGGACAAGGCCGGGAATGCGGAACAGACGACCTTGACATATACTTATCGGGGGAGCGTAGACCCATCCTTGCCGGTGCAGGAGTCTGATACAAGAAACCTCGTTCTCGTCTTTGACCCAAAGCGGAAGGCGTTTATCCTGGAGCCAGTCAGTACGAATTTGAATTTCAATCTGCGTTCGGCACCTGGAAAGACAGACAAACAGGTGCTTGAACAGTATCCACAGCTAAGCACCCTCCCGGAGGATGACCAGGCCTCCGGAGACGACCGGTCCAAGCAGGAAGGGAGTGACGATGAGAGACCCGAAGCGGCAGATGACAGTAATCCCTACGATTACCGACATTTTCTTCCCAAGGAGAACACTGAAAAGGACAAACAGACCTTTTCCACAAGTACAACCCCAGATCCGCACAACACTGCAAGCAAGGTCAACACCCCGACGCTGTCGGCTACCAAGGAAGCCAAACCAAAACTATTACCAAGGACCAAGCTACAGACCAATCCCCTCCGGCAGGTGAAGCGGCCGCCAAAGGCTGCTGCGGCGAGCGCCAGCTCTGCGACAACGAGATCACAACCAAAGTCTGCTCCCCGTGTGGATCCGGAGGATATAGTTTTTGAATCTGCACCTTCAGATGAGGAACAGAGGGACAACAAACGCGAGACAAGCAAGATCGGTGCCACTCCAAGCCCCAACATTATCATCGATGGAGACCTGATCATTGACATGGGATCACCACCGCCAACACGCCCATTCAGGGTTAATCCTGCTCATTTCTCATCGAACAACAGCTCCGCCAATGAAGCCGATGATGATGATGACGATGAAGAGGAAATTGAAGATCTGCGATTACCATCTCCAGCCAGACAAGGTGACATGCAGGCGGATGGTGCGCAGCACGAAGAAGCATCTGACGATGAAATGGAGGAGGATGACCCGCTGGCTGCGGAGATGGAAGCTGCATTTGAAGAGGAAGAGGTGGCGAGACAGCAGCAGCAGGCTCAATATACCGTACCTAGCGATGATGACGAGAGTGAGGTAAGCGAAGAGGAGTAAGAATCCGGCAAATATAGCATGGATTAGCATGTGTTGTCAGGCTGGCTGTTTTCTCTCTCTCTCTCTCTCTCTCGCCTTTTTGTCCTTTTTTTTTTTTAATTGGACAAGCACACCAAGATGAACATAGCGGCGGCGTAACCGGGAGTTTTGGAAGCAATGATGAGGGCCTTCGAGCCTGGGCGGAAATGTTGGACATTTGATACCATAAACGCAATGTATTTTCATTTCATTTCCTTAATTCATATCTATCTATTAGATAATTTACAGAGATTCTACAGGTAAAAAAAATCCTTTGTAGGCCCTCTCATTATTATCTGCCTGAAGGTAGTAACCGCTTTCTACATACATACAGCTACACGGAAAAACGATGATCCGGCATTATCCTTTGTCGCATCCGAGGGTCTTGAAAGTGAAGACGTTCGCGCTCAGCAAGAGCCCTGCCACCCCATTTATCCCCCCATTTAGGCAGCCTTTCAATACCATTCACTTCTTGTCATATTTACAGGGTCGAATTTAGGCTGCCCTTTTTCTTCTTCGAGTTGGATATATTCTGTTGGGTCGCACC
The DNA here is from genome assembly GCF_041956645.1 of Rasamsonia byssochlamydoides. Taxonomy (NCBI): domain Eukaryota; kingdom Fungi; phylum Ascomycota; class Eurotiomycetes; order Eurotiales; family Trichocomaceae; genus Rasamsonia; species Rasamsonia byssochlamydoides. Next base: position 510,594 of record NW_027192384.1, on the reverse strand, counting down.
GCTCACCTTCGCTGGGACTCGTCCGCCGCAACCGCCCTTTGCGACATCCACCGCAAAGACAAACGCCGCACGATGATACCGATTCGTTTCGCGATGGTTCTCTCGCTCTTTTGACTTTTTATCTGAATTACCCTTGTCCGCAGGAACGGAAGGACGTTTCTTCAAAGACTGGATCGCTAGCCTGCTCCCGCGCATTTCTTCTACCTCATCTACTGATTTCTCACTCGGAGATACATTCCGTCGACAACACTCACTTTCACGCTGGCCGTCGTTTACAGGAGAGTATCGGTATCCTTCGTCTCTACGAACCCTCCCTCATCTCTCACTGAATAAATGCCCCTGATGGCATCCCCGTCTTCTCATCAGAGCCATAGCGAAGTGCGACCTGTCCCAGCGCCGTCGAATCCCGTTCTGCTCGAAGCGCAATCCCAATGGCTCTTCACAGACGAAGAACTCACACGAACGCCATCGATCCTGGATGGCATGTCCATGGAGGCCGAACATACAAGCCGCAGCAAGGGGGTCAATTTTATCGTGCAGGTGGGGATTATGTTGAAGCTGCCCCAGCTCACTCTCGCGACCGCAAGTGTGTACCTGCACCGGTTCTTCATGCGATACAGCATGGTTGATCTGCCACAGCGGCCGGGAATGCACCCTTATCCTATTGCGGCGACATCTCTCTTTCTTGCTACCAAGATGGAAGAGAACACTCGGAAGATGAAAGAGTTTGTGGTCGCCTGCTGCCGGGTCGCGCAGAAGAAGCCGGACCTGGTCGTGGACGAACAATCGAAGGAATTTTGGAAGTGGAGGGACACAATATTGCACACGGAGGATTTGCTCCTTGAGGCGCTGTGCTTCGATCTGCAGTTGGAACAGCCGTACCGCATTCTGTACGAGTTCATCTGCTTCTTTGGGGTCAATGAGAACAAGCCTCTGCGCAATGCGGCCTGGGCATTCGTCAATGACTCCAGCTATACGGTTCTCTGTTTGCAGTTCACTGCCCGTACCATCGCTGCCAGCGCTCTTTATGCGGCCGCCAGGCTATGCAACGTGGCGTTCGAGGATGATGCCGCAGGACGTCCATGGTGGGAACAAATCGACGTCGATCTTTCTAAGGTGCGGAAAGCATGTAACCGAATGGTCCAGCTTTACGAGAAGAACTCGGTCCACCGGCAAAGCCATCCGTATCCGACCGTTCCTACGGAGGGGGAGGCGGTTCTCGAGACGACGCGGATTCCTCGTCCTCGCCGCAGTAGCGTCACGGGAACGCCCTCTGATGGAGAGATGAATGGGCGGAAACGCTCGAGGGAGGCAGAGGAAGAGAACACGGGCAGTCAAGCCAAACCCTCCTCGCATCCGCCAGAGCAGCAATCTCTGAAGAATGGGTCGTCGTCCTTCGATAGCGGCAATCACAGCCATGAAGAGCCTTCTCCGAAGCGGCAACGGGTGGCTCACAACAATGATATTAGCGAGTCCAAGCTACCAGCGGGTGCGGACCACTACAATAGTTCACAAGTCTCAACATCATCAAATCTTTCCTCCTCCCAGACTGTGAACGGCCATCATCCGGCCAGTAACAGTAACGAATACTACTCTTCACAGAGCTCGCATCCTGCTTCATCGAAACATCAGCAGCAGCAACAACATCGCCGGCAGTACCCTCTTCCGCCTCCTCCACCACTACCTCCTGTCTCACAACATCACATCGGCCGTCACGACAGTAACGGTCACGAAGCGTCAGACCCTGTCCAGCAGCGGATCGACGAGATTGTCCAACAAGGATTATCTCGAAACACCAGCAGCAATACCAACGACAAACTGCGCGGCGATAAGTATCGTCCAGCATGGGATCGGGATCGAGATCGGGATAGAGATAGGGATAGAGATCGAGACCGAGATCGAGATCGAGAATGGCAGCGCGAGAGACGTCGCTCGTCAGTGACCTCAATGTCCGGCGGAGGTGGAGCCGGAGGTGTTGGTGAAGGAGGAGGAGGTCGAAGACCGAGCATGAATACAGACCAGCAAGCGTCCCAAGCCTCTCCTCCCCATGAACGCAATCGAACACAGGCAGCACAAGCAGCACCAGAAGATGAGGAAGAAGAAGAAGGAGAAATAAAGGAAGGAGAAGTGTAAAAAAAAAAAGAAGATTCCAAAGAAGATTCCTTTGGGAATGGGTGGGCAAAAAAAGGAAGATAATAAGATAATGACAATGATGATGGATGATGGCGTTAATATCAATATCAGTTAATTGGGCAGATGGACAGATACGTATGTACAGTACATACACACATAGTTACCTAGTTAGTTAGTACTACCTACTACCTATCTATCCTGTACTATCCTATCTATATTTAGATACCTACCTACCTGTGACTAGCTAGGTACAGAACTGAGACTAGATAGATAGATCGATCGATCGATGCATTCAATTAAATATCTGAAATAAAAAAAATGGATATATATGATACGTCCTTGCATGATAATTTACCCACCTAACTGTAACTTTTTTTTTGCATGCATGTGACTGAACTGACAGCAGCAAAGGACCAGAGAGAGAGATACTTACCATCCATCCATCCATCATCCATCCCGAAGGAAGGGAACGAAGGGAAAATAAAAATAGCTGCATTATTTCTTTATTTGATTGATCAGATCAGATAATAAATATAAGTCGGAAAATAAGAAACAACAACAGAACAAAAAAAAAACAAAAAAAGAATACTTATATATAATATATAATAATGCTCAGTTGTTTCTTTCTTTTTGCTTTTGCTTTTTACTTGCTCTTTTTTTTTTCCCTTCCTCATTCATTCACTCACTCAACAACAACAAACACAAGGATACATACACACATATGTAATGTACATACATACCTAGCTAGATATGGATATACTTTCGTTTTTTTCCCTGCTTCTTCCCCTTTCGAACCCGCCTTGAAGTACCCTAGGGTACCTGAGGTAATTAGACTACCTTTTCTCTTCTCTTCTTCTGCTTTTCGAATAAATAAATAGTTAGATCGAAGAAACCATGTGAGAGAAAAAAGCAAGGAAACTCATTTGCTTTGCTCGTCAAAAAATAATGGGCTATATGTACAGTACAAAATTAATTGTATCGTGTTGCAGTGTATTGTATTGCGTTCTTCATGCCCAAGACTCAAATCAGATCGCATCAGATCAGATCAGACTCCCAACCTCCAACTGTCTGTAGAGTACAAGAAGGGTGAGTGGATGAGAGGTAATAAGGTAGGTGAGGCAAGGTAGGTAGGTAGGTAGGTAAGACAGTGGCACAGAAGGGTAGGAAAGAAGAAGACATGCATATACACAGGAGGAGGTGGAGGTAAAGTGGTAGGTCGGGAGATAAGTAACAAGATATGCGTGATCCAACCGGTTCCCCTGCCCAAAAATATAAGTAACCAATCCCATTTCATCCTCAATCAATGGCAACCAAAGGTATCAATCAAGAGAGAAAAGGAGAAGGAGAGGAGAGATAATAAAAATAGATAGATAGGTAGATAGATAGATAGCGTAAAATCCCACCAACGTAGCCGGTCAATGAAGAAAAAGGCATGGAAACATCGTGAATAAAAAAAAGATTGTATCTTTTTTAGGAGAGGGTGTGGAGTGCGTGACGAATGTCTCAGGACTCTTTTCAGATGTCCCCGAACATCTCGTCCAGCTCGTCGACCTCTACGGTCTCTGGGCTGCGCAGATCACTCCACGAGTCGATGATCATTTCAAAATCGAACGTGGCCCTCAGCTGCTTGTCCATGCCGACTTTGGATGAGAAACCAGTCTCGACCATATCGATGGTGCGCTTGAGAGCCGACACGGCCGGCAGGTCCTCCACAGACACGGGAGTCGCGCCACGGACGCTATCGGCAATGCTCTGTTTCAGCGAGAGAAGGCCGTTCGTCGTTTCAGTTCCCGAGTCGCAACCTTCGACGGATGAGCCAGCAGCCGACGTAACACTCGTACCAGACGAGAGCGACGATGACACCGAAGACAGCGACGGCGATGGTGACGTGCCAAAGAGCGCGGCAGCGGCCGCCTCATCCAGATCCTGCTCCCGATCTCGGGAGCCTCCATGCGAAGAAAAGTAATCGCCATAGTGATCCTCATGCAGTTGGTTCTCAGCCATGGACGAGAGGGGATCCTCGTCCATTGGCGATCCCGGAAATCCGCCCGTCGGTCCTTGGGACTCATCACCACCGTCAAAGCTCGCAACGCTGGCCGTCCCTTGCCGGCTTGCTTTCTCTTCCGACGCCCGTTCCCGCACAGAGCTGGCGGTTTGGGTGAACTCCCTCTCGTCACCCTCCAGGGGCGGAGAAGCAGCCCGGTGATTATGTACGAGGCGATGATGGCGGTGATCCGAGAAGCCGTTTCCGGCATGGCCGTTTATGTCTGCCTGATCCTCCTCAAATTCAGGAGACGACAGGTCAACCTCTGGACTGGGACTGAGACGCGCGCGCTCCCTAGCCAAGGCATCTTCCTCATCCTGATCGACGCTCGCGCTGGACAGACTGGGAGTCATTCGTTTCCCATCCACGATGACAACATCGTCCAGGTTCTCCGGAAGGGGCTGAGGGGGGCACGTCGTAAGGTAGTAGTACACCTTGCGAGGATGGACCGGTATTAACTCCTTGGCGATTGGGCAAGGAGAGAGCGCGGTCCATGGACGCTTCATATAGGCGCTTAACCGGGAGGAAAGTAAGGCGGCAGGATTGGCCGAACTAGACAAACAGGGATTAGGACCGAGGGGGCGCGCGATATTGCGGAAACAAAAATCACTTACTTTGCGACGGTCTCATTGACCGTGGTTAGAACCGCAGCCAATTCTCGCACCAGATGCGGTCTGTTCCCTGTCTTCTCCAATTGTTGGATCGCTGCGACAACAACGTCGTCGTTGATCCCCTCGGTATCGACTTTTGGAACGGCCCCTCCGTCCGCGGGTGATGGCGGCGGCGTGTGCTCGTAGGCACCTCGCGCACTCTTTGGACCACTGCCATTCGCAGCTCCCTTTCCCTGAACCGAAGTTGGGGAAGATGCTGTATTTACGTCTGGCGACTGTGTTTCCGGGTCATGCGACCTCTTTACCTTCTTGGATGGCGGAAACGGCTCATCTGTCGCACTAGAAGCCTTGGATGCCGACGGAGACCGGTGCGAACGGGAGGCATTTGGCAGGTGGATGCCTAACGACGGTAGGGACAGAGACTTTCGGCGGGTGTTGTAAGGCATGTTTGCAAAATGAATGAAGGGGTTATCACAGAGAGTAAACCCGTCGAAAGGAGGGATGGGGAAAGGATGGTTTGGATAAGGGAGATGAGATGTTGCGAGGGGGGGAGAGACCGGAACAAGTCGGCAGCGATGTGGGTTTCACCTTAGTTAGGTGGGCGGTGACAGTGTGCTCGGCAGATGGGGGGAGAAAAAAAAAAGACTTGCTTCCGTTTGTTTGTGGCAAGCCTGATTGGGTTTGATACCGCGGTAAAATGGGCTGTATGCCCAGAGTTTCAGGAATGCGGTGGGTAGGTAGCCTGCGAAAGGGGAGCAGGAAAAAAAGGAGGTAAAAAAAAATTGGATAGAAGGTTGTGGGAGCTCCAACCAGCGTGCGGCTATTTGTTGGAGCGGCGCGTCCAGCCAAAGTTGGGGCCAGCGTCGGGCCCGTCACACCGCTAGGCGACGCAGGGGCAACACAGGATAAAGGAAACAAGCGATATCCTGGCAACAAAGGCTGCGCAGAAGATGTGATGAGAAGAAGAATAGGCAGGGAAAAAAAAAGCAGGAACAAAACAAGATTTGCTCACAGATGATATGAGAGTTGGAAGAATAGGGGGGCGGGGAAAAGGAGGACGGAATGTGCGATTTGTCTATGACGAGGTGTGTGAAGATTCGGGTCCTCCTGGCGATTCAACCAACGAGAGAAATGAATTCGTACATACAAAGAACGCGGTGCTCGCTCTGAGTTTGGACAAGTCACGTCCTAAGCGATGGTGGAAATCAAGGACAAGAAACTGGCTGGGCACTCTGTAATTATTATTGCCCAAACAGAGCCCGATGATCAACCCTTTTTGCCCTTCTGCTTGTCCTGTACAAACATCCGTTCCGAGAATGAGGATACAGATGAGTGTTCCTCTGGGACAAACGACAAACGACATCCGGAGGCGTGCAGCAGGGAGGCGAAACAGACCGCCCGGCCAACGCGGAATCCGAGGCAGCAGAGAGGGCCCAGCAGCCAAACAGAGAGCTTCTCGCCAAGGGAGGGTGCATTCTGGAGTGCAGTAGTCGCCCGGCTAGCCTGACCACCAAGGAAGACAGTCCCAAGGGATACCAGCTCATGGATCCACTGACAGCGGGCCTGGGAGCCACTGATCCGCTGCGATGTCAAGGCGGCAAAATCCAATGCGCGAATCAGCATGATCCGGACCGCCCAGGACGGCAGAAAAAGCGCGTTCAGCTGGCATGACTAGGAACTGGAGGCTAAAGCAGCGCCAGCGACGTTGGCCAAGACCCTTGCCACTGGACGAGCCGCATCATGGACGGTGGATGCACTGACCCACTGATCGCGTGGAATGGCATTCTAGCATGAAGCCAGAAACTGCAGGCCTGGGGGAGCCAAGAAATAATACGGAGAATGGGTTGGTTGTGCTGGCAAGCCCAGACCACCAGCAGATCCTGCCAGCTCCAGCGTGCTAGCTAGTCGAGGAATGGTGTTACTCGGTGTATCGCCGTTGAACCTTGTCCAGCGCATATCATCCCGCATGGCGACATAACTAAGGTAGGTGATGGTGATGATGATGACGATGACGATAAGAACTTGATGATGCCAGAGAGATTGTTAGCACAAAGGGAATCCCAGAGGGGTGGAGGGACCATAATAACCGAGTCCTCCAATAACGTGCTGGAGATGGCTCAACTCGTATCACGAAATTGACTTCAGTCAGGAACCTTGATTCCTCGTCATGGTTCTAAATGGACAGTGATGTGTCGTGGACTGTGGATTCGAGGCTTCGTGGCTAGTGCGGATGCTGGCAGAATGCTAATGCGGTCAGAAGGGCGGAACCGCTTATCAACTCTCCTCCGCCCGATTGGCTCACCGTGATTCCATTCAAACATGACGAATTATTCTTGATTATTTGGAATAATAATAATCATCAATGGAACCATTATTTTATTGGAGTTCTGATCTTGATAATCACGAACGCAGCAAGGTTGAATTCCGTATCTGCGTGCTACACAGTACTAATTCTACTAATTGTTGTGATGCGCTATCATATCATATCGTAGATGCCCGATCTGCATCTAATTGCTATCGTTACTGACTATCAAGGCATTAATTGCAACGACCCACCGATATCTCACCGCCAGATAGGCGTGGTTGCTGGGGCAGCGTGAGGAAACGCTTTCTTGAAAAGGCGGTCGGTCATGACAACACAACAATGACATCAACCAGAGACTTCGGGTTCTGTCTGCTATTCTGTCGCCTCTATTATTATTATTCAGGTCATTGAATTGATTGTTGATCGATTGCTTTCCTTCCAAGACAAACTGAAACCTGGTTCGATTTATTGCAGGATAAATTCAAGTAATTCATTGGTGGCGACTGGCGACCCGCGAACCCTGTTTCCGCTGCCCCGCGCTAATTAGGTGACTTACCTAGGCACGGAGTACGCCGCACAGAGTCCGAAGTACTAATAATAATACTCCGTACATACTCTCTGCGCTGTTTCGAATTGACATGATCATGCAACATAACGTGCAGGATCAATTGTAACGACATTGACTTGCATTATTATTGCATAACTTGTTACCATCATTCATCACCTGCTGTATCTACGTAAGATACCGGGGTATTAGTAACCTTATTCTTACCCGAGGATATACCCAATCCGGAGAATCGAAGACGTCATAACCTTTCATTCGTATACCTAATAATACTGCATTATAATAAGGTAAGTTCTTTTTGTTCTTGTAATGCCTGATCCCTTTTGTGATTCTTACCGAAATGGTCAGGACCTTTCTATGGATCCACTAATATTTTTTTACTGCAGCTTACCTATTTACTATAACTATATAACTTCTCAACATGCCCAAGGACTTTAATTAATCAAAGCAGATAGAGACACGAGACGGCACAAAATTGTTTTTAGTTATGACAAATCTACTATCAGTGATTGAACAGTGCTATGGTGCTCAGGAAGAGGATTAGAAAATATATAAGACTCCATCTATTATTCTAAGTCTCTCCTAGTTGTTGCTAAGAAAAGTTACTAGTAGTGTCAAACCGCTGGCTAAGCCGGAGTGGGAGTAGCGCCGTTCTGTTTTGTATACACCTAGGTACCTAGGTACTAGGTAGTTACCGAGATACTGTAATGGCACAGGCAAAAGAGAAGAGAAATCTCATGAAGCCAAAGCTGGAGAAGGAAAGAAAAGAAAGATTATCTGCACAAGAGATCGAGGGGTTCTTATGAGCGACTACCTTTCCTGCGGAAGCCTTGTATCAACATCAGGCATCCTCCGTCACAGATACCAAGTTGGGAACCATCTCCTTACACAATCAATCATCATACATTCTTGTAGGCATCACCTTATTCTGGCTGAGTTCTGAATCGACTGATGATGAACAGGGAAGGATATATCATATACCTAATTGCGCAACTTCGTATTGAAGGTACCACCAGGCCACTGTTCGCCAGCAGCAGCTTGCGCACCAGGCCTGGAATGGGCGGCGCGTCAGGCGACCTTCCGGGGTGACACAAGGAAGCCTGCAGTACGAAACCCAGTGTTGGGCTCCAGGCTCCAGGCTCCAGCTTCTATCTCCTTGCCCACGAGTCCTAAATTCTATTTTGTATTTTTGTTTTATTTCTTCTCTGCTCCCTCTCTTCTTACCAAAGCTGACCACTATCTCTGCCATCATCCAACCTGATTTAGCAACCTCAATCGGTATCTGACCACAATGGACACCCTCAGGCAGTCTAATTTCCCGAATGGGGCCACCTTGATTACGATATAACTTCTAGACAGATGGCGAGTACCATTGATGGAGGCTTCGCCTGGGCCTTAACCCTAATACCCCAGTGCATACCTGTCGTATACGGCAGGCAGTATGCGTACCTATGTACAGTACCTAGTAGAGCAGAAAAGCTGAAAAAAAAATAGCAATTGACCTTTGTGTCGAAAGAGCCAAGAAGAAAAAAAAAAGGTAAAACTGACAATAATGATGTCAACTCGACTACGCCAGTAGACTTGGTATAAACACCTTTACCATCGTACAGACACGCATCTAGAGTATAATTACGCCGCTGCAAAAAGCGAGACAATATTTTGAGAGCCTCTCATATCAGATGAGACCCTCTCACGCATTTACCTGGCCCTTCTTAACCCAGCATTCTGGATGGGGATGGAACTGATTTCTCCTTCAAGCCGGAGGGGTTGTCGTACTCCGCAGGGAAACCTAACCTAACCTTAGGGACTTCCCCATAAGATACTAGAAATAAAATAAATTATTAATACTGGACTGCTTTATAGAGATGTCCCCAAAATCGCTAGAGTCTAGTCTAATAATAATTTTCAATATTTTTTGGGGTGTTAAATTGCTCTGTCTTTAATCCAGCTAATTCACTTCCGCTCCTTATCTTGTTGCTTTATTTATTTCTGTCCTCTGCCTCTGCCTCTCTTGCTATTTTCCCTTGCTATTTACATTCATGCTATGGCTGAGAACTGTCTTTTCTAAGGAGGATTGTCCTTATAAGTGATCCATTGTCTCTATCTTTTTCTCCTTAAGACTCCCTTAAGAGGGGCTATAAAATTTGCGCCATCTGCAGTATAATGCATACGTCTTGCTGGCAAGTATCGTGATCTGAAGCAGCTGCTGGCCGCCTTCCCCTGTGAAAGAGATTGCCGCCTCGTAGTAATTACTATACAGTTTATATATATGAGGACAATCGTTGGGGAGGGTGAACCCCTTCATCAAGCGCCTTGGACTTCATCCGAGGCCTTCTGCTTAGGTCTCAGAATCACTCTCCACGTCGTCCCCAAATGGTATCTTTTCACCTCCACGACCTCGAGCCCACTCTCCTCCACGATTTGCCCAATATCGCGATTCCACCAGCATCCGTGGCGGTTGGCGTGCGCCGGAGCCAAGTTGTCGAGGATGTTATTCAGCCAACCGTAATAAGAGCGTCCGTGCTCCAGGAGGAGGATCCGGCCGTGCTGAGGCTCTGTGATCGACCCTAGGTGCCGTAGTAGACCAACGGGATCTGGTGTCGAACACAGGCCCATGGTCTGCAGGACCGTGTCGAAGTAAGGCTTGGACGTTGTCCAAGACGGAGTCTCGGGAGTTGACGACGATGACTTTACCACAGCTGTAGACGGGGAAGGAGGGACGACCTCCCTTGCGTCCTGGACCCGAAAGGCAGCCTTCTTAAATCCCGGGAACAGCTTCTCGAATTTCTTCTGTGCGATCTCTATCATCTGCGGACTGAGATCGACAAACGTCAAAGAACGACATCCCTGGATCGCTGCCTTCCCTTTTTCATCCACGCCTCTCCGCTCTCCGAGGAGATAGTACTGCATATTCCGGCCGGTGCCGCAGCTCACTTCCAGCACGTCTCCACGGGCCATGCGCACCAATTCTTGCCGCCTCTTCCCTAGCCGCATCACCCGCTCTCCCATTTCGACCTCAGCATCATAGTTGCGTGCTGTCTGGTTGTAGCGATCTGACACGTCCTCCGGAACTTGGAGGGAACGAGCTTGATCGACATCTCGCCGGTAGGACGTGTACAGATATCCACAGTAAGTGCTCAGCGCCAGAATGCTGACGCCAACTATAGTCATCGCACGTGGCGGGACGGTGTTTCGAACAGCAGGTTCTAGGGGCGTCCTGAGAAGAGGGTTGACCCGTTTAGGTAAAGGTGTAGAAGAGGGCGTTCCCGTTCTGGAGTTGTCAGCATGTAGAAAAAAAGGGACAGAATATCGAAAATAAAAAGAATATCAGAAAGAAGAAGAAGAAGGAAAGAGATTTTCGGACATATAGTGGGAGATCTCTGAATCTGCGAAATACATATATACAGACTTCTGGATTGATACTTCATCAAACAAAAGAAGGCGTCTGAAACTAACCTAGTACTCATCGGCAGGGGAGTCTTCTTCCCCAGTTTCCCCACGGCATGACTTTGAAAGGTATTGGCTTTCCTCACTGGCTTACTCGCAGCCGGCGAGGAAGTCATATTTATTTAGTTTCACGGGTCTTGCAAAGACCGGAGTTGGATTGATTGATTGATTGATTTGGTTGGTTGGTTGAGAATCGTCCACAATGAATGCCCCAGCTGGCCAGGTAGATGTGTCTTGCTTGACTTGCAAGCTTGAGCAGTCTGAAAGAAGAACGACGAAGTTTGTTATCGAACTGCCGGATATCACGAGAATGGGAAATTCACACTTCAATTGGAAGTAAAAGTATAGGCAGATATATCATGTGGAAGAAGAAAACCGGCTTATTTAATCCTGGTCATTAGGTAGTCGCTGGAGTGGAATTGACAGGACAGGCGAAGGAGCGCAAACCGCGATGATGGGAATGTCCCCCAGCTGGGACCCGCCAATTGAAGCCCAGAACCAGCTAAAAATGATCGCAGTTGAGGATGACCATCGACAGTGGTCGTGACGAGCTCTTTCTTAGTCGTGTACTCAGTCGTGTACCTGGCTATCCAAAGGTGCTCGTCCAAAAAGCTCCGGCAACGGCTAGATCCGGAGATGTTTGTTCCTGGCGGGCAAAAGGCTAAAAAAGCTACCCAAAAAGTATGCCGAGACCCTCCACAAGTTGATAAGACAAGACAAACCCACGTCAACGCCCTTTGACAAAGTCAGCCGCGGGGAATACATATATTCCTAGATAATGAAATCCCGCTTCTTGGGAGTAGTCGGCTTCGAAAGGCTTGTCTTTTTGTCATCACAACGAGGACGACGATTCTTTCTCGACCGATAACCCCTCTACACGTGCTCCGTACTATATACGCGCGATAAGGGAGTTTGAGTGATGGCGCTACCACACTCTATCTTGATTGTTGGAGGCGGGGTCTTTGGATGTCAGTACTAGAGACATATCAAGCGATGTGAACAATGTCTTTGGTTTGCTGTTGCTGAGCCAGTGCCTCTGCTTCACCGCCCGTACCTATTTGTGAAATATATATTTATCTATACCCACATCTGTCGCTGTACGAACACTGCATTGACCAACAAACCTCACAGTGTCTACCGCACTCTCCCTCTCAACACGCCACCCAAACAACAAAATCACACTCATCGAGGCGGCAGCAACAATCCCAAACCCGCATGGCTCCTCAGTCGACTCGTCCCGCATCGTGCGCGCTGACTATGCAAACCCCGCGTACGCCAAACTGGCCGCTGAAGGCATCCAGCGCTGGCGCACGACCGATTGGGGTAAAGAGGGCCGGTACACGGAGAACGGCCTCGTTCTCGTGTACCCCAGCGGGAATACTGTCGCAGAGCAGTATACACGGGCAAGCTACAAGAACGTGAAAAACATCGAAGGGGACAGAGTCGAGGAGTTGCCGACCAAGGCGGCGGTGGAAAGGGTGGTGCCACGCTACGCACGAGGAAGCGATATCGCCGGGGGATACGTCAACTGGGGGTCTGGATGGGCAGACGCCGAGGCGGGCGTTCGTTTCGCGAGAAAAAAGCTCGAGCAGATGGGGAAAGTGACCTTCAAGACTGGCGAGGTCGAGAGGCTTATCTTCGCAGACGAAGAGCCGCAATCGCAGTCGCAGTCCCAGCGCAAAGTCACAGGCGTCTCCTTGACTGACGGGACAACCATCTCTGCGGACCTCATCATCCTGGCAACCGGTGCATGGACTCCCAAGCTCGTCGATCTCCGCGGCAGGGCCGAAGCCACCGGCCAAGTGTTGGCCTACATCAAGATCACAGACGAGGAGCAGCAGCAGCTCGCGCACATGCCGACGATTCTAAATTTCGCGACAGGCATGTTCATCATCCCGCCGCGGAACAACGAGCTCAAGGTCGCACGGCACGCTTACGGATACCGAAACCCCAAGATCGTGAATGTCCCAGGAGAAGAACAAAAGACGATGGAGATCAGCCTCCCCGAAAAAGACGTTCCAATACCGCTGGAGGGCGAAGAGGCTTGCCGTAATGCTCTCAGAGAGATGCTCCCAGAGTTGGCAGATCGACCATTCTGTCGCACCCGGATCTGCTGGTACACAGATACGTAAGTTCCACAATTAACCCCCATATCAAAATTGCAATTACCATGGCCGGACACCTTTTTTTGTTACTGACCAAACCAGACCCAAGGGCGACTTCCTCATAACCTACCACCCAAACCACCCAAACCTCTTCCTCGCCACCGGCGGCAGCGGCCACGGATACAAATTCTTCCCGGTGCTAGGCGACAAGATCGTCGACGCGCTGGAGGGCAACCTAGAAGCCGAACTGCAGCAGCTGTGGGCGTGGCCTCCCGAGGAGACGCTTTCCTCCAAGACGGTTGTGGAAACGAACGATGGGAGCCGGTCGGGACGGAGAGGGATGATACTGGTGGAGGAGCTGGCTAGGACAAGGAAAGAGAAACTCTGAGAGCAGCGACGCTGCAGTTATACAATATTACATATATATGCTAACCAGGCAAACTGGACAAGCTCATGGACAGTGACTATTCCACAAGGACTCTCAACTCAATGCCCATGACCCGCTCAGGGGTTGGTCGTAGCCATCCTACTAATACAAAGGGTTACTTTCGGGAGGCATCATACACTTAACTATCGTGGATAGGAATAGAAACTGGCATGGCACTACAGATACTTTCATTGAGCTCCTCCCTAACGCCAAATGTATAGCGAAGTAGTACCACCGCGCGGATATAATTTCGTCATCACCCTCCATTGCATCCTCGCATTCAATTTCCTCTTTTAATGAAATCCCATCCGCCCACAGCAAATAATAGCATTGCGAACAGTATCACCTGAATCGCAGCATCCGAGAAGACATAAATGGATCATGCAGAAAATAAAAAGCCAGTGTCACCCGAGACATGCGACGCGCAAAGGGAGGATCGGGGCATGGGCAGGCGACATGGCAAGGGGGAAGGAAATGATTAGAAGGGAGGCAGGCACCCATTCGACCAGCGCACATGTACCGCCCCTGAGAAGTCTGCGGAAATGTGCGACTTTCTAATTTAACAAATCGAACGTTTCTTTTTAGAGAACAGCCAAAGAAAACATAACCGGGTAACCGAATCGCTAGAACGCCGTGTAAATGCTAACATGAACCAATCGTGATAACGGGTCCGAAGTGGAGTGGCGATCTGAGATGAACTGCCAAACGTGGATTTGGCAAGTCTCGAATCAAGCAACGCCGGGCTGATCACGACAAATCCCGAAATAGAGAAGAATGTTAATACAAGGGGGTGGAAGAAAGTAATGTGGAAGTCACCGCGGGTGGCGGACCTCCACGTCTAACCTGGATCCTTCAGACCTTGCGGAAATCTTGAACGCAATGTTAGCCATGCTGTCCTGGAACCCGGTGTATCGGGCTATCTTACCAGAGAGCACGGGGTATATCAACTCGAACGCCTGGTAGATCTCTTCACGGACTTTGGCACCGGTCAGGACTATCTTACCGCTGACGAAAATCAAGAGGACAATCTTGGGCTTCATCATGCGGTAGATGAGACCCGGGAACAACTCCGGCTCGTAAGAACTGAAGTTGTGGTGACGGCTGGCCAGTCCCTCCAGACGAATGGGGAACTTGATATCACAAGAGCCCACGATGTTCTGGATCTTGAAGTCCGTGAACTTGGCGTTGAAGCCGAGCTTCTGGATGATACGAGCGTATTTCCTCGAGGCCAACTTGGAGTCATCCTCAGACTTAGCGCCGGTAACGACCATCTTGCCGGATGCGAAGATCAGCGCGGTAGTCTTAGGCTCCCGGATACGCATGATCACGGCAGCGAAACGCTAGATGAACCCAAGTTCAGTCACACTGTGTCTGGCTGAAGATCCCAAGGAGGGCACAGAGATTAGTACCTTTGGATTATACTCCGCGTTTCTGGCGTGGAGCGCGATGGTCTTCAGGTCCAGGCGACAGTCGAGGTTGACGGTTGCGACAATGTTTCTTGAAGAAAAAACAGTCTGTTCAGCTTTCTGGTAGGCCAGAAAAAAAACAGCCAAAGTGTATACTCACTGCAACGTAGGCACAATGCCGCTCCCCGGAGTGTTAGCACCAGGAGTCGCAGCTGGAGTTGCGGGCGTCACCCCGTTGCCTACAGCGCCGGCATTCCCTCCCTGCTGCTGGCCGTTCACACCTTGACCGTTCATAATTCCCTCTTTCTCAGAGGACGGCGGGGTCAAGTCCCCAGCTCCTCCCGGAAAGGAGAGCGAGGCTGGGGAAGTGAAGGCCTTCGCCTGTTGTGCGGTGGACGGGTGAGTCGTGAGCGATTCCATTGTGACGTGCATACGTCGCAGCCGTCGGTAAGCTGAGACTGAAGATTCTCTTCGAGATACAAATGTCGCTTCAGAGAAGTCTGGATGGCAGTCTGCAGTGAAACCGAGGTTAGACCAAGGTTCTTTCCACTTGAAAGCGTCAAAGTCAGGAGTCTGAGGGCATCGATACGATGACTCTTTGGGGAAACAGTGTGATCAGGTAGGGAAAAAGTGGTAGCGGGTCGACAGATGCGATGATGGAAAAATAAAGTGCCTACCGTATGTGGGAGATAAACAACTGAATGCCTCCCCTACAGTCGCTGCCTGGTTGGTGACGCAGGACCAAATTCAGAAAACCTGAAGCGGGTTGGAAGTGGGAAAAAGCCCGGCCAAGACGGTGGTAGATATACCCTCGAAGCGACCGCAAGGCGTGAATGCCGTGGTGGCGAAAACAGACGGAAGTGACAAACCACCAGGTCAGGTGACTGGAGATAATCACCACACGCCGACGGAATTAACCGCGTAAGCAAAATGTTTGGTTTAGTATTAACTGTCTGATGGCAACACAGAATGGCAGCGCTGAAAGTGTGCAAGACTTAAGGCAATATTTTTTTTCTTTTTTGTCACGTATCAAATTCTGATGTCTATCTGCGTCTCAAAGAGAAGGGAGGGTGGCTCGCGCGAAGATAAGGTAGCGGCCGTCTGGCAGTAAAGGCTTTCCGTGGAGGGTCTAAGTTCCTTCTTCCCAAAGATTATGGCTCAGAGGACTGGGCGTGACTCTCTGAAGGCCAGGTGATGCGGAGTGTGGAGAGACTCCGATAGAGAGAGGGTGGGGGAGTTAGGTAAGAATGGGGAGAGGATGGCGGAGGGAAGAAGGTGACGTTCTGGCGTTTCCGCGCGGTGCCAAGACCAGGAGCAAAATTTCAACAGAAGGGCCGAAGTGGGAGGTTGGTTCCTTATATAGGGTGAGTCGGGACTCGGGGGAGACTGTCGTCAGGGGAGGCTGGGCTGCGGTGGCGGCAAAAGCAGCGATGGCAACCCATGGCTCCAGCAGTTGCTAGCGGCATACTAGCGGGTTGAGGACGGGCAAGAACGGGGCCTGGTCAGCAAACGCCATTTCTGCCGTCCTCGTTCGCTAGTCTCGATTAAGCGAGCCAGGGATCCGTTGCCTTGGCGTATCGCTGCGCCCCCTTGCGTGTTCTGACTGGTCGCCTTTGTTGCAGTCGCCCGGCCACATTCATGTTGTCTGTCTGTTCCCAGCCCAATCATGCCCACTGCTTCCGGACAATCTCTGCAAGACCCACACCCGTGCTTGCCGCTTTAGTGGATGGCAACTGAACAAAAAATCCTTTCGCGCGCTCATTTCCCGACTTTGTCGTTTGACTCTCCTCTCAACCAGCCAGGTCAGCGCGGTCGGGACTCGACAAGCACGCTGTTCTCCTCCATTCAACCTCTCTCTGACGCCGATTTCTATAGTCTCATGGAGCCGCGATAATCCAGAAGATGCCAGGTCAACGATACTGGATTCTATTTATGGAACTGTGGTCACCGACAGCGGTGAAAATCTGCGATTGCTGCAGACGATGCTAGAAGGCTCTTGTGGACCTGGGTTGTTGGCTTGAATCCACGGGCGGCATCGGTGGTTTCTGACTTAGCTCCTCCGCCGTCACGCGTCTCAGACGCGTCTCAACTCAACGTCAGGCTCAAACAAAATCTGCTTCTCAGTTGTCTGAGATTTGAGATTGCGTAAGATGCCTTTACAGCGTTCTTATGACATTACCAAGCATGGTCGCTTTGCTCCTGGTCTATGTTTGGGAATGCCATTTGGATGCCTGAGGTCGTAGAGGACTGCTTGGCGTGCCCTACCACTGGCCGTCTTGCAATACATTCCACACATTAGGTATACTTTAGAATACCGTTGGGACAGTGTTGCGTTGGCATATTTTTCCCATCAGATTTTGGAATGCATTATGATTCTGATATAGAGACCCTAGATTAGTCTGTGTATCTTCTGACCCTTCACCGCAAGTCCTGGTTCTGCTGTTATCTAGTCTGATGCAGCTTGATTCTGGTACCGGTAAAGCCAGCTCTGACACAGGAAATACGTGTCGCATGGAGAAAGGGAAACAATCGAACAAAAATAGATTGTAGACGGCAATGTCAAGGACGTTTGTAATTTTGAAGATGCAGAATCATCGTCAGAGAGGATGACGAAGTCGCTTATTTTGAAGCATTGGAAGGAATATCAGTGTGATCTCAGGTCTTGGGTTTTGTTCCTTGTTTTCCATCACTAAAATTAAATGGATAGGAGGGAACACATGTGGCAAGCATGGGGGATTCCCCACCTTTCTGGAAGCCTGTATGGCAACAGGATACTCCAGTAGTGATATGCCTTAGGTATCCTATGACAGGATGCGGCGATGGGTTAGGGCCAATATTATAATAGGTCCCGACTGTTGCTTGTCCTCGGGCAAACAGCGGCACTTTGGCCAGCAGCCCTACCGCGGCTAAGCGGTGGCACTCTCCGGAGTACGTCTGGGGCTCCGAACCGAGGGCGGAGAGTGCGGGATGCGACTGCGAAATATCTTCCAGAAAACCCTTCCCTGAGGGACCGAGCTCTTCCTCTTCCAACTGCAACAAGTTGAGGGAAACCTCTCCTGTACATTACGGCTGAAGGGGTGTTCCCTGGACTGCAACCGTGCAATGGCTTCGAAAGGAGCTGTCTTGCCTCTCTTGAGGCGTGAGCTAAGAGCTTCCTCTCGATCATGGCGAGCTAGCTCCTCGCTCTCTGCAGCTGCAAATCCCGTTCGCCGCGCTTCTTTCCTCGCCTCTGAGAAGCGACCATGCCGTCATACTGGCATTCTGGGCGGGCGTGTTGTTCGGGGTCAAACTAGGCCATTCTCTCAGTCCCTGCGGAAGCGTGAAGCGGAGGAGGCCGCTTTCGATCCCCGTCAGATTGACAGGGAGTCAGATGAGGTGGATGTTTGTATTGTTGGTGGCGGTAAGTATATCTGAGTCCTGATGTCCTACCAGAACTTCTTCGCTGATAGCAGTATCTCGACTCAATAGGCCCGGCAGGTCTCGCAGCGGCAATTCGACTAAAGCAGCTTGCCAACGAAGCCGGAAACGAAGAATTCAGGGTCATTCTCCTGGAGAAAGCAGGAGAAATTGGTGCACATATCCTTTCTGGCAATGTTCTCGAACCAACTGCACTGAACGAACTCCTGCCCGACTGGCTGTCGGAGGACAATCCAAACCGATTCGAGCATGTGACTCCCGCGAAGAGCGACAAGATGCGCTTCCTGACGAAAAACTCCGCTATACCAATTCCCGCCCCGCCACAGATGAATAATCATGGAAACTACATCATCAGCTTGAGTCAATTGACCAAGTGGCTTGGGGAGCGTGCCGAGGAGCTGGGGGTGGAGGTCTATCCTGGCTTTGCCGCAAGTGAGGTGCTATACAAGCCGGACGGTTCGGTGCGCGGTGTCGCAACCAATGATTTGGGTATAGGACGAGACGGGAAACCGAAGGAAAACTTTGAGCGGGGAATGGAATTCCACGCGCGCGTCACGTTGCTCGCTGAGGGGTGCCATGGAAGCTTGAGCAAACAGGTCATCAAGAGATATGATCTCCGCCGTGACAGTCAACCGCAGACCTACGGAATCGGGCTGAAGGAGGTATGGGAGATACAGCCCGAGAAGTTCAGACCCGGTGAGATTGTCCACTCGATGGGCTACCCCTTACCAATGGACACCTACGGCGGAGCTTGGATGTACCACTTTGGTGACAACTTGGTCAGCATCGGCCTCGTTGTTGGTCTGGATTATCCCAACCCGTGGCTTTCTCCGTACGGCGAGTTTCAGAAGCTGAAACATCACCCCCTGTTCAAAGAGGTACTCGAAGGCGGGAAATGCATCTCATATGGTGCTCGAGCACTCAACGAGGGCGGGTTCCAGTCAATCCCCAAAGTCGCTTTTCCTGGTGGTGCCCTGATTGGCGATACGGCCGGATTTTTGAATGTCCCGAAGATCAAAGGCACGCATACTGCCATGAAGTCCGGCATGCTGGCAGCAGAGGCAGCGTATGAAGCTTTGCAAAACAATGACAGTGGTAGCGTTTTCTTATACAATTATGAGGACGCTCTCCGCAAATCGTTCATCTGGAAAGAACTCCACGAGGTGCGCAACATGCGCCCTTCCTTCAAGACTCCCCTCGGTATCTATGGTGGCATCCTGTACTCAGGACTTGAGGCTTACCTCTTCCGTGGCAAAACGCCATGGACACTAAAGCACCACGGCACCGATTCCGCCGCCACGAAGAAGGCTTCAGAGTGCGAGAAAATCGAGTACCCCAAACCCGACGGGGTGATCAGCTTCGATATTATGACCAGTGTGAGTCGCACTGGAACGAATCACGAAGAGGACCAGCCTGTCCATCTGCAGGTGAAGAACTGGGACGAGCATACCAATGCTGCGTGGCCCCAATATCAGGGTGTCGAGAATCGGTTCTGCCCCGCTGGCGTCTATGAGTACGTCGAGGATCCTTCCAAAGAGCATGGCGTTCGTTTCCAAATCAACGCTCAGAAGTAAGTTTCCTTTCCTTGCGATTCCATCTGGGTTAGTCATAGATTGCTAATACGGCACAGTTGCATCCATTGCAAGACTTGCGACATCAAGGTTCCCACTCAGGATATCAACTGGCAGACTCCTCAGGGAGGAGAAGGCCCCAAATATTTCTTGACCTAATTGGCACAGCGTGGCTATACTGGTGTACTCTGTAAAATACTATGTGCCTCCACCGTCGTTCCGTTGATACCTCAGATCTCTTGGTGGTCTTCTGCATTTGATATGCACATCTATTGTATTTACTGTACATTGCCATTGGGGAAATACAAGTTATTCGTGAACCTCGTGCCGACATGTGATCGGAACTCGGGTTCAGCAGCCTTTTCTTTTCCTATTCTTTTTTTTTAAAAAAAATAAAATAAAATAAAATAATTTAGCGGGGCCTGGCTCACAAGTGTCTCACTTGAAGTCTACAAACGCCTGGGAAATTCTTTAACCCACGACTTTGTATGCGGTTTGGTACGGTATGTAGAGAAAATGGCCAAAACTTCGTAGATAACAGGAGCTTTCTGCCTGGGTGCCTGTTGTAGAATATTGTTCTGGCGTCCACCAATAATCCTCTCTTCTTCAAGCCCTCCCCACGGGGTTAGGGGCTGCGGAACCATGGAAAATCAGGATTTAGTATCTATCTAGATTGAATGCCATTTTCGTCAACAGAGGGCCTTCTGAATCCCGAATCTCAATCGCCGACAAGTCCATGATAAAGAGAACATCTTTCCTCCTGCAGCCATCCATCTGGTCGTTCGGCGCTTTACTAGTCGAGCAAGGTCACACACCGTGCGCTCTGATTCTGCCGCCTGAGCGGGGCCACGTGGATCGCAGCAAACTAGTCAAGTGAAGCGCTTCCCTCCATGTAAATCTTGCACAGCCCGCTTCTTTCTTTTCCTCATCTCCAAAGTTTCCTCCTCTCGCTCGGCTGCGCTTCTTCCTTCACCTTCTCAACGAGACCACCGGCGGCAGAGGCCCCATCTTCGACCATTTGCCCACTTTGAGGACGCCCTGGACCCCGAACCGGAGGGGAGGTGAGGACATCTAAACTGTTTCGCTCCGAAACAGGAGAGGACGTCACCGCTCCGGCTCTCGTCTGTTCTCTGTTTGCCTTTTGAGCTCCCGTCCCCTCGCTGTTTTGGCCATCTAAGATCCTGGACCATCGCCTCCCCGTTGATTTCTGCCATCCACTAGGAGTCACCATACTTTCACCTCTCTAGTCATGAGCGAGGTCTCTTCCACGCGGCTCTATCTTGGGAATCTTCCCCGAAATGGTACGCAGGTCTTCACCAATCCACCCTGAGAGTTCAGCCGTCCTGCTTGGGATCTCCCTTGTGTCAACGCCTCTTCCCTTAGAACCTCGGATGTTTCCTTTTCTTTTCCTTCTCTCTTTGGAGTCCATGTGCCTCGTGCGGATAGGAAAATGAGAGGATTGGACTGTCCGTGCTCGCGAGACCAAGGCCGGAGAGAAATGATAACACAGATGAATCTATCACCCTCCATGGACATCTTTTGGCGCAACCGCACATCTTTTCCTGGGTAGTGCGTTAAGCCACGGAGAGCTGACGTTTGAATGGCGCCCTACCTGGCGTTGTATTCTCCTTCCAGTCACCAAGCAGGATATCGAAGAGCACTTTAGCAGCCATGGCTCGGGTAAGATCACGGAGATAAAGCTGATGAATGGCTTTGGCTTCATCGAGTATGAAGATGCGATGGATGCGAGGGATGTCGTCCCAGGTAAGCCTTCCTTTCCCCTATCCAGCAGTTTGACCCATGATCTCCGTTTGTCCGCTAATGCCATTCTCACCAGCCTTCCGTACGTACCGACTGGCTTGCGATCCGGATTCTGTTTTTTCCTTTTCTGTTTAACCACTTTTTCCTGTTCCAGATGGCAGTGACTTCAAGGGTGAGCGTCTCACTGTGCAGTTTGCCCGTGGCCCACGTCACAAGGAGAACTTCCATGGCTCGGACCGTCCAAGTGCTCCTCGACCCCGTCGTACAATCTTTCGCATGCAGGTCTCCGGTATTCCTCCTGAGACCAGTTGGCAGGTTAGCAGCCCATGTCCATTCCTCCCAGGATTGCTTGGATATTTCCCGTTTGGTCTATCTCGTTGCCACAATGTTCCATTTTCTTTTTCGTTTCCACTTTTGTCCTGGTCATGATACCTCAGCGGCCACGTCTTCTCCAGTCCAAGGGTTCCAGATTCAGAAACTGGTCGTCAGATGCCCCTACTGATATCTCTCTCTTGGGTCTTTCCGTCCAAGACCTCGTTGCTTCAACTAAGCCCTCTCTGAGCTTCCTCCAAAGAAACCATTCTCGGATGCATCTTCTTTGACCCTTGCGTTGAAATGAGAGACCAGCTTCACAGGGAATTGTAGGATTCTTTGGCCATCTTCTGGAGGATCCAACTCATCTCTTGGAACTTGGACATTTCATTATTTCTTTTACTTTTCGTACCCTGAAGGGAATCATCTAGACTCCGTTCGAATTGGGAATTTGCATCGACTCACACATCTGTGTTACCCAGGATCTCAAAGATTTTGCACGACAGTCTGGACTTGACGTGGTCTACTCAGAGACTAGCCGTGAGCGTGATGGAAGAGGGTGAGTGGCCCGTACTGTGATGGTTTCTTCCTTAGGCCCAACTAACATTATCAACAGCTTCGTAGAGTTTGAGTCTTCCAGTGATCTCAAAGCAGCGGTCGACAAGCTTGATGGTCGCGAGTTCAAAGGTTCTAGAGTGACGTGCACTCCAGATGTATGGGCGTCCTACCTTGTTGCAGAACTATTTTCTCATCCTTCTCAGATACAAGCTGTCGAGGAGCGCCCTCCTTACCGAGATCCCTATCGCTCTCGATCTCCACCTCGTCGTTATCCTCCTGTGGACGACTACGATAGACGTGTGCCTCCGCCCCGCGGCTATAGCCCCCGCGCTCACTATCGCGAACGTTCCCCGCCACCTCTTCGTCGCGATTATTATGACCGTGATGGCTATGGACGGCGCACACCTCCTCCGCGCCCTCGCATAGATGACTATCCTCCACCACGCCGTCCCTATGATGACCCTTATGACACTCGTCCACCTCCACCGCCACCGCCGCCTCGCCATTACGATGACCCTTACATGGCAGGGAGACCGTATGGTCGTCCTCGCACTCCTCCTCGGGGAGATTACGGTGGCTATGATCGCCGCCCTTACTGGTAAAGAGGCTCTTTCCTCCTTTTTCTTTCTTTTGCTTGATGTCCCAAGACTGCAATGCAAGCATCTATGAATACCCCATCACATCAAGCTGTGCTTTTTATCTACTGGAAGTTGCCCCTGTGGACTCCCACAACCTCAGTCGAACATGCAAGGTGACGGATTCCACCTCTTCAAGATATCGATGATCTGTACTGCCTTGCCACGTGCCAGGACGGCGGAAACGAGGAGCTTTTCGTGAAGTGAACCCTAGCTGGCCTTCCGGAATGACTTCTGTTGACAAGCAACCACGGCTGTGACTTTGGTCATTTGAAACTCGGTGGGATGCTTTTTATTGCTACGACGGTTTCAATTTCCCGTTTCTCTGTTTATGATTTCAAGTGCAAGCTACCTAACGATTCCGTCAACGAACGAACACCCCCATGGTTGTCTTTTGAGCTGGCCAATTTCTGATTTCGTTTTCTCTCCCTTTCTTTTTGCGCACGCAAAAGGTGGCTTGTGTAACCCGCCCTTTTTTTTTATGAGAATCTGATTCCCTGTACTTGGCTACTCGTAAGGGCGGGTTTACTTACGTCTGTAAATGTGGCATGAGACGTGAGATTACGAAGTTACAGCTTTCAGAGAGCTTTGCTCTGGAAGCTTGCTTAGATAATGAATTTATCTGAACAAACAACCTCTGATCGGATCTGCAAAGTGTAGGTCACGATCTGCATGCACAACCTTTAAAACCTTAGGCATTCTCGAGTCCGCCCGAGCGTTGTCACGTTGTCACCTCCCCGCTCTGCAAACTACCTATTAGGTACTCCGTAGCTATCGATTGCTTCCGACTTCTTACCCCACCTAGAGCACTCCTACGATGCTCCATCGCCCCCTCACCTTCCATACTTTACGCATAAAATGCTGCGCAGCATCTTGCCATTATTGTCACCGATAACTACCTTAATTACACTGTTCAATCAAGCCCTACTTCAAAGGGAGAGCTTATGTCGACAGGGCTCTGGGTAGGTATTAGATGAACCTTATCTGCGACACGCCGCGCGTGGATGGCAAGGTTCGGAACGGAAATCCTTCCAAGTCCTGAAGTCGTTTCTTTCCGCCTCCTTCGACTGAGTGGCTGGCTGGCTGGGCTGACGTCTTTGTCTTCAGTCAAGTACGGCTGACGTATGCTTGCATTGCTAGAGCTTCAGTTCAGGCTGACTTTGGGTTTTGGAATCTCACCAGGTGTGACTAAGGTACTACTTGCTGCGACTTGCGACTCGCTAGGTGTACTCTGTTCGGACAAGGGCGGTTCGACGACATAGACAATCCGTTTCCCATCTATTTGCGCTTTCTGCAGCGCTAGCTGTTTGGCTGTGTCTTGAAGCCAGGGGCCTCTGAGAGGTTTTACATAAATAGAGCTTCAGTCTCTCTACGGGCTGCGCATCAGCACTTCTCCATGGCTGACGGTTTAAAACTCGGTCCTCCACCCCGCCCCGCCATAGTGGACCACATTGCTCTCCGTGATATCAACCTTCCTTTACCAGTAGGACCGGACCCCTGGCACCGTTCGGGCAAGGCACAGCCATGCACAGCCTCCGTGAAGCTGTCATACTCCTCAGCCATCGCTGCTGCGGCTGCAGACGACGTGTCGCTGTCCCTTGACTACGGCAAGCTCTACCGCCGGATCGAGAGCGAGATCCGCGATGCAGGCAAATGCATCGCCCCCGGAGTTGAGACGCTCGACATCAATGGGAGCCAAAGCGCTAAGAGGAAGGAGAATATTCTTGGACGGGATGTGCGGATCCTTGCGGGGATAATTGCGGACTGCGGGCTGGGTTTGTTGGACGAAACCATTGCGGGTGTGAGAAGGATGGCACACATACACCAGAGCGCTCCGGCCAGTAGACGAGCGAGTCAGGCGAGTCGAAGAATGAGCAACGGGTCTTCTATTGCACACACTCAGACTCAAACGCTAGCTCTCACGGGATCGGGCGCTGATGGGGGTTCGGATCCTCTTGACAGCGTTTTCGGTCAGTGTGAGGTCTGGGTGCATCTGCCCAAGGCGCTGCTGCGAGCGGAGGGCGGGTTGAAGTTTCGTAGCGTGACGACCTGGGGGTACGATCAAACCCAAGGGTCTCCCGAAGATGCAGTGGAGACTGGAAGGCAGACGCTGGTTTTGGAGCAGGAGTTTCGCATCGAGCGCATTCGTTGCTATTGTATTCTCGGAGTCAATTCCCATGAGAGACTTGAGAAACAGAGCGTCCTTGTCACGCTCGCGTTTCGGGGCACCGGTGAGACGGTTTGGGGGCCGGCGACTGTCGATACCTATCAAGAACTGGCGAAGGTCGTGGCCGAGGTAGGTGATCTATGTATGGAAGTTGTTCATCCCTTGCGTCGTTTACTGATGAAGTGTCGTATAGAGAGTGGAAAGCACATCGTACCAGACCGTGGAGGCTCTGGCGACCTTCATCGCCCGCATTGCCACGATGGAGTTCGGCAACGACAGTGTTACGGTGACGGTAGAGAAACCGAGCGCATTAGCTTTCGTGGAGGGGGCAGGGGTGGAGATCACGAGATCGAAAGCGTTCTTCGCGCAGCAGGATTTTTGGAGGATGAAGGAAGGCTTGGAGCCTCATTCACGGTAGCCAGGGTCTCTCACGGGCGAAGGCATCTATCTATGTGTTCGTTGTGTCTATTTGGCACTGTGTGGAGTACTGTATTTATATATACTACTGTACCAATACGCATGTGATACTCAATCCTCCACCACGAATCACCGTCCTCGGACAACTAACATCTAATACTCTCAATGATGACAGTAATAATGATCATATAATATTCTACGACTATTGGAATACTAGGCACCCAGGTAAGTAGCCTGAGACCTGTCAACCTATGACGGTCACACGTGAGATCGGGTTATCCCGATCCGGCTAGTCTCATCGGGTAAGCACCAAGCAGGCCCTCCCATTGGCTGATTGGTTATTCCCGGCAGATCCTTACCTCGCTTTTAGCCCCCTGCTCGCCTTCAAGATTAAATCACCCACTGTTGCCAAAGGGATATTCCCTGGACGTCATATTGTTTCACTCTCACCGTACCAATTCTCACTGGCATTGCTCTCGGCAGAGTTGTATCTGCTCTGGCTTCACTTCTGCACAGAACATCTACTTCTACATACAAACGCGAGAAGAAGAAAGATTCATTCCTCTATGGGCTTTCTTGCGCCTCAATCGTCTGTTTCTGTTTCCGTTCCTGTGTGCGCTGCTTTCCTGGCCTCTTGCGAGGTCACCGGTCTGAAGGCTCCCCTTGTTCCCGGCTGCGACACTCCCACTTCAGCATCAGCCTCCGTTGAGTCGTTGGCTGAGATCAGTTTCGCTGCTGCTCCAGTGGCGCGGTTGGGTTCTCCTCTCGACAACGTGGTTTGGGTAGGGGTGCATGGTCCGTCCTGAATAAGGGCGGACGGTAAAAACTGTCTCAATTGTTCAAGGGAATTGATAGATACGCTTTAATTCCCTGTCAAGGGGAGCCAGGCTTTGAGTTACTGACTCGAGAGGTATGCTTGAAGAACATTCTTCGATTGGCATCTTTGATTCTCAATGTCAATTGTTTATTCTGACAACAAATATTATTCTAGATACGCAAAACTCGCTGGGGAGTCCACGCCGTGGCTGATGCCATAAATTGCGGATCGTCAAAGTGTGGGAGCGGCTGTTGCTGTTTCGGATATGTTCGATTCGGCTTCCCTCCGTCCACCATGCTCGGCGCAACGCCTGGCGGACCAGATGCAGCAGCTGAAAGAGGGTCCTACGTCAGCTGCGATCATGGACGATCTTTCAGTCGGCGACGTTTTCAGTCCTCAGGTGGAAAATTCCCAGTGGTCCACGGAGATGGATGTTGACAAACATGAGACTGGCTTTCAAATAAAATCTGAGGGCAGCCCTCTGCACCAACCGGACATCTCACCACATTCAGGCAAGGAACTGGAGGGAGCTTTCCCAGTTCCGGAGCTGAATGGCCACCAACATAACGAGAAGACAGCGCGGCGCAAGAAAAAGAAGAAGCAGCAGCAACGGGTCGCCAAGGTGGAGGTCGGACACGCCGCTCCCGCACTGACCACCGTACGTGGATTTACCCCTATGGCTTCCGGCGACGAGGATTCGGATTTCTCTACTGCTGGCTCTCGGGCTATATCCCCTCGTATCAATCCCATGGGGAATGGAAACACTTCGGCTGGGATTAGTGCGTTGAAGTTGCAACTCGATGCCTTGAGCTTATCCGAGAGTCGGCCGTCTTCGCGGACCACGAACCAGACGTGCGATCAAACCCCGAGCAATGTCAGTGAGGAATCTGACAGTGACCAAACAGAGGTCATGACGAGCTACGAGGTCCCTCTTGAACATGACTTTGTAAGCCAGGAAGCAGCAGCGGAGCAACAGTCTTCGAATCTGTCTTCAGGTGACGATAATACGGAGAACCAGCTCTGCAGGAAGATGACGAGCAGCGACTTTGAACCATTGACCTGTTTGGGAAAGGGCACATTTGGAACGGTCTTGCTCGTCCGTCACCGCGCGACCGGACGGCTCTACGCGCAGAAGCAGTTTCGCAAGGCCTCCATCACCGTGCACAAGAAATTGGTGGAGCAGACCAAGACCGAACGCATGATTCTGGAAAGCGTCAACCGTCATCCGTTTGTCGTGAAACTGTACTACGCCTTCCAGGACCACGAGAAGCTGTACCTTATCCTGGAATATGCCCAGGGCGGCGAGCTGTTTACTCATCTGGCGATGGAGCGGATGTTCAGTGAGGACGTGGCCGCTTTCTATATGGCTGAGATGGTGCTGGCCCTCGAGCATCTACACCAGAACATTGGTGTGATTTACCGCGACCTAAAGCCTGAGAACTGCCTGTTAGATGCCGAGGGCCACCTGCTACTTACCGACTTCGGGCTCAGCAAGGTCGCCGTCGATGAAAACGACCGTTGCAACTCTTCTCTGGGCACCATTGAGTACATGGCTCCCGAAGTTATCCAGGGCAAGCCTTATGGCAAAGCATGCGACTGGTGGTCGCTGGGTGCGTTGGGTTACGACCTCCTGACAGGCTCTCCCCCATTCCAGGGCAACAACCACGCCAAGACTCAGGAGAAGATCGTTCGCCAGAAGCTGACCTTGCCATATTTCCTTGGACCCGACGCAAAAGACCTCCTGACCCGTCTGCTCCGCAAGGAGCCACACAAGCGACTAGGCTATCACATGCCCAAGGACCTGGAGACGATCAAGAAGCACCGTTTCTTCCGGAAGATCGACTGGAAGCGCCTCGCGCGGCGCGAGCTGGAGCCACCCATCAAACCACTCATCACCGATCCCGCCCTGGCCGAGAACTTCTCGACGGATTTCACAAGCCTGCCTCTGAGCCCTATCACGAGCAACAATCCGCTGAGAGACGACGACGATGCTGGCCGTGTCAGAAATATGCTCAAGAGCGCCGGCATGTCCTGCGAACCCGGTAGCGCGGTGAACGAGTCTGATCCCTTCCGTGGCTTTAGCTTCGTGGCTTCGAGCAGTTTGCTGAATAGTGGGATGGGGCTCACCACGTGACTAGTACAGTACAAGTGTTGCAGATGGCGCTGGAGAGTTGTGTGTTTCGTTTCGGCAATTTTAACTATCTAGGCTTGTTGCCAAAAGAAGATTTTTTTCAACCTGGACCTGTTGACGCTGTGACCTGTCAAAAAATAAAATGCCAGCTTGTTCTGTATGTACCGTAGGTAAGGTCTCTATCTAGGTTGCTAGGTTGCTAAGTATATTAGTTAGAGAGACGTTGTGTTCTGCATATCTGTCTTATGTTGTCTACGCAGACGAGAAAATTTTTTCCCTTCCCTTTCCCCATGAATGGAAGGAAGGAAGGAAGGAAATCTATCGCGCGTCATCAGAGTGAGACAGACTATGACTCTTGTTGTGTAGTTTAGTTAAGCGAAAAGATATATAACTATATATATAAAAGCGATCTCAACCCATGAAGCAGACCAAAAGCAGTTACTATATCCGAGACGAGGGAAGAAAGAAGAGGATGGAATCAAATCGACCCCACACGATACTTAGGTACCTATATGAGTACAATATAAGGAAGGAAGGAAGGAGTAACTCGTATCCTCTCCGAAATGCCATTTATAAACTGTCAAACAATGCTTATTCCGGGTATATAGATAGATACACAGATTTCAAGCACAGTATAGTACAGTACACACAAATAGATCGAACACAAAATAACACATAAAAAAAAAAGGCTCTATCTATCTCTATCGAGATAGCAATCAGTGGCAGCTAAAGCAGAGAAAAAACGGAAATTCGAATGTCTTTAGTTATCAGCCGACTGATCCGAGCGGGACTAGCTTGATGAGTTCTTGTCGTTGTTGTTATTTCGTCCCACATGTGGGTTGCTGTTGCAGTCGCTTCATCATTCGACTAACGTGGCCCTGGACTTCACGATCGATCTCTTTCTCATCTAGTCGGAGACGGCGGTACCTCTCAACGCAGAAATCCAGAACCTCCTCGGCAGCAGCCACGTCTCCATCATCATCCCGTGCTGAAGAATCGACAGGAGTGGTCACTTTCCTCGATTGTCGCTGTCGATACTCCTTGACGGCTCCACGCGCAATAATGCGAACCGTGTTCAGGTTCGGGATGACGGCCTTTTCCTGCATCTCCTTAAACCAGGCGGCGTCAAAGTGCGGGTCGCCCTTGTCAAAGTCACGGTCCTGGGAAGTGTACAGCCGGAAGACGCCGCTCTCCGTCAGACGGCCCGTTTCGGGAGGGACGACGTCAAGACACCACCGTTCCCAGAGTCTCTTGCCCGCGGCACTGCCGTAGAGATCGACGACCGCATCGAGAAGAGTGTGGAAAGCGACCGAGGGAATATAAGGCAGGAGATCGCGACCCGAGGCGGGTTGATATCCGAGCTTCGCGGCTCGACACACCTCTTCCAGGGGTCCCGGTATCGACGAGAAAACCTCATGCAACCGGTACAGTGCCCGCTCCTGATAAACGGATCTCTTGGCCGGATTGGGCCGCACGTTGAATTCCCCGCTTAAGACCCGCACTAAGAGCTCCTTGGCTCTAGCCAAAGACCGCTGCTTGGCCTCCTCCTGACTAGACCCGGTACTGTTTCGAGCGCTTCTATCCATCCTCAGGACTGCTGCTGCCAAGGCAGTGACGTTGCTTTCGCCCCAGGATTTGTGCTTGTGGTCGCGGAGATAGCCGAACATCGTCTCCACTCGATCCCACTCCCCGATGGTGATCCGAAAGTTTAGCAAGGCTTTCAAGGTGTTGCGCACGACCGGCTGAGATAAGGATTCAACAACATGATCGCATAATTCCGTATTCCGCGTAGCTGCAGCAAACCGCATAATGGATGGCGCCAGCGCCTGGTCTCCGTACGCAGCAAGAGGGATGGCAGGCCCGTCCGCATCAGTCGAGAACAGGAGCCACTCCCCAAAGCTGAAGGCCCGAGACGCGGTGGCTAAATCAAGGAGTTCGGCGAACGTAACGTTCGACAATTGCGGGAGAGATGAAATGTTTAGATTAACAGGATGTGGTATTTTGTCGGATGCAAGTTTTTCGTCATCCATGTGTTTGATCTCTTCCAAGAACCGCTGCACATGCTGCAACTTGCTCTTATCGATCAACTCTTGTAACCATGCAAAAACATTTAAGGCACCGCCAGTCTGCCGATTGGCAGCGTATGCTCGGAGATTGTACTCCAGCAAGCCTGTCAGCACCGAAGAACTGTCGTATAACTGTGATTTAGCAAATGACTCCAGTTCTTCATAGTCAATTGGAGTAGAATCATCCCACGGAGGCATCACGGCAGGTCGAGTCTTCAGAAGCCGCTCGAGAGCTCGGGGGTCAGCTTGCGGATCTATGCCCTGGGACTCGATCATCCGCACCCAAGGCCAGTAAGAATATCTTCCCAATGCCTGGTTGTCCCTATTGGTAGACCGTGCAACCAACGTGTTCAGGAAAACAATATACTGGAGCACGCTCTGGAATGGGTAGCCTTGAAATCCGACCCCTCGGTCCACAAGATTCACAGCCCCGTCTAGCAACGATGCAACGACTTCAACACTGATAGTTCGCTTCCCCAGCCCATGAAAGGAGCCCGAGGGCTTCTTGGACTTCTCACGCGTCCGCTCTGCTTCTGGGTGCGGCCAGAAGTCCTCTACATCAATGTTCGTATCCCGTATCAAATCTGGACGGCTAAGAAATGGCTTCCAACTCGCCACTGTCCACGCCAAGTCGCCCTCCCGTGCTTTCATCCGTTCCAAGATCCACACACCTTCCTTAACATGACCTTCTTCGACGCAGCACCAAAGCACGAATTCCAACCAGATCTCCGGTCCCAGATGCCGGATTCCCATCTTAAACGGACGAAAAGGTGACTTCTCTCCAGCCGCAGCTGCTTTGGCCGACACTTCTGCCTCGTGCTCCAGCCAGACAGCATCAGATAGAACATTCATGATATGCGTCGACAGTAAATACATTCCCGGAGGCCGAAACAAAGCATCTTCATCGGTGGGACGCGAATATTTATATACCACATCCAAAATCGCATCGGAATGGTGAAGACGTGCAAGGGTTCGATACACAAATGACATGGCGGGCGCGGCCTCCTCTGAAGGCAGATCTGCAGCTTCGAGGATGATAAAACCCAAGCTCTGCCAGACCTCACTCATGATCATCCGGCTGGAAGCATGTGCAGATGGTTCATCCGCCAGACTGTCCATGGTGACTGGCTCAGCGGCAAGGTGTCGCTCGGATGATGACTTGACTGGAACGGGCATTGAACGGTCACGGAGGGATTCGTTCGTGATCAGGTCCATCGGCCCAGGTCCCCATTCAAGATTGGATGGAAGCCCCAGATTCATGGGCCAGGCTCCCTTTTTTGTATCTGTTGCGTCGAGCAACTTGGTCGTGAGTGCGTTCACCGCAGGCCATCTTCGGAGTTTGAATCCAAGATGCGCCAAGAGATCGAGGTTTTCCAAGCGTCGGGCTTGCCACAGCAAAGTTGCGATAGCGTGACCTTCATGACGGGTGGTATCCTCCGATGATGTCGCCTGATGAGGATCTGACCAGCCGGGGCTCGCTGACGCACTCTCGCGCAGGTGAGGGGGGAGAAACGGTTCCAGGTGCTCGATCCAGACACCGAGGTCTTTTCTCTGTGCCGCAGGGATTGGACAGCGCGGTCTGCCAAGGGAGTCCTTCTCCTGGGGAGAAGCATGGCCAGAGCTGCCGCCGCTCGAGAAGGGTCGACTCCATGATCCCGTGTTCACCCGACAATTCCACCAATTCAAAACTTCTGTCGAGCGGAGACCACGGCGACAACGTGCAAAGCCATGATGATTGGGGACATAAAGCCTGCTGCCCAGCTGTGTCGGACGGCGTGGGCGCAGGCAAATTTTCATGACCCGATGACGGAGATCTTCGCGGAGGAACACGAGTAGCGGAGAATCGAAACGTGAACGGCGAGGTTGCAGAGAGGTCCTGAACACATATCTGGCCGGCTAGTTCTAGACCATGGTCCCAGCAGTACAGAGATGGGCAGGAGAGCAGTCCAATGTGCCAATTCTCTGGACTGACTGGTCGATTGACTGCAAGTTGCTCGTCCTGATGAAGTTGGTTGGCCGAAGTGAAATTCAAAATCCAGGGAAGCTCCGAGTCTTGCTTAGTCATCGTGGAGGGACGTCCGTGGCAGCCAATCATATGCTGCATAATTCTTGTTGATGCCAAGACCGAAACAACAACACTAACATCGATGCCAAGTCAATGGTGGCATAGGGCTGATAGCATACACAGTAATAACTGAGTAGTGACATGCAGCTTCAGAATTGGTATGAGCGTGGGGTCCCAGGTATACGGTTAATGTGACGCGTGCCAAGAGAAATTCCAGGATCTGGTTTCTGCAGATATATTGTGCTGATCCATCTACAGTTGAAACCTTTCCCCTTTTGTTATGGTTTAGAAGGGTGGAAAAAAAGGACATGGAAGCAGTTCCCTGAGAAAACTGGGAGGGAGAAAGTAAAATATATTGTAGGATGAAGAAGATAATTATTAATCTGTCTCAAAAAGAATTTCAAAAAAAACTCTCCCTTCAAAAGTATACAAACAGAAGTTCTCTCTCCAAAAAATCCAACTGTTCCTCATTGTCATTGATATACAGATCTGTACATACAATCCGTCACTCCCGTCATTGACCCAGCATCTTCCGAAATGGCTTCGTTCTCGAGAGGCTTGATCGGACGACTGAGAACACGATCCCACCTAGGAGTGTCCTCACGAGCCTAGTTAACATTTGGCGGAAGGAAATCGTGTCCTGGGATGACGCTAGGGTAAGGAGTGTGGCTGGGGTGAGGCGTGTGGTGGTGAGGCTTGCTGGAGTGGTGGTGGTGGCCACTGGGATCCGGGTGAGGAGTGTGGCTGTGGTGAGGCACAGAAACGCTAGTGTGCTGTTTGAAGGGGAGAATCAGGTCAGCATGATGGTGCTAGACAACGTTGTGATAAGGTAAATGAGTGATATATAGCTCACCTTCCAGGAGTGATGAGGCTCCGAGGAGTGGTGGTGCTTGTGATCCTCAACGGCGACATCATTGCCAGCGGGCAAGGCAACCGCCGAAGTGGTGGAGAGAAGGAGGACAGCGGCAGCGAGGCTGGTGAAGAACTTCATTGTGATGGATTTTTGTTTTCTTGTGGTGGTCTATGAAATTGAAGAGAGGAACTTGTAGGCTGAATTGAATCTACCAGCGACTCAATAACAATAACAAAGGAGGCAGACGGCCTTTTTATAGAAGAGAAAGACAGATGATGGTAAGATGAGCAGAGAACTGGGGAAGGAGAGATGTG
The DNA here is from genome assembly GCF_041956645.1 of Rasamsonia byssochlamydoides. Lineage (NCBI taxonomy): Eukaryota > Fungi > Ascomycota > Eurotiomycetes > Eurotiales > Trichocomaceae > Rasamsonia > Rasamsonia byssochlamydoides. The sequence goes on along the minus strand of NW_027192384.1, from coordinate 476,467 downwards.
GTGGGAGGTCTTTTATCTTCTCTAGTAAACAGTAGTACTCCGTACTCGGACTCTGTATGCTGGTACCAACCGGGCTGGCGACATGGGGCCAATTGGAGAGATTAGGGAACAATGCTGACAGCCTTTCCCACCCTGGTGGTTCCTGTCGACGATCGACAAGAGTGCGGCCCAGAATGGAACCGTAATTGACGGGTGCCCCCGACTGGCAGACAGTTAGGGCTTACAGTCCGGACGATCAGTGGCCTGCTGGGACTTTCGATCTCTTGGCCAGCAGCAATGAGAGAAAGTTCATCCAGGGCCGGGTTGATATCGGTGTTTACGGAGTAGGCTGTTTGGAATTGGCCCCGCGGAGTATAGGCATCACCACAGGGAAAAGAGCAGGTGCGCGGTGCGGTTCCTGCGACATTTTGGAGCTTGTTTCACGACCATGACAAAGAATGTCATGTCGATGGTGAAGCGTCAATTGGAGCCCACTGGGCTGAGGCAAAACGAAATAACGGAGGGTCTGGTTCAGTTCTCGACAAGTCGATAAAGGGACGGGATCTTCGAACTAACACCGATGTGAAGAAGTCGCAATCCCGGTGAGCCACGACGTGCAGTGGGGCAGCGTGATGAACATTAGAGACATTCAGATAGGACGGGGTGTGTAAGTCGATGGTGGAATCAGGGCGGCTAGTGACTGGCGCGGAAATAATCAGAATAATATTGTTGTTATATTAAAAACAAACAAGCTTCGTCAGCAGCGGGCCAAGTCTCCACCCCTTGCAAGGGACTAACAGCGATTGACAGCACGCGTGGTTGAGGATGGTGGAAGTTGAAACGGCCTCTGTCTATCGGGTCGATCTCTCCACGTTGGTTGGGGGCTTGTTTTGATCGTGCCACCGCCGTCGTCAGCAGGACAGCACCAACAAGGGCTCCCTGGATAGAACTGACATTCAAATCCCTCTGGCCAGTGGGGCAGGTTACATCTGGCCCGAGTCTTGTTTCAACTTCTGGATTCCAGAATCCATCGCACAGAGCACTCGAGAACGGAGCACGGGGTAAGATTGGGAATCATCAGTCATCATCATCATGATCCATGTCCGGTGCAAATTGCATCCATGACACGGTTGTACTGTTGAGGTCCTGTATGTGCCTGTATATCACACGCGCGTCAGCGAGCAATGTATGTACAACTGTATACACAAGGGTCAATCTACCTCTGCAACCCAACAATGGGGGTAAACGTGACAAATCGGTGGGATGGATGGTCTCGCCATCTCGACATTAGTATGGTTTCGTTGATGGAAAAGAAAGAGCAGTTAATTAAGTACTCCCTGGCCGCGCAGATCGGTCGCACCTTCTCCGTTCTGGTGTCGGATGGGGAGAATGGTGAAAACGAGAACATCGATTGTATGATGGAATAAGGAGTGATGCTCCATACCTAACCCTGTCAATAACCTGAACGGCCAATGGATTAATTAAATGTCGCAATTAATTAATTCATCTCTTCGTAGGGTGTTACTGGACCCTGCTTTGCTTGGGGAAGAACACAATGGGTCCGACACTCCGACTACGTCTGGGATGAAACTGGTGTCTGGAGACTGGAGTTGGCGTATTCGCTCCCAGATCCCAAATCTCCAAGCTCATCGTGGTGATCTTATGCGCCGTGCCATGCCTGACAGAGAAAGAAAACTCCATGCCCGTTCTTATTTACACTATTAGGTATCAATACCAGACCAAGTTAAGCAAACCAATGAACAGAACACTAAACAATCCGTCCATCCGATCATCACTCATCAAAGCAATCGTAACACCCAAAACCAATAATACAGACAAATTCCAGAACCAGAGGATCTCCAGACTATATATCCCCAATGCATTCGATCACCTTTCATGGGCTTCATCCATCGGCGTGTCCTCGGCCGGCTGCGCCTCCGCACCCAGCTCCTGCTCCACCTCGTCGACAACAAAATTCTCATAGTCCTCTAAGCTCTTCTGGATGTGCACCTTGAACCGAATGACGTCGTTCAGCATGCTCTCCACCCCCGTGTGCAGCTCCTCCCGCAGTGCATTCGCCCGCAGCGCCAGCTGTTCATACTCGATGTTCGTGTTCATCTCGCGCTGTTCCATCAGCTGAACGCTCTCCGTCAGCGACGCCCGCATCTTGGCCAGCTCCTTCTCCATCTTCTCGATCTGCGCATCCGATGCCAACTTCTGTGTCGTCGTGATCTCTTTGAGCCGCTCAAACTCTTCCTCGGCGGCGCGCCGTCGGTGCTCGAGCGCCTCCACCTCACTCCGCTTCTCGTCCATGGCTTCCTTGATGTTGTCCAGCAGGTTGCGACGTTCGAGATCGTCGTCAATCGCCCGTTTTCTTCGTTCATTGATCTCCTTTCGAAGCGCGTTGAGATTGCTCCGTACCATACCTCGAAGGTCGAGGTTGACCAGGTGCGCGGGATGATAGCCGGTGTTGGCATCCGCCAGGAGCCGGTCCCCTTCGGGCGAGTTTCGATGCTGTGAACCGCCCAGCTGGGATGACGAGAAACTGTTTTCGTTCACATTCAGCCGGAGCTCGTAGTCTAGTCCCTTGGCATTAACCGCAGACGCCGGAATCAGGCCGTTCTGGTAGCCAAGCGTGTTATAAGTCTTGACGATTTGCTCAAGGTCCTCTAATTTTCGGCTCGCTTCGGCCTCCTTTTCCATGACACGGCTGTGTACTTCCTCCAATCTGTGCATGGTGTCCTCGAGGCTTCTCTGTAGCCTTTCTCGTTCCGTATTCATCCGGTCGATATCTTGTATCGTGATGCCCTGCTTGTCCACACTAGCCTGAAGACTTGCGCGTTCCTCCTCCGCCGCTTGGAGCTCGGCTTCCGTTTTCTTAATCTCCTCGTCCAGGAATTGAATGCGGTTCTGATATTTGTCAATCTTGCCCTGGACGTTCTGATTGTAGTCCTCGAACTTCCGCTTGTCATCTTCCAAGATCCGGAAGTGTTTGTCCAACTTTGCCATATCGGGTGCGTTTTTCTCCAACTCCTCGATCTGATCCCGAAGAGCTCGGTTCTCTGCTTCCAAAACCTGCATTTCCTGGACATACTTCTCATTGGCTTTCTCAAATTCCATCGCCATGGCTTCAATGTGGGGAACCAGGCGCTTTTCGGCTACCTCATCATCCTCATCTTCGCCACCTTGGAGCCAGTCATGATAGGCCCCTGTTAAGAACCGGAATATGATGCGGTCTCCAGAGACATCCACCCCGGCCTCGGCACAAGCGTCGTCGTATTCACCCATGTAGAAACGGTCCAGCATTTGAGCAAGTTGCATCATCCAGTGAAGCATTCCAAGAAACGTGGACCAATTCTGACCTCCAACTGCGGCTATTTGGGATTTCGTAATGTTCTTCTCATAGGGATAACGTAGCTGCTTCAAAATTGGCGGCACTTCCGCCTCGATGCTCTTCTGAAACTTGTAACTGGGGTCGATGCGATGGTAAAGCCATTGAAAGATATACGTGAAGTCTTTCTGCGTTGGTGACTTTAGAGTATTTTGACCCAGCGAATGCTTCATTTCCAACTCGAAGTTGTTATGCGTCAAATACTCCAACAATTCTTGCCCAATTCGCGCTTGGAAGGCTCGATCCTTGAGCGGACGAGGGTCTTTAGGCACACCGGCGGGAACGGGCCCCTGGGCGAAAAAGGATTGATGGGCCATTGGCCCACCCATCGATGGACGCGAGAATACACTGCTTCTTCGTTGAAGGCTTTGTGATACGGAGCTTCCGGCATGCGAGCCGGGGGCATAGCTTGGACGACCAACACTTGCACCTTGGAACATATTACTTGACACAGAACGTCTGACGGATGAAAGGCCTGCATCTGGTCCGAAACTGCCTCCCGATGATGACCGAAAATTTGGTTGCTGGGGTCGCCCAAGCGAATTGAGAATCGATGTCGAACGTGTGTGTTGCGAAGTGTACGGTGGGTTTTGGAAGGCGCCAACGGAGCTGGTCCGCTTCAGAGCAGAGGAGGGTTGGGGGATTGCAGAAAAGTTCTGGACACTCCCGAGGGTCTGCGCCGATGACTATGTCAGCATTCATTAACATGGTGTCCAACCACATTTATGGATTAGAATGGTTCTATGTGAAATCGTACTTCTCGGGGGCGCCTAATGCTGAACAACCCAGTGTCTTGCGACATGGTGGAAACGACAACCGCGGATCGCGGTACCAGAAAGCCAAATTAAGTCCCAAAAGTGATCGTGATAGACGTCCCAGTTCCTCTATCTGGTGTATAATAGAAATGGCCGCAGACAAAAAAGGAAAAGGTGAAATATGCGGGCGTGGATCGGGCCTTGTCACGATGCGATAGCCCACGAAGACTCTGCCATGTAAACAAAGGCAACACAACGTCTGGCGTGGCCCAAGAGGGAAGGCGGTCTCGGTGCGGAAAAAGAAAACATGATAACATCACGTGTCATACTCTGGGGTAGCTCCGCCCGGTCCAAGTTCCGAGGTCCAGAGATGGCCTCAAATCATACCTTCCGCTCCGAGGCGGAAGAGCAAGAGTTGCATCTTCATCGAGAATAAAGGAGCCAACAGACCTTTTGAGTTTTGTCAGAAACATTTGAGTCTTTATTGTACTTCGGGTTATACCAATCTGACGCTTCCACGAATTTGAGCCAAGTTATCCCAGAGGGCCTGCCATCATGGCTCGAGAGGAGCTTGTCTCCTCGGCTGTACGTCTCTTCATATCCTGTCAATCCAGGGCTTCACTGACAAGACCATTTTCCACTTCAGGTTGCATGTATGTCTTTTGCGAACGCTGAGCCGGATTCTGCTTCCGTATAGTGTTTGATTTGCGAGGATACTGACATGCGACAGTCCTTCAAGACCCATCCGTGTCGTCGTCGCCTCTTGAGAAGCGGATCGCATTCCTCCAGTCAAAGAACTTGACGCAAGAGGAAATTGATCTTGCTCTTGCGCGGGCTGGAGAAGAGACAGCACCATCTTCGCCGACGACTACTCCACCTTCAGGATATACTACTCAGCAACCACCTGCTTACCGACCAACTGCCCCTTCTCCTGCACCGGGGTATGGCTATCCTCCTCCTCCATACGGACAATGGCAGCCTCCTCCAGAGTAAGCAGTGCTGAGCGATCTTCAGCCTTTATCGAAAGGCCGTTTACTAACTACTTGCTATCAGGCTCCCCAGAAGGGATTGGCGTGACTGGTTCATCATGGCTACAGTAACGGGTGGTATCAGTTACGGCTTATATGTTCTTGCCAAGGTTTGTCCCCTTTGCTGCGTTAGACTTATCGTGCCTCTCGCTAAGACGGTTGTCACGCAGCGATATGTTGTACCCCTCATCGCTCCTCCCACGCCTCCTCAACTGGAGCAAGATAAACAGAGCATTGATGAGCAATTCGCCCGTGCCTTTGCTCTCATTGACCAGCTCTCGGCCGATACAGCCGCTCTGAAGTCTGCTGAGGAAGCGCGAACGGAGCGACTGGATGCCGCTCTTCGCGAGGTAGAAAATGTCGTGTCAGAGTTGAAGACATCTGCACGACGGAGAGATGATGACACCCGCCGGATAAGTGAGGAGGTCAGGAACCTGAAGGATAGCATTCCGAAGGCTCTTGAGGGTGCTCGGGAAGGAAATGAGAACAGACTGAAGGAACTGGGCACAGAGCTGAGGAGTCTCAAAGTACTGTTGGGCAACCGACTTAATGCCGGTGGTGCAGCTGCCAGCTCGCTCCCACGGGCGTTGGGATCGACCCTGTCTGGTGCCTCTCGCCCATCGGATGAGGCGTCTGGCTCTTCTGCAATAACCAACGGTGACTCTGAGACGTCGCAGAGTCAACCCTCCAGTGAAGCAGGGGCACAGCAAACTCCGAGTCAAACACCCAACCATCACACCACCAGCAGCCCACTTTCACAGCTGGGCAGACCGGCGTCGATTCCAGCTTGGCAAATGGCTGCTGCAAGCAGATCGAAGACGTCCCAGCAATCCACTAATTCGTCAAACTCGGAGCAGCAGAATAGTGCGCCAGCGAGCTGAATCCGTTTTCGATTGCGATGACCGTTGCATTATCAAGATATTTCTTTTACCTTTTTGTGTACTTTACGGTAGCACATACGCATTCCTTTTTCTTCTTTCATCTCTTTTTCGCAGAAAAATGCTTGGTAATTTCAACGCATCGCCTCTCGAAAGGACCAGGAAGGATCGGCTGGAATAATGTGTCTGGTGTGCCTGTAGGAACTACCATATCCAACTGACGTAGAAAGATGACGTATCACCTAAGCAAGTTAGTGCCTTAAAAAAAAAGATACAAGAACCATCCCGTGAAAGGCAAATATGGCTGAGTAAATGATTGAGAGGAAACAGAAATGTTCCTATCTATGTCCTATAGATAGTACTCTGCAGTTTTAATCTGATATCAATCAGACTTGCGGAATGGCTACCGCGGTAAAGCCGTAAATATGATTCGATAATCGAAAAAGCTTGGCATTAAGGTAGTACTAGGACGGAGTACTGCCGGGGACGGACCTGTGGTGGAGCATCAATTATTCCATGATCTACTCCGTACCTAACCTACCGCAGCAGAATGTGAATCTACGAATGTCGAACAAAATTTCTTTCCCTTAAGATAAACGAAAAAAAAAGGGCACAATTGAGCCATGGCGCACAGCTCAGAGCGCTCAGTCTCAGGCCACAGCCACCACCATCGAAGTCACCACCACCGATCTCATACCCGCTCCATGTCTCCTCCACGCTCCGACTACGACGATGATTATGACCGCCGAGACCGCCATCGCAGACGCCATGGAGAAGATAGACATCGACATTCGCGGTCGCCTTCCCGCTCTCGTTCTCCCGGTGACAGACACGACTCGAAAAGACATCATCATCACCGCCATCATCATCATCATCATCGGTCACGAGATGATCGGTCGCGGTCGCGGGAGAGGCGGCGACGGCACTCACGCTCAGATACGTCACCTGCCACTGCTGTGAGTCTACCGTATGGAGCTCGACAGCTCTCGAAACGAGATCTTCCACTGCTGGAGCCCATGTTTGCGATGTACCTGGATATCCAGAAAGGATTGGTCCTGGAGGAGCTAAGTGAGGAGGAGGTCAAGGGGCGATGGAAGAGCTTTGTGAAGCGATGGTAAGGTTCCCCTTTCCCCCTTCCCTTTCCCTTCTTGTCTTGGCTCATTCTTTTTATTTTTTTTCGAAGATCTGTCTAAACTCCTGCGCACTCCATTACCCTCTTTCTTCCCTTCGTTCGTTCAAAAAAAAAAAACCTTCAACTGACATATCAGGAACCGTGGAGAACTCGCCGAAGGCTGGTACGATCCCAGCACCTTTGAGAAAGCAAAGAGCGGCTATCAGCCTTACCGCGCTTCGGGATCATCAACTAGCCGCAAACGCCAGTCACCGGACTATGAAACGAGTCATGATGATATAAGAGCTTCACGATCGCGATCATATACGGAGTCCGGAATGCGCTCGCCGGCGGAATCAGAACGGACGAGGGAAGAAGAAGAACAACTCGGAAGAAGGGATGATGAAGGCCGGAAGGAGGAAGAGGAGGATGGAGACGAGGACGAGGAATATGGTCCACAGCTTCCCGGTCAAATTGTCTCGAGAAGTCAACCGGGTCAACGGCCCGGGCCAACGATACCAACGATGCAGGATTTAGAACTCCGACGAGGTGAGTTGTCTACCGTTACATACATGAGCTACATCTTGGCTTCCTCCTCTCACCATCGACCATGAATCATTTACTGAAAGTTTGTGTCCCTCGCAGAATCCGCCCTCGAAGCCGAACTATCCGCTCGCGAAGAAGCACGCAAACAGCGCCGCGCCGAGCTCCAAGCACACAAGGTCGAGATGCGCGCAATCGAAGACGAAATCGCGCCTCGCGCCGAACCAGGCACACGCGAGCGCCGCCTAGAAAAGCGCCGCGAAGCCGCAGCCGCCAATCGCGAATTCGCGCAATCCCGCCGAGGCGGCTCCCCGACGGAGGCGGTCCCGGATGCGGAGTTGATGGGTGGAGGAGGCGAGGATGACCTTCAGGCGCTGAAGAAGGCGCAGGAGCTGGAGCGGCGGAAAAAGAACGAGCGAGAGATCCGGCGAGAGGAGATGCTGCGGGCGCGTGCGGCCGAGCGCGAGCAGCGGTTGAAGAAGTATCGCGAGAAGGAGGAGGAGACCATGAGCTGGCTCAAGGCGCTGGCGAAGCAGAGATTTGGATGATGATTTTAGGCTGGGTCCTGACCATGTTCGATTCAATGCTTTTAATTAAACTCTACTTATATACAGACGATCCTGCCTAGGAGCAAATAATGGTGTCTTAAATGAAGAGAGGAAAATCTAAGAAGGAGGAGGAGGAATAAATCAACAATCCGTACTTTATTTATGTAGATGAAGAGCTAGTCAACATAGTTCGTACAGAGAGTATCGTTAGCTATACAGATAAGCAACTAGGCGTGAATGCGGGCTTCCCTCCTACGTCCATTCGTATGATAGCGGCCTATCCTAGGAGTTAAAGGTATGAAGAAAAAGAAAACTTTTCTGCTTATGGGCTCACATTTTGTAGCTCAGCATGTTCACCGTCCGCTCGACGAATCTTTGGTGGATTGCAGGATTTACGATAGGCATATCAACGCAGACATCGTGGGACAAATTCCGGAGCGTCAGGTTTTAAAATCGTTCCCTTAGAGGCTCTCTTAGACTTCGGATGTTTTGAATTATGACGTTCAAGAGATTTGTTCTCTTGAGCTGTGGGTCGATTTCGCGAGGAAATTACGTTTCGAGATGCCACATGCTTCGACCCATTCTGATCACTCCCTGATACGGGTAAGACGCAACTGTCGCGGCTGAAGGTGGAATTCCGGTGTTGCCGGGAGCATGCGGTTCGATGCATTTCGTCAATTGAGGATTCATTGTCGTCTGTCTTGATTGGAACCCTGGCAGTCGAAGACTCCAAACTAGTCTGTCGCGACCACATAGAATGATAATAACCGTTTAGCTTCACGAGTTCTCGGTGGGCGCCTCGTTCAATAATGCTACCATCCCGTATGACGAGTATGTTGTCTGCGTTGACTATTGTGGACAGCCGGTGCCTTCCTATGCGGTCAACTAGATAGATCAAGAAAGTAATACTGGGAAAACGTACGCGATAACAACAGTCGTTCGCCCAGCAGTGAGCTTCCTTAGACTCTGCTGGATCTGTGACTCAGTGTTGCTGTCCACGCTGCTCGTAGCTTCATCAAGAAGCACGATTTTGGGATCTTTGATAATCGCACGAGCTATCGCAACCCGTTGCAGCTCTCCGCCGGATAGCTTTATTCCTCGTTCGCCCACCAGTGTCTGATATCCATCTGGAAGATTCAAAAACTTTTCATGAAGTGCGACAGCCTTGCACGCCTCATATATCTCCTCATCTGTTGCCGAAGATTTGGCATACCTGATATTGTTCATGATAGAATCATGGAAGAGAGCGGGATCCTGAGGAACAACTCCAATATTGGCTCTGAGGCTTTCCACAGTGACATTGCGAATGTCCTCACCGTCAATTTTGATGGAGCCCCTAACTGGATCATAGAAACGGAAGAGGAGTTTCAGAATCGTAGACTTGCCGCCTCCTGTTTCTCCAACCAAGGCTACTGTTTGCCCTGACCAAGCCTCGAAACTGATACCCTTCAATACCTCCCGTCTACCATCGTAGGAGAAATTCACTCCATCAAATCGAATCTCTCCTTTGTTCAGTTTCAAAGGCCTTGCGCCGTCCTGATCTCTAATCGTCGGTTTCCTTTTGAGAAGCGCAACCAACTCCTCGGCATTGACCAGGTCAAGGGCAATATCACAGAACCCGCTTGCAAAAAACTGAAGGGGACTCGATAACTGAGCCCAATATCCTAGCAGCATAACAAAGCTTCCAACGGGTTTGCTGCCCTGCACAACTTGATATGCAGCTAAAGAACACGCCCCCATCAGTCCAACAACCAGGAGGATTGACTGCACTACGGATTCGAGATGAGACCATAGCTTGAACGAAATCGAAGAACTCATTTGTTCTCTCACCGCGGAGGAGAAGTGATACTTCTCGTATGGGATGCGGTTGAAATAAGAAACGGTCCGCCAATTGGTCGTTGATTCGCACAAGATGTTGTGCTCTTGCTCCATGGCAGATATCCACTGCCTCCGCTTATCCTTCTGTTTGGATAAGATTTTCCCTGATGACCACAAGAAAGCGGTCATGACGGCCGCAGTAATCAGCCCCATGTATGCGCCAAAGAGAAAGTAAAGCACACTGACTGCCAGAAACAAATCTGCCAACATGGGTCCAATCTGGAAGAAAACAGAAGCCACGATATGTCGGATAGATGAGCCACGGTAGACTGATTGCCACAAGCTTCCGGAACGCTTGTTATCATGAAAGTCACTTGACAGATCCATGATCTGGTTGAATGCTGCCGTGGTGATTTTTTGGTACGAATAGTTCTCCAAGGGCAACCACATATACCTTCGGATAGCTGAAACACCACCGCTTGAATCAAGGAGTCGAAGACCAACAAAGATCAAAATCTCCTTCCAAGGAGGCCTTCCTATTGAAAATGTCAACATTCTGAGACAGAAAGAAAAGACAAATCCGTTGATTGCTGATCTTACCATCTCCCTTGCTCAGAGCATCCGTGATCACTCCGAGCTGCAGAGGGACCAGCACATTGAGCACACGGTCCGTAATAAGACACAAACCGACTCCAATATATAGCAGCTGTAGATGGAATTTGCCTTTCGGCCACAAGAAAGGAATGAGACACTGTAGATGGATTAGTGGTGTCCCCATAAGTAACCTATGAGGTTGGAGCTGATACAAAAAAGAGGCCAGAAACATACCCTAAAGGTATCCAAAGACTTGAGGAATTCGCTCTTCGTTTCCTTGGCTTCGTTGACCACAACATCCCCCGTGGATCCACGCCTGTTTGTGGCAGGTGAGCGGTTATGTCCCAAGGTCGAGTAATTTATGTTTCCACCTGATCGATCGTCGTGGCAGGTCCCTTGGCTTAATAGGAGAGTGCACTCTTCGTCGAAACCAGTCACTCTGCCGTGAGCCAGTCTAGAATAGCACCCTCGGATTGCTGGAATGCAGCAGAGGAGAATTAGTACAGATAAGCGGAGGGCCTGGATCCCAGGATGGGATAAACTGAAACACGCATCGAGCTTCTGAGAGGGAGCACAAAGGGCGGTTATGGAGCTCTCTGTTACCAGATAAAGAGCCCAACATCCCCAAAATTGGTGACCAAAGGGGTGGCCAGAGTCGTTGAAGCCGAGAAGCAGCACGAACCATAGCAGCAGGGATCCCAACGCGAAGACCTGCAATCATTGATCTCCGTTAGCTATGTATGGAAAGCGGATCTCGCCGTTTCATAGAGGCTTACAATGCTATCTTGGTGAATATGTCGCTTCTCGTCGAAATTCGCTTGGACCAGGGTGATTGCATCGACGCCCTGCAGGATCACATTCCGTAAGCTACCATCAGGGATTCGAATATGGAACTGGTCCACAAAGAAAAAAGGGGGAGGCGAAATCTCACGTATGTTATTAGAATCACAATCTTTAGCAATAGTATGACATTCCGAAGAAACCGTTGACCCGGCAGATGATTCTGGTCTTTTGCAACAGCAACATGAATAATGGACGCAATGAAGTAGTAAAGTGCAGCACTGAGAGGCAGAAAGGAATGCAGCCACCAAATGGCCAAAGAGACGCCTCTGTCTGAGCCTGTGGACAACATTGAGCTTGCGAGACGATGGAGTAGGCCAAACCAGAGAAATTTGTCTCGTGAAAGTTCCACTTCCAGCCACTGCTGTTTCCACTTGACAGAAAGACGGATGGTCACACGGAAGGAGAAACTCGACCAGTTTCACTGGTGACTAAGATTAACTTGTCGTTTAATTTTCTTTTCTCTTTGGAGGGAGAAGAATAATCGGTGGCAAACGGATGCTATCTAGGTAACTTCAATCGCTTTCCATTCTCAGCATCTACTACACAGGGAAGGTGCTGGACAGCCTGCATTACTATCTTCAATTTCAGTAATCTGGAAGGCACGACCAGCAAAAACTACAATTAATCCGAGTAAGAAATTTTATTTTCCTGTGCAGCATAAGTCACCATCTTACCTATAACGAAGTAATGTCTAGACCCTGCTGAAAGTTCTCATTATATATTTGGTTATCAGACGTGTCTGGAAGCAGGCGAATTTGATATCAGTACTTCTCTAAGCTGCTGTGTTCAGTGAATAGCGGTTATAGGTCTTGCATTTCGAAAACCAAGAACCCATGCAGCTAATCCCCGCCCTTCATTTGATTGTTCTAAGAAAATCGGAAACGATATGGAAATGCCAGTGGCGAAGAGCCTCACCGGATGCTTGCATAAGTGAAGCGACAACTAGTCGACTTTGCAATCAGCCAAATCTCTGTTTCACAAAATCACAGTCACAGTCGAGGATGTGGCTGACGCTCTTGCCCTTCAGGACAAATGATCAAACGTATAGACACGAGGCCCGACCTCGGACCTATATCTGGGCAAGTGGAATACATATGCTGAATCACTCTCACTGTAGAGGGAAGTCTACTCGTTTAATACACATGATAATCGACAGTTGTTGAGTTGAGGACTGATGTCAATTCTGCAAGAAGGAGGGTGATATATAAACACTTTGTCAGGGCAGCGATTGAGAAAAGCTCTGAGTCTCTTCAGAATCCAAATCACCGGTCAGAGGAAACATACATATATGCCTGTAACTCACCGACTGCGACTTGCACCTGTGCTTGCATTGTCATTGGATGACGTACAGGGCTGAGAAGTCAAATTCTAGCTAATGCTGAGATTCTAGCGCCACCTTCTAGAGTTTCCCGGTGGGCGTTCACAGATGACCCCTGTTCTTCAAGACCCCAAACACCGTGTCCAAACAGATACTCCGTACTTAACGCCCTGTTGAATATTTCTCGCCTAATGACTTTTTGGCGTGAGATCATTCGTGGTTAGACTAGACCCTGGCTACATGGCATACCTATCGGGAATTTCTGCCCAGATCCAAATCCGCAACGAGCCTCAGGTCGCTGTCTTCTCCCTGCGCCCCAGCAACGTGAAAGAAGGGCTTTACAGCGACCTCCATGACAGCCTCGAAAAGTCGGCCGACCACGACCCGCTTAAGTTCCTCACCGGTCTGGCCGAAATCTGGGAAGGCGTTTACTTCAAGGAGCCATGCAGTGCCCGCCGCGTCGACCAGGAAATCGAGCCCGTAAAGTTCGAAGGCGTTAGGAAGAGTCTGAAAATGCACAAGCATTCCTCGGGCAGCAGCCGTGAACACCTCGCCAGTAACCGCACATATCTGGTCGAATACCCGGTCTTTCCAATCGGCAGCCAGTCCCGGGACAGAATCGTCCAGAGTCCAATACCGTCTGACACTCCCTTCCTTGGAACTGCCACCTTCCTGAAGACAGGTATTGGTTAGATGTCTCGTCAGATCTCGCAATTCATCGGGTTCTTCCCAGGGAGCTCGATATGGTTTCTCAGCAAAGAGAGCTAGCATCTCTTTAAAAACGTAGACTTTCAGGGAGCCCACGGCGAGTACATAAGTACGGATATGGAACTTTCGGCCTGAAGATGATGGCAAGAGAAGGGGTGGGTCGATATATGGCTGCGCAATGAAATGTCGAAGTTGCGAGGTCACCACTCCTTGCTCATTCTTCTCGTTTAAGCTCGGACCGGAAGAGCTCTGCGGTTCATCCTCATTGTCATCCTCCAGGTCGGACTCATCGACTTCCCATTCTTCGAAGATCTCCTGGAGCTGAGATTCACTGCTGAAGAGGCGAATCCCTTGCCCACGATCGCTCATCCCCGGCTTCAGAATCCACCATTCCTTCTCGGACTCAGGTCTCGTATTGTTCTTCTCTAAACTCTCACGCAGTTCATACGCTTCCACCAGCGCCTCGTCAAGGAACTCAGCGTAGTCCAGCTCAAAGTCGACTGCAGGTTTGAAATGATTTCGCAGGATGCTGTCCGGGTACTTGGAGATCCAATTGGCCACGGTGGTCGAGAGGTAATGTTTGCGAATGAGAGCCTTGCGGATGACGAATGAGTTTGCTAGGGATGTCGACGGATGCGACAGGACATGGTCGAAATCGATCTGCTCGTACGCACGATACTGTAGCACGGGAACTGAGGGGTCCGGAAGTTCAGACATCGAGACAATTGGGGTACAGTGGATTCCTCTTAGAGACGACTGCAATGCTTGTTCCAGCAGCGGCTGGACATATTCATCTTCGTAGTTGATGAGGCAGTAGAACTTCGGCTTATTATCTGATCTGGATGCACAGGAAAGGTATCAGAATGATCTCAGAACAGATAGAACATAGGTGAGAGAGACGAAGACAATAAGAGTGATATCGATATCAGTCTCTAGAGATCTATGCTGCGAGGAGCATAAATTCTAAAGGGAAAAATCTCTCGAGCTCGCCATTCTCTTTCCACTCACAGCTTTATCTCTCCCTCGAATCCGGGTATGTGCATGAAATTCGCTTTGAGAGGGGTAACACTTGCAGTCAAGCACCAAGGTCAGTTAACTTATCTATGAGAAGATTTAAGATCGAGCAATTGTCGAGATGGATTACGGGTGCATACCTTGTCATTCCTTCCTTGACAGCCCAGCCGTCGTTTCCGGGAGCACTCTCGTCCACACTCCGATATACGTCGCTAAACTTGGGAGCCCATTTGAAGTGCTTATGCTGTATCTTTGGCTTCCTCTTGGGCGTTTCCTTCTCTGAAGAACCATTCACAGCTTCCAACTCACCTTCGCCATGCTGTCGCAGTTTCTGCTCCTGCAACCCGGGGTCTTCACCAGACACTTCAGGGTCAACAGCTTCGAAACAGCTACCAGAAGACCATCGATTGTCAAGCATATGCGTATATAAGACTTTATTCTCACTAACACCAGGTTCGAGTGGTACATTTATCGTGTATAGGTCGACACCATCGGCCCAGTTATTGTAGAGATATTCAATCAGCCGTACCGAGTGACGGGAGGCTTCCGCAATGACGACTGGATCATGGTGCCGAGAGCTGAAAGCGTAGGATAGTGCGATGGCTTTTTTACCGCATACTGCAGCCTCTAGGGCACCACCAATGGTGCCGCTTGACAACGCGAAGAGGGCCGTCGTGTTGCGTCCATAGTTCGGGCCTGAGACCACCAGGTCGACAGGTCCTCGGTCCTGGAAGTAATGATACAGCCCAATCTGCACACAGCTGGCAGGGGTGGAATCGATGAGGATCCATTCATCACCATCCTCTTCATCATCGCTGTGGCTGCCCCGTGGCAGGGGATGGATGGTGCCGTTGTCCTGGTGTAGTGTGCCTGGGCGGAAGTAGGTTGGTTTCACCGAGGCGCCGACAATGTGCGCCTTACCGATCCATGACCGCTGCTGGTGAGGTAGGACTACGGAGACAACATGTCCCGCGGATTGAAGGGAATGAACGAGGGAATGGACATAGGGGGAAGACTGATTTGACGGAGGTCCGTCGTCGTTCGTAACCTATGTACGAAGTGAGGGGTACCCGT
This sequence comes from Rasamsonia byssochlamydoides, assembly GCF_041956645.1. NCBI lineage: Eukaryota > Fungi > Ascomycota > Eurotiomycetes > Eurotiales > Trichocomaceae > Rasamsonia > Rasamsonia byssochlamydoides. The sequence continues at coordinate 460,865 of NW_027192384.1, read as the reverse complement.
CAGTGAAGGGCTTAACACAACAGGAAGATCGCGCGCGGCATCTCGCAGAGATATTGAAATTCAACAGACATGTTTTGCGGCGCGCAATCCAACTTACCAGAATGTGCATTGCAAATTTGAGGTCTGATATGGGAGGGGCTGCGCAAGTTTTGTCAGGAAGTTCAGCGGAAGTCTCCCCCACTCTAAATCAGTAGTAAAAATAATACTTTTATCTTACTGCGTCGACAAAGGCGGAATGTCTCCGCTTTTATAGATATCACAGTCCAAAGAAAAGCTTCCCCGCTACTGACCTGCAAACATTGAAAATTGATGCTCTCACTGGACTGTCATACTGTCATCTTGGTGAATACATCATTACCGCAGTAAGTATGGTGCAGAATGGGCTTTCTTGCATAACAAGGCAGGCTCTAGGTCCTCTAGTTCGAAGCCCAACCCAAGCAACTGCAGAACGACAGGCCAGTAACAATAGAACAACAAATTGGAGCAAGTTATGGAACCGGAAAAAGAAAGAAAGTGCTAAGATATGCAAATCAAAGTGCCCAACAGGAATTATACCTATGCCTTTTTGTACAGTATGTATGTACATACATCATGCAAATCCATCAAATCATCGGGTATCTCGCACGTGAAAACGCGCAGTTGCCCTGCGCTATGAAGAAGGCTTAAAACCAGAATCCGTCGCTTAATCTTCCTGGGCATCATGCCCATGGCTGTCAAATAAACGGCTCCTGCGGCGCTGGACACTTCCGGAACTACCGCTGTCAAGGCCGGTGCCGATGCCCGAATCAGTTGGGTTGCCAGCAGTTCTCATCCCCTCCACCTCCTCAGCTTCATCATCGGCTTCCTCTGCAGGAGGAATGGTAGTTGATCCCTCAGTTTCCTCCTGCTTAATTAATTCCTCGTCTTCACCTTTCGCTCGTCCTGAGGATCTCAGTGGCATCTGCCGTGAAAGAGTTGGGAAGATGCGCTGGTTATCGGACAATTCTCCAGAAGAGAAGGGATCAACTGACTCTTCCTCAGACCCAGCATGGTCATCATCTTCACCAGAATCCTCCTCCTTTATGGGCTTTTCACTCTCGCTATTATTGGAGCCAATATACGAAGACAACAACAGCCAGGCGACACTAGTCGAGACTATTGATACCCCCCAAAACATGGACGCGAATACGAAGAATGACAGTATCCTCCAGTTATACATAATCCACCTAGTCGTCCATTAGTTTGAAAGACGACTTTCAAGCAGAGTAGACAGTAAACACTAACCGTAACCCAGTGAAGTTTGCCCTAAACTTCACGACTGCACTGTATATCTGCATCTCTTCTTTGCTTTGAATCTCCAATTTCAAGCTGCCGGGCAAGTTGCGCCAGCCTCTGGCAAACTCGACCGATTCCATCATGCTCACTTCCAACGTCTCCGCCTCTCGCTGCCAACCAGCTAGGTAAAGCGGCATGCGAGAAATCTTGTGGGCTGTATCCACAATCGGAGACGCATAAGTCAATATCGCAGGCCGCCGGGACCGTGTTATCAGGTGTGTGGACGTATTGGTTCCGGGAATGATAGAACTGGACGGGCGGGAAAAAAAAGCCAAGTCGAGCATGAAGTTGCCAGCGGCAAGGTTGGAAGGTGTGCGAGGTAGTTGCAACGTTACGCTCACGTCGTAGGGCTGAAGGGAGGCCAACTCGGAATCCAGAGAAGCAGTTCCCCAGGGGTTCCCATCGCTACCAGAGGGTGGAAATTTAGTCATCATGCTTCGTCTCAGTTCGTTTTACACGCAATGCCAGTGATCTTGCGACTAGTCACGTACCCGAATTGTAGATGCACAACGCGCTCGAGTCCTACTTGCGGGACGAAATTGAAGTAAAAAATCCAGTACGCGACTGTGGCAACGCCGAATAGGAATATAGATGTGCCAACGAAGAGTAACGTTCCTAGATAGGCTCTTTGGGCTTCCTTCGAGATTAAGGCGTGGAACGGCGCCATGAGGGCATCCTGTAATGCTCGCAATCAGTTTTAGGAGGGTGAAACGCAAATAATGGGAGTGGACCTCATTACCACCGCTTGCGAGATCGGTGAGATTTCATAGTCAGAGTCTTCTGTGGGATCTTCTTTCCGCTCCATTCTGGATCCTCTTCTCTCTGTCAGCAACCAGGTAGATTGCTGTCGAGGGCGCGTTCAGGAAGCTCGTGACACGCGCCGAGGGGTTGCGGTGATGTCACTTCCAGCTGGGCAAATAGACTAAGCCTGTTAGGGACACTACTTCGGAGCCGGTAACATGGTATATAATCAACGAATCGACACTCAGACAAGCATAGATTTCATTCCATTACTATACATTTCATACACACACATGACGCCTATGCACTTTTACAATCTTTTTCTGCGCCCCTCCATAACCCAGTGGACGTGGAAACTCCAAAGAAAGATAGGTAGAGAGGATGAAAGACTGCACGTCGCGTTAGGCCGTTCATATAAACTCGCAACATGCGTGTTCCTTCCCTGCCCTAGAACCATCCTCAAAATAACAATTGAGGGAAGAAAAGATAATAATGAAATTTGAGACACCACACCAAAACGCCAGATATGAACTGAAATGGAAATCATCGCCAGGTCATCACCGCCATCAATCATCTAGGAAAGAGCTCTGGGGCTCTGTTGCTGGATATGTTGAAGAAGGGCATCAAAGAGACGACCAATCTGCGAGGGTCGTTAGTGTCTTTCCTGGAAAATAAAAGGAGTCCTCAGATACTCACCTCGGGTGCTGCCTGAATAAAAGGAAGGCGGAAGAACGTGTAGCTCCGATTTTGAAGAAGTTCCTGGAGTGTAATGATCAGGCCCCATGGGTGCGGACGATGAACAATCAGTCGTTCAAGAAGCACTCGGATGATCTGCTGACGAATGTCCGAATCTTGCTGCTCAGAGTAATCAACCCCGAACAGCTGGAGAATGGCAAAGCTGAAATAATAGGTATGGCTGTTCGGATATCGCAGTTGATTCGCCATCGCGCTCAGCAGATAGTAACGCGCCTCCGGACGGAGGGCTTTGGCCAGCCTCTCGAGTAATGCAGTGTGCGGGGAATCTTCGAAAGCAGCTCGAGTGCTACCTTTCGCGCCAATGGAGGACACAGCCTGTTGGCCGATGTACAGAACGAGTGCGTTCACGAGCACAACATCAACATTGATCGGTGTGAAGAAAAGGCCGGTTTCTTTAGTGCTCGGGTTGTAGATGGCCTCGCATATTGATTGGATGGCTACCTCGCTTGCCGTGTTGCTCTGTAGTGCCGTATCGACCGCGGTCTTGATATTCGCCTTCTGAAGAGGGGCCACAATGTCTCCAGCAATTTTCGGTGCCTCACGCATCTCCTCGAGCCGCTCAACCTTGAGGCCTTCCCTGAAAGGGTCTGGCAGCTTGTGGAAAGATGAAGGATAAGCGCTAAGGACAAGATTCCTTAGCTGAGCACAATGCGCAGGAATGACGTTGCAGAATTGGAAATGGTTCTCCGCCACAAATTCCGGGAAGTCGTGGTGCAGGATCAGCAAAATCCGGAGAACTCCCTTATACAGATCCTTGGCAACATATGAGACATTTGCTGGCTTCAGCTGTTCGCCAATATACGAGAGCATCGCTTGCATGGTCTCGCAATAAGGACCCCAACCCTGGACCGTGGTCAGCGATACAGATTCTCTCTCACACGAAATTCCTAGGCTTACCGCTTCATTAGGCAGATTGAGCATGCTGGACATGAACACTCGGTGAGACACGAGAGATAGCCATCCGTACACGAAACCGGGGAAGTATTTGGGCTGGAGTGACAGGAACTTGTTGGCGAACGCAAACATCATGTCCTGGTGCTGATCACTCTGCTGGAGCCCGGACAGGGCATACTCGCAGAGGATGCTCGAGAACAGCCTGAAGAAGACTCGTTGATTGAAGGCATCTCCCCTCATGACGTGATGGTGATTCAGGACTAGCACCAGTAGCGAAAGGATGGAGTTCAGATATGCGGATTTGCTGGCCTTGACCGCACCAGTGCTCTCGCCTTGGAATTTGACCAGCAAGACGACCAGTTTTGCCAGGGCATCTATATAGAGAAAAGCTTCGTCCAGACTTCCATTAGGGTTTTGAGACTCATGTTCAAACATTGCGACGGAAATGTCAATGCTGAGTCTGAAGAACAGAGCCGAATCTTCCTGACTGTTCATCACCTGCCTCTGGTGCATATCTTTGAGGAAAGTATAGTAAGTGCGGTCAGTTGCACCCGGAAACTTATAAACTCCAATCCATTCGCTGAAGATGTACTCCATCTGATCACGCTTGGACCTTGCTTTGTCACTAAGCAGCGGGTTAACAACCTCTGGAACGCCAGATTCACGCAGCTTGCGAACAATTTCGGCGGCGGTCGACAGGCTGGGGTCTTCAACCAACCACTGATTCATGGCCTCAAGACTGCCGGAGAAATCGGATCTCAACGCAGACGGCTCGTCGTTGAATAGGACACGGTCCATGAGGTTGGCAAGAAGATCCAGCGCGCTCGTGTTCTTTTGGAGTATCAACTTAGTCAGAATCATGTCGACGCGACGAAGATCGAGCAATCCCGCATCAATGAGAGCAACAGTGACGGGAACATTGAACATATGCTCGTCGTCAACATCGGAGAGAATTGCCCAGGTATATCTGGCCACTATTGATGACATATCGCAAATCTTTGCCAATAGATGGACGAGGACTTCGATTTCCAGAGAGCTTTCAGTCTGAGAGTAGAGACTCGTACATATTTTGAGGCATGTCAGCCTTGCCAAGTCTTCGCCATTCGGAGAGGAGAGGATGGTCCGCAGGATCTGGTTGTAGTCTTGCAGAACAGCACTGTCCCTGCCCAGGTCCTTGATGTGTTCCTCAGGGGCACTTCGAGCATCTTGCTGAAGCGCGGACACAAGATTCTCAATCTTTTCTCTGGGACTCTGGGCCTCGAGGAACCCGTTCAATTGCGGCTGTGCGCCAACTGCAGAAGCTTGCTGCAAGCGAGCATCTTGCTGCGGCTGGGGAGTCTGGTGGGGAACAGCGGGCTGCTCTGCGGGAGTTGAGAGATTCGGAATTGCCGGGTAGGATTCCTGAAGCGCATCAGGCAGCTGCCTACCAGAGTCAGTCGAAACATTTTGAAGATGACTCGTCCCCGGACCCCTCGTTTGCCGAGCAAAATCTTCGTATATCGCCAGTTGTTCTTTGTTCAATCCGCCAGGAACCTGTCGATATGGCTCGGGAATGAACAAGCCCCATCGACTCATAGACGGGTCGATGAACGGCTCGTTAGGACGGGTTGCTCTGTGGCGCCGGCGAGCTTCCAGTTGAGGCTCGATAACCTTCTCTATTTCAGGAATAGACCTCTCTTCGGCGGCCTTCTCGACAATCCCACAGGCAGCATCAAGGTTATCATTAACACACATTAGAATCAACCCCTCGGGCATTGGTTGATCAGAGTATTCTTGTTGAATCATCCGGATGTAATTTGTCATGCTCATTTTCAGGGGCTCTTTGCAAGTCACCAGAGCCAAGCTGCCAGCGAGCTGTCGGACCATTATGCGGGCGGCGTGACGCACTTTCTCTTCGTCAGGTTCCATCGCATAATCTTTCGAAACCAGCTGAACCGTTGAGATCGAAGCAATGGTGATAGAGCGTTCCACAACCGGGGTTATTATCTCTGCGATGGCACGTTCAACGGCAGTATGCACGATTTGTCGGAGAATATTCGGATCAATCATACTGCTCGCTGAAGATGGGAAGACAAGGATTTTATCCAGGCTTGGGAGCGTTGACATGATAGCAGCAGGAGATAACCTCTCAGTACGGATGCCCTGGTTAATGCCGGCCAGAGACATGTCTTCAAACGCTTCCAAACCTTCAGGAATGTTGGCTGTGGAGACTCCATCTTCACCACCTTGCTGGGAACGATCTCGAATAGTAGTGGAAGGCTCGATTGTCTTGTGGTCGAGTTCAAGGTCCTTGCAGAGAACTTCTATCTCGAATTTGAGGTTCAATTTCAACTCAGCAAAATGATAGAGCTCTATCAGCACAGCCAGGATATCCATTAACCAGGGGTTTGGCGGTTTGAAGACGGTCGACTTGGCGGCCTGGAGCAGCACTTTGCATGTGAACGGAATCACTACCATGAGACGCTGGGTGTCGTATCCTTCGATGAGCAGTTCCTTGAAATAGATGTTCTTATGCTTTATCGGCTTGTCTTTCGCAATTGTCAAAGACCCAAGCCAAGCCCCAAGATTTTTGAGATGACTGCGCTCCGTAGACGAGTTCAAAGTCGACTCAGAGTTCAACAGCCGGATCGCGCTAACATATGTCTCTCGAAGAACCTCTGCCCATAGCGTCTTATCACCAAGAAGCTCCAAGAGGTCGAGGTAGAGCTGCTGGAAGTTCGGCTGCAGCTTCGCCCGCTCTTCGACAAGATAAGAAGCAAACCATTGATGATGCTCATCCCGAAGCACATCTTTCAAATCCCGCAGCTTCTCCCCAATGTTTTGTTCCGATACGTTATTCAAGACGAAAAGGATCTTGTCTTGAACTTCCTCATCTGGATCTTTGTAAATGTCGGGACGCAGTGGAGGATCAACATGTAATGAACGGAACACGCGAGAAGAAGCGGATTCATCTACGTTGCCGTTTGTCATAGCCTGCCCTTCTGAAGTGCCGTTCAGCCTCGCTGTCTCTGTCTCACCTGCTGCCTGGTGGCCCTGTTCTCTCAGGACTTCTTCGGCCTTCTGGGAAATGGTTGTGCCGTGAAGAGTCGGAATTTGCAGGAGAAGGTGACAGAAGCCGACCCACTCCGGAAGGCGACTCAAAAGTTGCTCAATCGCTTCCACGCCAAACTTATACATAGGGTCATGTGGCTCGTGGTCTCGTACTGCTTCCAAGATCATGCCTAAGCCAACCTTGAGCGGAATACCATCGATCAACCTGAAATTGATGATGCCACCAAACATGACCGCTGTTTTTGTCAAGGCCTCTAACGGGTACTCGTGGTAGCAATGGTACTCATCAATGAGGCCGTGAACCATGCAGGTAAACAGATCTTGCTCAGCAGGATCACGAGATGTCTTGTACCGTCTCATCAACTCAAGGATTTCACGCAACGACAGCTCCTCATGATACATCTTGCCGAATAGTTCCTGCATTTGCTTATCGATCGCTTCAGGTATGGCGTTTCCATTCTCGCCATTGGCATCGATGATGTCGTCAAATCCCTCTCCATAATTAATGAGTCGAGGGTAAGTTTGTACGCAGATCCGCTGGACGGGGGTGAGATTTTCACGGTCGCCGACATACTCTTCCAAGATTGTCAGCAGAGTATAGACCGTCTTCACCGCAAGGCTAACCATCTGCGGAGCGGGCTGTTCCTTCCTTTGCACATGGAGTTCGTCTTCGGCTTTGATCCTCAGGAACTTCGATAGTAAACTGCCCATATCCATTGGACCCTTTTGAGCAGCATTGCGAACCCATTGCTCAAGATCGAAGTTTGTTTTACGATGAGCCAAGGAAGCGAGATCCAACGCGAGGCCATTTGTAAAGCTCAAGAGGTAGTCCAGCCATCCATTCTCGACAGCGTGTTCATAGATTGCTGCAGTGGAGGTCGGGTCTTGAGTAAACATAGTAAAGAGCTGCTCCGCGAGCCATTGACGATCTTGTTTCCAAACCCCGTGGAGAGCGAGCTGGTAGCCCTCCTCTTGTTTCAAAATGAAGACGACGAGGGTACGGAGGACAAAGCTTTGTTGAACAGTAGTCCAAGGCTGCGGTAGCGATAGAGTCGAAACCAAAAAGACCGGAAGATCATGTTGGACGACAGCTTTAATCAGCAGCTGGCTGTCTGTTGACGCCCAGGAAGCCTGGGAAAACAAAGCGAGATCAAAGATCGCTCTCATAGCGTCCAGGGAGCGCAGTGGAGACTTCTTTGCGAGTTCTGCCTGGGTGCGCACTGCTTCTGAGCCGTCATCGAACAGTTCAGTAGGGAAAGTCGCCCTAAAGTTTGGGATTTGGGATGTATCGGCTCGCGAAGAAATGAAGGCTGTCAAGAAAGAGACCTGAGTGTCTCGATGCTCCCAGTCTCCGCCCCATAGTTTCTGGACGTCTAGGCTGGAGTCCTCAGCTGCCACGCTCACAAGCACAGCGTACAGCTTGCTAAACTGTTCTGGAGCTATCCTCAACCCTTCGCGATCGAAGGTTCGGAAAAGCAGAGACCAGTTAATCGGCTTGTCCGCGTAGTGCGCTCGGACAGCTTTGAGGAACGTTTCAAGAGAGTACTGTCGCGAATACTGCGACAATACCATGAAGAGCAGAGCATTTCCAACATGCTCCTCACTCCAGCTGTCTGGCCCGGCTATGTTCATGACTTCGTTCACAGCCTCCTGAGTCGCAGTGGCCTTTGGTCCCTTCAGATGAAGTTGCCGAACAAGGACCAGACGAGGATTAATGAAGTTGAACATCTGCAACGCAGAGGAGACCTCCGAAGGAACGTCAACTCCTAACTTCTGATACCGCATCCTGACCGAATAGAATAGCCCGTCCTTGACCTCGTCGTTGAAGTTGCGCGGCGGGCATAGGATAAAACGTTCAATCGTCAGGCCTAAGAAAGAAGAGCTAAATTCCTTGTTTGATTCCGTGGGATTTGCGAGACTCTGCAGGAATGGGGTAACGCTGTTCGTCAAGATTGCGTCCGCTGACAAAGAGTTAGTAAAGGAGACAACAGGTTCAGTGGGTTCGCGAGCCCTATCGACGGATGCTCACCTTTCGCACGCAAATCGGATTTGTTGGCAGTTTTGAATGCGAGAGCCAGCGAGACTTTGATCAAGGCATCCAGCTTGAAGTGGTCGAGGAACGTGGAAAGATCGAAGTCGCGAAAGATGTCACCCTCCGAAGTATCGATCGTCTCAGCGATCTTTTGCGCCTGATCTAAGTCTTGAGAAACTTTTTGCAACTCTTGAACGAGGAGAGGATAATTCCCCGCATTTTCCACGACCTTATTTGTTCCGGGAAAAATTTGGGGAGCGTTGCCGGTGAGAAGACGGCGGAAATACTTGGAGAAGACTTCCATTCCGTTGGATTCAACAAGCTAGAGGTCCCGTCAGTAACAGTGTTCCCGCAAATTTGATTTTGACTCAAAAAAAAAGCCCACCTTCTGAATCTGTGCTGCCTTTGTTTCCCACTTCTCTTTTCCTTCCTTCTCCGTAATAGAATCAAGTAAGAGGAAGACTTGAGCAATGGAAATTTTTGTAAGTGAGGACTGGCTTGCGTTGGAGCCTGAACCCGACGTCGCGGATCCCGGTTTGTCAGAAGCGAAGCCGGTTGGAGAGTTTATTGTCGTGCCCGATAACAGTGGAGAGAAGGCGACACCTCTAGAAGATCCTGGCCCACCACCTCCTCCTCCACTGCCTCCTCCTCCCGCGACGGAGCCCGCTGTGGAAGCCAGGTGAGAGCCCGACGACGGAGTATGGGATCTGGACTTGGGAGATGAGAGAGACTGTCCGGGCTGCGAGTGCTGTTGCGAGCCAGGTTGCTGGAACGAGGTAAAAGGTGACGGCGTGGAGGCCGGAGACGGGGGCTTGCGGCCACCTGAGAGACGGTTGGAGGAAGTCAGAACGGCGGAGAAAGTAGAGGTCAGAGGAGATGACGTCGAGATGCCCGGACCGGGACTACTCGACTGGGGTGCCCTTCGGGAAGGCGCTGCGGCAGTCGATGAAGACGAAAGGTTGGTCGCGAGTGGTGTCAACCCACGACGGAGACCCGACTGGGGAGCAGAAGTACCCCAGACTGACTGTTGAGATCTTGATGACCTCGAGGAAGAAGACTTCTCGGTGCCAGAAGCAATCGATGATTGGGCGGAAGGGGGAGGGGGAGGGAATGTCATCTAGGAGACGCGATCATTTGATCCACCGTTTTTCGACAGAGTTTGATCGATGATGAACAATGGCCGATCCAACAGAGCTGAAGAGAAGGTAACTCAATCGCAGGATCAGCAAGACTCTGTGTGAGAGGCCGAAGGAGATAGAGATGATGGTGGATGAGGCGAATGAATTTTGATGATCTGGATGAAGTTCTTCAAGGAACTGGTGAAGAGGTGAGAGGATGGGTTGGTTGGCCAGGTGGAGTGTCGTCCACGCTAACCTGAACGGGATTGAAGCTCTTTGCGGCTCGCCTTCGGGAAATCTAGTGCGCCACCTCAGCCACAAAGCTGCCTGCAGAGGGTCTCTCTACACGATATGCTTGAGGATTTCAGGTGATGCTATTGACACTTTTCTGTAGGGTCAACAGACTCAGAAGTGCAAAGCGCCTTACTGTCCTTTGATGATGAATACCACTCTGAGCCACGTGGACAGCAGGTTGCCACTGGCGACAGCTGTTGTGGCGCCAATAGATGTCACGTGCTATGTATTGGTGCCCAGTGGCTGACTAATACACACCTACCTAGGTAGGTACGGTACTCTTACGAATAGGGAATTCACTATAGGGCGGACTTAAGGATGTGATTTTGGCGCCTTAGTGTAGAGAGATGAAGTAGCACACTGAAGATTTCCCTTCTATCTCCTATCCTGCCGTCAAGTGCCGCTACTAGACGACAATACACGGTGCTTCCACCGGTGATTGTAGGCATACAATCTAGTAGGCATGAGGGGAAGAGCTCTTGTCAATGGTCTCTGTGCGTATGTAGAACCCCTTTAAAGGTTATCAGATTTGCAGTATTGCCCTATGAACGCTGTAAATACAGATTTTTTTTTCTTTTTTTTTTTTTGGAAAAAAAAAAAGGCTCGCTAGAGTCATCTGGATCATGCATGGATGAAGGACACGATATATATATCACATGGGACTTGAAACCGTGATCAGCACAGATTCAAGTGGCTAAGAAAGGAGCCGTTGAAGACACGAGGGTTGACTAACCAATTACTCTATGTTGCCGACAGGTTGACAGGTAATTAGAATTCCGTAGTTGTTCTGAAACGACTTTCAGAGTCCTCAGCTCAAAGGGACGTTTGGGCATGGCGGGGTAGGGATGAAGCCAAATCAGTGGGCTTCCGCGGAGAGCGGCCTGATTGGTTGCCTTAGGGAGGCCCCCCAAAGCGCGCGGCGGTTGCCCCGTGTAACGCCGATCGTAAACATGGAACCTGCTCTCTCCGGTTTCCATTCCGTTGCTATCAACTCCACCTGATCTTTAAACTCTTCGGCTTAAGAAAGCTTCTCTTCGTGATTCCGAGTTTTCAGGTGCTACAGTACTTCCTAGAGTTACCCACTCCTTTCTTTTCCTAGCTGTCCTATTTCCCTCCGGAGAACGCTTATTTATCTTGTATTCGAGCACACGCTGGTCGAGGCTCTAGGTCGTCATACGAACTGCGCAAGGCCAGAATGCCTGGGACGGCAGGAGATGGGCCAGCGGTTGCCCTGTCTTGTATGTTGAAACTTGAAGTCCAGACGTGTTACGACAAATGGGCGAGATGCTAATTATCACTCTCTGCAGTTGCCAACAACTTTTGGGGCAAAGATGACGCGGGTGTCATTCCGTTGATGGAGCGGATGCATAATGCAAAAATAACGTGTGATGAATTGAGAGCATTCTATAGCAGTGTGTATCATTACCATCGCCATGTTCAGGGCGTTACTGATGGCGATGGATATAGCTCGTGCTGCGATCGAAGATGAATATGCTAGAAAACTTCTCGCCTTGTGCCGCAAGCCTCTAGGGTCCTGTGAGGCCGGTACGCTTCGTGCGTCACTCGATGTTGTCCGTGGAGAGACAGAGGCTATTGCCAAAGCGCACTCTGCAATTGCGTCACAAATGAAGACGGAACTGGAGGAACCACTGGCCGCATTCGCAGGCGGCATGAAAGAGAGACGAAAGATCGTTCAGGCAGGCATCGAACGACTTCTGAAGACCAAGAATCAACAGACTCATGCTGTGAACAAGGTATGTCGCTAGCGCGCGGGTTTCTATAGTGAAAGGCATGTTGATTTCGAAAACAGGCGAGGGACAGATATGAGCAAGACTGCTTGCGAATAAAGGGTTACCTCGCTCAAGGCCACATGGTCATGGGTCAGGAAGAACGCAAGAACAAAGCAAAACTCGAGAAGACCCAAATACAACTGGCGTCAAACAGTTCCGAGTACGAGGCTGCAGTGAAAGTTTTGGAGGAGACTACCGCGCGTTGGAACAAGGAATGGAAGGCTGCCTGCGATGTGAGATGCATCTCCACGATGAAGATGAGGTGGCCTGAAGCTAACAGATGGTTCAGAAATTCCAAGACTTGGAGGAAGAGCGACTTGATTTCACCAAAAGTAGTCTATGGAGTTACGCAAATATTGCCTCGACCGTGTGTGTGAGCGATGATGCTGTAAGTTACTGCCAATCGAACTATTGATGCGGTGCTAACACTCGGCTAGTCCTGTGAGAAGATTCGGTTGTCTTTGGAAAACTGCGAGGTCGAAAAAGACATAGCCAGCTTCATCAAGGAGAAAGGAACTGGACAGGAAATACCAGACCCTCCAAAGTTCATCAACTTCTGTCGCGGCGATATCAATGACACGAGTTCTGAATTTTCTGAGGAAGAAGGCTACTCTGTGGCTCAGTTCCAGCGCACTATCAACCCTGCATTCCGCAGTTCATCGCCTCAGCCGTCAACCTACGAATCCCATCATGATCCGAGCTCAGAGTTGGCTGCACAGATGGGACATGGCAATCCTTCGACTCCAAACAGCAGAGAGGCAACGGTAACTCCGCAAAAGCCAAGCCCGCAGCAGCCTCAACCAGTTCAACAACCACATCAACCAGTTCAGCAATCTCATCAGCCAGTTCAACAACAACATCAGCCGGTTCAGCAGCAACATCAGCCAGTTCAACAACATCAGCCGGTTCAACAACATCAGCCGGTTCAACAACATCAGCCGGTTCAGAAACAACATCAGCCGGTTCAACAACATCAGCCAGTTCAGCAACATCAGTCAGTTCAGAAACAACATCAGCCACTTCAACAACATCCTCAACCGGTTCAACATCATCAGCCAGTTCAACAATACCATCAGCCACTTCAGCAACAGCATCAACCGGCTCAGCAACAACATCAGCCAGTTGAACCACCTCAACCAGTTCAACCAGCCCCCCTTGACCTTCGTCGCGGTGGTCAGCTGCCTCCTAATTACAACCCTAGTCAACATGGAGAAATTGCAACGGTGCCTCACAACTCGTACCCGACGGATGGTATGACAATGTTTTGTCGTACCGGCCCACCCTCCGACCGCAGCTCAGGCACGAGTGCATACAGGCCTTCCAGCCGAGACTCCCAAAGTGACATTTCGAATCCGACATCCCTCTCTAGCCAGGAGCCACCCAGTGGAAAACAGTCCCCAACAAAGCTTACCAGCGGGGTCACCACGCCTGCAACGTCGCCTGAAAAACAGATACAGAAGAGAAGGAGCACCTTCTTTAGCAACAGCCCTTTCCGACGCAGGAGCCGGCATGATAAGGATCGTCAGTCCACAACGATTCAGCCAAGCTCTCGCAGCCCAACTAAGGCAACGTACGGAGTATCACCTTCCGATGAACGTCATTCCGGAAGCCCGGAACCAGTGGATCCTCGGGCTAATTTCCAACTCAATATTGGAAATAATGTATTCGACGTGGCATCTCCAGATAAGAAGGACAAGGACAAGGAGAAGGAGAAGGAGAAGGAGAATCAGTCGAGCAAAGAAGCCCAGGATGAGCTCGACCCCATCGCACGTGCACTTGCGGATTTGAAAGGAGTGGGAAAGCCGTCAGCTACTCGCGTGTCCGCGGATCGGTATCATGGCATTGCAACTCCAGCACCGTCAACCGCCGGCTCTTTCTACAACCAAGATGCGGTGGCAAAAACACCGCCGCCGTCGTACAACGACGCGTCCATTAAACGATTGGATGCACCTCAACCGGCGTTTACGTCTGCACAGATGCAGAAAACGACCCAGAAATATGTCGGTCAAACTCAGAATATCTTTGGAAGTCCTGCCAACACTCAGCGGATGAGCGCGCGAGGGAATGGGACAGCTCAAGAGATTTCTCGTGCCAGGTCTCCTGCCCCGAGACGAAGTGCTAGCCCCCGGCCATCATCCCCTCGAGTAGATACCCGCGTGAGTCAGTACAGTGGTGGTGGAGCTGCTCAGAGCCCAACTTCTTATCAATCCAATAGTTACAATAGTCGTTACCGACAGTCACCCACCACCATTTCCAGGCCCGGTAGTGGTCTTGGCTATTCTCCCAGAGAGTATTCGAGACATGGGTCACCAAGCGATCTTGTACGAGCCGCATCGCCTCAACCGCAGTTCAGGCAGCAGAACCGTCCATCGAGTTCAGGGGGGATGGAACTTCAGCTGTCTGGAGCCCAGGTGGATCCTTATGGAGGTGGTTATGACAGCTATGGCAGAGCTCGGGACAATGGCGGCCGTCCCATGTCGATGTATTATGGCAATGGACCAGAGGGAGGTTCCAGATCCAGGAGCAAGAGCCTCGCTGTCGCCGAGCCAGGAAGGCAGTACAGCCGCGATGGACGCCCAATCTTGTATTTTGGTAAGAACGATTCTTTACCAGCAGCGATGAATCTCACACTGACTCTCTGCCTCTCTACAGCGCGAGCAATGTACAGCTACACTGCAGCCATTCCCGAGGAGTTGGGCTTCTCCAAAGGCGACATCTTGGCAATTTTGAGGTTGCAAGACGACGGATGGTGGGAAGCAGAACTAACCGGACCACGAGGCGGCCTGGGTTTGGTGCCAAGCAACTATCTACAGACCCTCTAAGATGGATTCGCTTGGTGCCAAGCAACTATCTGCAGACCATCTAAGTATGGATTCGCTTTTAATGTGTCAAGGATTACGAATTGTGGTACATAATTGCACGAAATGGTTCCCTTTTATTCTGACGAAGTCCTGGGTTTGGGTCTTTAAAAATGTCGTGTCATGTCGCTTGGCTCTCCAGCCTGATGATTTTGAACGTTGTCGATTCATCTCCTTCGTTTTTCCTTTTCTTTATTTCCACAATGATTTCTTGTCGTGTCCTTTCTTGAACCATTCTGAGATGTTTGGCGTACGAATGTTTTCCTTCGTTTGTTTTCATTTGTCTCACGCACCACCCTTTTCTTTTCCTTACGGTTTTTGCTTTGTTGTTGTTGTTGTCAGTCTGATCCCGCTCTCATGTGTTCTTTTCTACGAGGATACGCCTTTCGTTCGTTCGTTCGCTTTGTTCGATGTAATGTACCTTCTGATGAATGACTGTCCAGAGTATGAAAAATGCTATGCAAACCAGTTTTCCTTTTTCCTTTAGAACACTTACGGCCGATTATCCTGTTCATTTCGTAAATGTCATCCCGACTGGGCTGATTGTAATGTAATCAAGCATATACGTAGTCACCATTTAAAAAACTATTGTTAAGGATTGCTATCTTGTCCTAGAGGCTATATGCTTAATTTTTGAGTTGTCGTTGTTCTAGGAGCTTGCCATCTCGCTGTGAAAGCCTGCAGCTACCTGCAACAAAGAAAGGTGATGGGAATCTACCGAATATGTGGGGGGGGGGGGGGGGGGTGTTTGGCCTTATAAAGCCTATGTTTCCGTTCTTAGTCCATCTTTCTTATTTATTTTCTATTCTATAGAGCAGTCATTAGATTAGCTTCCAATATGATCTCCTTCTAACTAAGTCTTCGACACCATCAGAGTCTCTGTCAGTTGTTTACAGAGTTCTGCGATGGCCGTGAAGCAGCAACAATAATTAATGAATAAAGGTGACGGAGATCTACCGAATATGGTTAGGTTTTTGGTATTAAAAAAGGTCCGTCTCCCTGTTCTTTTCTGCCATCCTTCTGATTCTTTATTGGTAGTTAGGTCATTAGTCTGCCAATACGAATGAGCATCTTCAGACGTTGAAACTAGTGGCCTACTACAGCAGCTCGTATAATTAACTAGGTAGTCTATGTGCTTCTATGTACTGTACTCCGTAGAATATGTACTAACTCAAGTAATAGTGACCGAAACCAGTACTAAGATCTTAGTACCTGGTAGGAATAAGGAACAAGATTGTATGTTCATGAGAATTCCGATAGAACTGTGAAAACAGGCGAAAAAAAAAACGTTGATCTGGAAGAAGAGGAACCCTCGATTTTTGATATCAAGGCCGAGGCAGATCAGGCGCACAGTTTCATCAAAAAACATAATAAAAATCTCACATACATACATGAACTGAAAAAAAATCAGAGGTTTGCATGCAGAGTTCTAGAAAAGAAGAGCGCAATCATCGTAGCAGCAGCATATAGACAAGACAGACAGAACAGCTCGACAATCGAGTCCTATGTATGTTCACATACAAGTGATTAATTTAAACATCACATTGACATTGACAAAGTCTAAATTGCAGCTTAAAAAAAAAAGAAGTCCATGGTCATGGTCATTGAAGCATGACGAAAAAGAAAAGCCACCAACAAAGAGAAACTGGTAATCAAAAAGGGGGGTATCTGAAAGGGAAAAATTGTCATATGCTCAGCAGGCAGGAAAGCTGGAAAAAAGAAGGGCGGCACCGCTGTCGAATTCGTTCTTTCGTTCGTTCATTCTTTATTCGTCGTCAACAAAGGAGTTCGCGAGACGTCCAAAGATAGGGACCTCGTAATGTTCCAGCGAGTCGACTGCATCAGAAATAGAAATGGTCAGTGAATTCGCACGTTCAGACGCTTAATGTCTTGTTGATTCGTCGCATCTCACCATCTCGATAGGCATGCAGGCTCAGGAACCCAATCAGAAAAAGATCGCCGATGAACATGAGCCATGAGATAACGCTTGACCATGCAAAGAGGAGATGAAGGATCTTGTGTCGCAAAAGGTTAGAGAAACGTGATCTTGTAAGTAATAATCGGGGGAAGAGGAAAGGGAGGGAAGGCCTGGCATACAAAGATGGTACTGAAGAGCATGCTAGACTGCCACGCATGGAAGCTAAACGTCTATCTATCAGTCACTTTGTTCTCCTTCCTTCCTTCATTCATTCCGCCACAAACAACAATAACTGTACTCGATTGAACGCACCGAACATAATCGCTTTTATGCTCCACCAGCAACAGAAACAACCCGCCAGCCGGGGGAAGAAGCAGGTACGCCAACATAGCCTCATAGTCCACGCGGAGAGGCAGGCTCGTTTCGAACGCGCCCAAGCTCAGCCGCCCACCTTCTACATCCCTTCCATACCCAGTGTTGCCAAAGCCGCCGCCGAAGTGATTCGGGTGAGGGAGAGGGCCGGGAGATTGCGATAGCGTCGGGACCGGAGGCGGGGAGCGGTACGCATCGGGCACAGGAGGGGACAGAGCCCGTTCAACTTCGGGGGATTCGTCCTGGTAAGGGGCGAAATTCATGATTCTGTACTCCGTATAGATGTGCTGAGAACGGGATGTGGCTGTTGACACAGGCACGAGGTGACTGTGAGGTCGAAGGCTTGGCGCGAGCTATTCCCGCGGACTCTTATCACACGACTAACTAGGTAAACAACCCGGTTGGAAGCACGAACATTTGAGTGCCCCATTTTTGATACTGGATAGAATCAGGATGAATAGTACTCCGTACTTGGGGGTGAAAATAATTTATACTGAAAACAGCGAGGAAGACTAGTGAGGGTATCTCTGTCACGTTCAGGCCTACTAGAGGCTTATCTATCATGCCGCATGCTTATGTTCATATACAGTACATTTATCGTCACTTCATGTCCTTCCACGGCCACGAGCAGACGAAGAAACCTTTGCGATTCCACTCACTGGTCTTCGAGTAGCCGTCGTGGATGCTGAAGCAGTGCCTCTACCGGCACTAGTCAGTCCCTTACTCGAGTACGAGACGCTTGGTGTCCGACCAAGGACACCCCGAACTCTGCCTCTGGATGTGCCGCGAGTGCCTCTGCTGGCTGCTGCCGCCGCCGCCTCTGCTCTCTTCCTCTCCTCTTCTTCTGCCTTCCTAAGAGCAGCTTCTCTGCGTTGTTGCAACTCAAGTTCTCGCCGTTCCGCTGCCTGTTGTCTGGCAGCCGCTTCGCTTTCCATCTCGGCAATGTCATGCGTGGCTCCTTGCCATTTTGGATTCAGAATCAGTCTCTGATTATGCTCCGTCTGAGAGAGTATCCGGGTCCAGGTATTCAGCAATGTCGAGGCGGAGTTGACGGTGCGGGATACTGTCTGCGGGTACGTCAGCCCCTCATCCTTTTATTTTATTACCAGTTTGTGCAAGCTGTGCAAGCTGGCTTCAACAGACCTCCATGTTGCCTTTTGCTCGAGCGAGACTCTCAAGAACGCCCTCAATTACTTGGTTTATATTCTTCACGGTCTGTAGCTCGTGGCGCAAGGCAGCCTCTCGCGCCTCCTCGCGCTCGAATAGTGTTTCGCCGTTACGGGGAGCATTGGTTTCTTTGCCGGTCTTCTGGTCTGCTGTCTTGGTGCGCCGCTGGGACGGAGAATTCCAGAGCTCCTCAGTGTCCTCATCTGACAGCTGGAGCCGCTCCATTTCCTCTGCGGCACTGGAGACAGCCATGATGGGTATGAGCGTGCTCACCGCTGGCACGTGAACTGCCCTATGGCTGCCGATTCGAAAAGTAACGGAATGTACCCCGTCGCAGTCTGGGGATGTCTATTAGACGATCTAAAGGAATATCGGACCAAGTCTGGAAATAATCAATCAATTCTCGATTTTTCTTCTCTTCGGACGGGGTCGATGTCGATTGCGGGGACGTAGTTTGTAGTCTGCAGAATGCGTTGTCTGAACTGAAACGGTAAATGGCTGAATCATTGGCCAGCGGGGGTTGTGGACCGAAACAAGCAGGGCGAATTCCACCAGGCTGATCGTTGGCTACCTGGCTATGATGATGATTATTTTTGTTTTTACAGTCTTGTCGCCTGTTTGGTGGAACGTGTCAAACCGCGTCTGATGGTGGGGCGCGCCGCCGTGTCGGTGGTCAGCCTCCCGTTTTAATTTGCTTAGGAACAGAAAGCGGTGGCTGGGCCGAGCACCGTCAAAGGCATTCCCTCCGCTGGCAGCCCGACGACAGTCCACCTTCGCGTTGCCCTGTCGTTCCTTCGTTTCTGCCCATTGCTCATCATCAGACGTCTCTGTGTTGTTTATGATCCTTTGGATACTCCATTCCTTCCTATCGAGCCTGTTTCCATTGTCACTGCATCCATTGTGCGCCTGTTTCGAGTGTCGACCGCCCCTGTTTTGAATTCAGCACCTCCATTGTGCGGCGTTTGGTGTCGAGATCAGTCTACTGCAGAGTGTATATGACAAGAGCAAAGTGCACCAGAGTGATTAGAAGCACAAGTAACAAGTGTCACTCAAATGGCTACCACTCCACCACCTCCTTCGACACTCCGCCCTCCTCCTACTCCTAAACATGGAGCAGGATACTACTCCTACGATCCATATCCGACGCGTCACTCGGCCAGATTGGCCAGTCAAAGGGCCTCTCGGGACTTGCATACTACACCACCACCCAGCTCCCCTCAGCAAGTCCGACCAGGTCTGACCAGTACGCGGAAGCAAACTGGCACTCTGTCACCGCCGGGTTCCTGCTCTCCCCGGAAGAAGTCCTCTAGGGGAATTTTGCCGACACTGGCAGTGAATGACAACCCAACCCTAGATACGTCTGATCTCTCTGAAGCTGCACACACCTCCTCACGCAAAACATCTTCCCGCTCCACAACATTCACGTCAACAACATCAACTGCCGGTATGCTTCCAACACCGGCAAAGACTCCACGGAAGAAGGCTGTTGAGGACCCCAGCACCACCGCCCGAGCTCTCTTCCCCAGCGCGTCCATGTCATCGCGTGCGAAAAAGGGCAAAAAATACTCCGGCTTCTCTCTAGAAAGCTTTCATGAAGACCCTAGTGAAAATCACGAGAAGATTGAGATCTTCACCGATTCCCGCGATCGCATCCCTAAGCTCGATGAGAGCGAGGAGAATCCTTTCTACAAGAAACCCGAGGATAAACGCGTTTCTATGAACTCCAGTTCCCGCATCTTGAGGCGGCGCAAGGTGGAAGAGGTGAAACGCTCCGAAGAGGTTGAGGAGGCCCTGAAACGCGAGGATGGAATGCTCTATGTCTTGTAAGTCCGCATGTCCTTTTTGTATCCAGCTCGACTAACTTATTCTTCCAGCCGCGGCAAGAAGATGTTTCGCAAGTTCCAGGATAAGGAGGAGGAGGATAGCGATGATGATGACCTGGGTCTCCTGGCTTCTCGTCCAGACCTGATCGATGACTCCGTCATCAACACCCGTGTTCGTCCGTTGACCCGCTCGTCAATTAAGCCCCGTGTGCTTTTCCCGCATGCCCACAAACCGCAGACGGGAGATGCACCTTCGACCACCGCGGATGAAGAGGCGGCCACCGATATCGAGGACAATGCTGAGGACGACGAGAACGAGGAAGCCGCCAATCACATGGTGGATGTTGACATGGACCAGTCAAATGTTACTCCCCCCGTCAAGTCGACGGTCACGACGCCTGCTTCTCCAGGGGCGACGGGCCGTTCCCTTCGATCTCGCAGTGGTCGAGCTACCGAACATCAGAACGGCACACCTTCAGGGCCCGAGACCAAGAAGGGAAAGCGCATCAGTCCGTTTGACGGTTGGATGAGGAAGAAACAGACGCCATCTCCTGCTGCAACGGAATTCAACATATCCAAGAAGCGGGATGCCGACCCAACTCCCAGCGCGTCTGGTCCTGCCACCAAGAAGACCAGGGGGAACTAGCGCGCACTGGCTTCCCTTCGACGTATCATTTCCATGTTCGCTTCTATCATTCGATGATGTGCGACGTGGCTGTCCTTTCCCATCTTCGATTTTTTTTCCCCCCCTCTCCTTAGTATGGTTCTACCTGTGTCTATTCTTTATGAACGACGGCGTTTGGGTGGGTCTTCAATCTGATATCAGTTCGGATACTTCTGTCGCCCTCAGCGTATGACTACAGTACTCTACTGGCTTGTCATATTCCTTATGACGTCTGCCCCCTTTTCCTTCCCTCCCAACCTTACATATGTCGTTTAATGACTCACTTTTTCCCCTCTTTTCTCGGCTTTGTGAAAAGACAAAAACCAACAAGAACAAACCTTGTGTCGAATTTCACTTTCAAGTTTGGGATGGGCAATACGATGGATGGATCGATCAGATTGACGGATGTGGCTGTGGGTGTGGAATCACTGTGGATAATGAATGGTCTGGGACGGCGTTCGGGTTTTTGTTTTTTGTTTTATTGTCTTATCTTTTTTCTACTCTTGTCTTGCGCGATCGATAGCAATGGAAATGAATCAGATCGAGTTGAATCAACAACAGTCATTGATTGATTGAGACACGAATGAATATCTCTGTCTCTGTCTATTTCATTCCATTTCATTCCATTCCTTCATGGGTCGGTCTGTTTCCTTCAAAAAAAGAAAAGAAGCCCCATCCCGTACGGTACGTACCGTACGTATGTAGCAGTAGAGTTGTATACAAGAACGAAAAATAATACTGTACTTGTATTCCAAGCAAGCAAGCCAACCCGATGTACATACGCAACAAACAAACAAATAAAGACGTAAGCGATAAAGAAAAGAAAATAAAACATAAGTGACGATGATAATCACGCCCCCCTCCCCACAGACTCGACAGAACCAATATGAGCTGGGCTGAGATGAGCGTTGGGTGGGTTAGCAGGTCGAAAAAAGAAAAAAAAAGAAAAGAGAAAAAGCATCCGTTCAATCTGGGAAGCCAGAAGTTCACAACACGAAACAACAGTACGCACACACACACGCATAGAGGGTATATCTTCCATTTTTCCATCTATCCACCTATCTACCAGCACACCAGCCAACCAACCAACCGCCTTTGCCCTTGGACCTGAAATGAAACCTTGGCTCAGTAGTGTAATGGGGAAAAGAAAGAGGAGGAGAAAGAGAAGGAAGAAAGAGGTTAAAGAGGTTAAGTAAGTTGTCACCAGAGAGAAGATGAAGAGAAGAAAAAAAAAGAAATGGTGGGGGAAAGGAAATATGGGAGGATTTCGAAAGAAAGAGTCTTCCATTCCACTGTAGCAGGCAGGCAGGCTTGCAACTAGGCTATGATATCAAGTTCGTCATCATCATCGTCGTCGTTGTAGTTTTCATTATTGTTGTTGTTCATGATCGATAAAGAGGTGGTAGTCCCTCCAAGACTGTCCCTCCCAGCTTCTCGGATGCCCTTGGAGGTGATGAAGCGAGTCTTCTTGACTGCGCTCCCCCGGAATTTGTCTCCCTCATGGGCGCGCTTCATCGGGCTGAGGCGGATGGTGTCTGCCTTTCTGGCGCTGCCGGGTCCCAGGCCCAGACTGCTCAGAACACCGTTGGCTGCTGAAGAGGAGGCTGACTTATCCTTCTCCGAAGGCGTGCTGGCATCTCCTCCCCCAACGTGTGGTGAGGGAGAGGAGAAATTCTCGGCGACTCGCGTACGCAGATACTCCGCGCCTATCCCCCCGCCTTTTTTGGCACCAAGCTTGCTGGCGATATCCCGTTCGCGCTGCTGCTCCGCAAGACGTCGCCGAAGGCGCTCCTCTCTGTTTTCCGCTCCGCGACCATTCATCCCTGCAGGCAGGAAAGGGTCATCGTCGCCATCCAGTAAACTGGATGCGGAAGCGGTGCGATGACCGCGGCTAAAGAGGCCGCTAGAAGGGTTGCCCAGGTTGCTCACTTTCGGAGCCGGCGCGACGTAAAAGGTAGATTGTGTCTCTCTATCATACTGAGCGCCGTCGGGTTTCAGTCCACGCCTAATACCGCCGCTCTGCTTCACGCCACCACCAAAGAACCCCGTGCGCGGTCCGGAGCGCCCTCCAGGTCCAAACATGCCTGTTCCACCGTTGACCCCCATTCTCTGTGCCTGCGTGCGACGGATCTGCGCATCCACGTGGAAGTCGCAGAATTCCGTCTTGCGAGCGTCGACCCAGGCCTGGCACGTCTTACCGTCTTTCCTGACGGCTTTGCAGAACCCGATGTCTCTCGCAGAGCCAATTTCGAGAACGGTATCGTCAGAGGATGAGATGCACAGGCTAAATCGATTAGTGTCGATTTTGTTCGGCGGTGGCGGCAAGATATTAGGATTCAGAATGGCGATTAGGATACCTTCGGAGAGCTTGTAATATCTCGGGAAGGCAGTATCGAAGAGGAAAAGATCAATAGTCCATTTCAGATCCGTGAGAGTGATGGCCATGTACTTGTCCGTGTTATTGAGACCATCGTCGTAAGGGTCAACTTCCTTCGTGGTTGCCTTTTTAGATTCTTTATGCTCCTTTGGAGCAGACTTGGAGGCGACGATACCAAATACCACATAGTCTCCATCAACGTCAGGAGGGTCAAAGTTAGGAGCTTTGACGGCCTTTAGCAGGTCGGGAATGCGAAGAATCGTCTTGGACTCCAACGTTCGGCTCAGAAAGGAGTGCGGCAAGATGCGATTGGAGAGGTGCAGCGCCGAGAAAGGCTCATACTTAGAAGGATCTGGGCCCTCCTCACCTGTATTTGTTTGGCCCTCACTAGAACTCTTAGTCTCGGGCCCTAAGAGTTCTCCTCCCGATTTCTGCGTCTGGGCCAGGTCTCGAAGATTTGGGGTCGTCTTGGTTTTTCGTAAGGCTGGAGAAGATCCACGAAACGCTCGCAAGACATCCTCACGACTGAAACTCTCAGTCACTTGCGGCCGAACCGGTGAAGTTGACGGCCGTTGAGCAGCCGCCACTTGCTTGAAGTGTTCTATTTCTGCTTTATCCACCTGGAACGCGGTGCTTCGACTTTTTTGTATCTTCTCCGCCCTCTCTTGTCGAGCCTTCTCAGCACTTCTGCTTTCTGCTATTCTCTCGCTGAAGGACTTGGTCCGTCTGATTCCTTCACCGGCGGAAGACCGAATATCCCGAGACTCGTATCTGTCGCCAGTAAGGGGCGTTGATCTATCCCGAGGTCCGAGAGAACTCCCCAGCCGAGTACTGGCTGGTGGTCGTCGAAGAGATACATCTTTCCCTTTGAGGCCCTTGTCGATGCCGAGTAGTACTCTCCGGGGCGAAACGGGCTCAGCCACCGCTGGGATCCTCTTTGCGGGAGATAACGGAACTTGCACCTCATCAACACTTCCCCTGCGATCCGTCGCATGTCTAAGGCGACTGGCAGGACGCACTGACGAGCTAACGGCTGAACCTGGTCTTTCTACATCCGAAGTTGAAGCAGCCGCCTTTGCTTTATTTTGCTGAAGCTTCTTCAACTTGAGACGTGCCTCAATCGCAGCCAGCTTCAATTGAAGCGTCTCTTCGTCATCGTCCGAATCTGGTTGCTCATCATCACCATCACGTAAGAGCTCTTGCGCTTTGGCCCGGAGGTTTGGAGTAGTATTCGACCACTTGATCGGCGATGCAAGGTTCACTTGACGATTCAGCATCTCCTGATATCGTTTGCGGCCGCTTGGAGAGCTGAGGAGGGCGTCCCGCGGTGACTTGGGGGGCCATGATGTCTCAACCACTTGCAGAACAGGCATGAGTTAGCTGCAGCATGTTTGGTAGGAGGCAGATGTGCACATACTCGCTCAAGAATAGCGATATACCGTGGTGCTTAACCTCAGTAATCCAGTATGTGAACGCTTCCCATTGCAGTCGGAATGGCGCATCAACCCCACCTCATCGTCTAATGAAGCAATCTAGGATTGTCTCAACAGCAAGCGTTTAAGAGATAGGATCGTAGAAACTGTGATCCAAGGACTTGCGACTTGTTGTCATGCAGCTAAATTGACATATCACATGTGTGCCTTGATTTAATGTGGCTTGTCTGCTATGTGATTGGCTTCGGAGCATCCTTCATGTTTGAACGCGTGTAGCAGCGGGAGTCGCGTGTCGCGTCGGCCCGGGGAGCCTTTTAGCGTAACTGATCCAAACGAACCTATTAATATCAATCAATATCAATTGACCCAGCACGACACATACAATTCATGCGGTACGGAAGGAATTCTGAGATCTGTTACCAATTATGAAGACCCGATCTCGCGCCCCCGTGGAGTCCCCTCAGACTGAGGAACACGGGAAGAAGGCGTTGGAGACCGCGCAAACACCCAGCAGGACGTTTATCTTACCTTCCAAGGCAACTGACGCAGCCAGATTTGTTACCCTTCCGAATCCTAGTACTGGCTCCCTGAATCGCTATCTATTCTGTCCAGAAGCCGGATTGTACGAGTTTACGGCTGTCGCTCCTGCTTCACACCACCCCAAGAGTATACTGTTTACGCCAAAAGGGGATGAGATAGCTGGGGAGAATCAAGGGCAGAAACAGCCCTCCAAAGGTGCTATAGCAAAAAAGGCCGAGCTGCTGATTGCGACGCCGATCGACGTCATGTTTTTCATGCTGCCCATACTTTCACCGGCTGCTTCCAACAGCAACTCTGAAAAGAAGTTATTTCAACCTCTCGATGACATTCTCGATACGCAAGAGGACCTGCCACGACACCTTCGCCATGTTCTATACGACGAATCATTCAGGCCTACTTTGGAGCGGCGGATGCAAGCGATCTGTGACACCGTGGAAGCCGGTGATGAGAAGATGTATCGATTCAGCGAGACAAAGCTCGTCAACGAGCTCCTCGCTAAGGCGGAACGCATGGTGTCACAAGGTCTCCCAGCGAGTCTGGAA
The DNA here is from genome assembly GCF_041956645.1 of Rasamsonia byssochlamydoides. Taxonomy (NCBI): domain Eukaryota; kingdom Fungi; phylum Ascomycota; class Eurotiomycetes; order Eurotiales; family Trichocomaceae; genus Rasamsonia; species Rasamsonia byssochlamydoides. The sequence continues at coordinate 435,181 of NW_027192384.1, read as the reverse complement.
GAGCGATTTGTTCGTCAGGAGTTGGAGGTCCCTCTCCAGGCTGTTAAGCGGGCGGACATAGTAACCGCCGAAGTGAACAGTTCCGTCGGCGAGACTCGAGAGACTGAGTCTCCCGAGCAGTCAGAAACACAGTCAAGTGCTGCTGCTACTGTTACCTCGGCCTCAACTTCCTCTGGTGTGTCTACGCCGGCTACGCAGCCATCCACGGAAGATGCGTCGACGTCAGATGACATTACGCGGTTACTTCGGATTCGTGTCGCTCTATCATTCATGCAATCTTCATATTTACCCCCGCACATTTCCACAAAGGTCGATGAGGCTTTAAGTTCTCCCGAAAGCCCTGTGGACTTTAAGCCGCTTGAGGAACGTTTGAAGCAGATTGCCGAGCTCCGGGCCGAAGCGCTCGCATCCCGCTCGGCCGCTGATTACACTCGGAAACGCGCGGCCGAAGATGAGGATGCGCAAGAGTCACGCGCCGAGAGGAAGCGCAAGAAGGAGGAAGAAGAGAAGAAAAAGAAAGCGGGAGAGTCCCGCGGCGTCCGGGAACTGAAAAAGGTCGACACCAGCGGGATGAAGAAGATGAGTGACTTTTTCAGCAAGGCACCAAAGAAGAAGTCATGAGGCGGTACCGATTGTGGATACAGCTCTCTACTCAACTACATCTATGGGTATAATACGACACCGGAGTGGGCTTCTGACCTGGATACAAACGCGCTATCCAAAACAGCGCCGGGTCATGGATTGGATATTTATCACACCGGGTCTGCAGTTTTGGCTCCGTGGTCGTTGAAATGAAATGGAGCATTTGAAACCCTTCCTGAGAGCTCAGCTCTTCAACGAGCGCTCGCGACATTAGATCCTGGGGATCCTCTCCTGCCACCACTCGCCACCATATCCCAGGAAATCGTAAACTTGCCGTGAAGAGCAGCCTGCAGAAAATAAAGGGACGAACCGGTCATTGCGGCCCACAACTCACCTAGTGTCTCTCATCAGGAGAAGAAGCAAGGACAACAGAGACGGGAGGCCACGAAAGGTGAAGGATATCAACGATATCCTGACAAAACGCAAGAGAAAACAAAAGAAAGTCGCAATGTGGTGTGGTATAAGTCGTGGAACAGAGAAAACATGTCATATGAGCCATTTTTTACACAATAGAGTAGACATTTCCCATACCACATGGATATCACCAATCTATATACAAACAAACAAAATAGTTCGAAGCCCTGAGGGCTCTAAGAAATCGAATAGAATTATCCATTAGGCGTTGGCCTAGATGTTCAGCGCTGCACCGGTGACCCTATATGAAAGAAAGAGAGACGATTGGTTAGCGAGGACGTCTGGAATAACAACTGATCGATCGAAGGGGAAAAAAAACATACATGAATGATCCGTTAGACGGTTTGCTGATGACCATGGCCTCAGCCAGCTTCTCCTGGCTGATATCAGGGAACTTCTTGAGATAATACTCCTCTCGCAACGCCTTCGTCACAGCCTCGACTTTGGACTGAGGCAGCATATGCACCGTGCAGCCGCCCCAGCCAGCGCCCGTGAGTCGGCTGCCCCAGGTGCCCGCGCGGCGGGCGATCTCGCAGATCTCGTCGACCTCGGGACAGCTGCAGTCGTAGTCCGTCCGGCATGAGGCCTGCGACTCGTTGAGCAGCTGGCCCAGGTACTGGATCTTTTTCTCATCCAGCTTCTCGGCATTGGACAGGCAGGCCTTGAAGGCCAGCACGCGGCGCGCCTCCTTGAAGCAGTGCAGCGCCCGCTGACGGAGCAGGAACCGCTCCGCTTGGACCGGGAAGGAAGAGAGGAACTGGGATTCGAGGTCGGGGACGGTGATGTCGAGCAGTTTGGCGATCTCTTCCCGCGTGTAACCCTGTTCTTGAGAGAGCAGTTCTGTGGCAGTCTGGATGACGGCATCGAGCTGGTTCTCGAGCGGGTCGCTGAGACGGCCCTCCTTGCGCATGAACTCTTCGTGGAAGTTGCGCAGACTGTATCCCAAGGAGCTATTGTCCTTCTTCAGGGTGATCCCGTGCAGCTTCGCCAGCACCACAGCGGCGAGAGTGCACTCGGCTACCCGAAGGTTGTAGTGACGCGGAGCAGTCTCCGCCTTGTTGGAGGTGACAAAGCTCTGAGCCATGAGGAAAGTAATCTCCTCTTCTGCCTTGGGTACGGGGACGTGCTGGACGGAGAAGCTCGGGAAAAATCGAGTGTACAGCAGATATCCACGGGACGAAAAGATGGAGGCGGCCTGATCCATGCTGTTGCGAGATAGATCTGTCAGCGATAGAGTAAAAAAAAAAAGAAAGGAACTGGATAAGGACTGACCCTCCGGAATATACTCCAACTGCGCGCTCAGAGACAACAGCCAAGTCTAACAGATCTTGTTTCGAAACATCATGCTTATTGGCCTTCATAACCGCCAGCGCACTCGAGCAGACGAACGCAGCGCTGCTCGAGATCCCACCACCGGGAGGAACATTGCCATCGACAAGGACCTCGAGACTCGCCGGGGAGAAAGCCGCATCTCCGCTTCTCTGACGGAGGAACTTCAATGCACCCACCAGGCCTGCCTTGAAGTAATTGACCCACTCGTGTTTGGCCGGGTCAATCTCGACATCTTTATCACGAGGAACCGTAAACTGACGAGAGGGGAACTTTTCGGAATTTACGTTGGCGATCTTGACAAACGCGTCTGGACCTTCAGATGGGATGACTTTGACGGCGATGATGACGTCGACACTGACGGCCGTGGGCAGGACATCGTATAGGTTGTAGTCGATATGCTCGCCGATGATGTTCACCCGTCCGGGGCTTCGCGACACGAAATCGGGCCGGTGGCCGTAGAGCTTGAGAAATTGCGAGAGAAGATTCGACCAGCGAGCTTGAATCTCAGGAGAGACAGAAGTTGTAGAGGCGTCATCTGTAGCATAGACGTCTGCGATGTTCTCGGTCTGCGGGACCAGCTCTTGCGGGGTCGCCATGGCGGGGTTTCTTTATTTAGCTGCGAGCGCAAGCTCTCTTCTTCTGCAGTGAATGCGGAGGGAGGGTTTCAGAGAGACTGTGGACGCCGTAATTCAGAAGATAGCTAGCTCAGCTGTTCTTGATTCTGGTCGAAACGGATCTCTCGATGCCCAATGGAATGGATGAGAGGGGTGTTCTGCGTGGTGTGGTCTCTGACCACGCGACAGAGTGCGGGACATTCCCCGCGTTTATTTACCGCAACGTTGCAACGCTCCTCCGCCTCGGTGCGACGATCGGGAAGGCGGTGAGGGGTCAGATATCAATCTATAGATCTATCAAGATCAGAGGTTGACTGCTTACATAGGTAGTTAACGAGGCTGATACTTGGTTCCTGTGAATTAAGGAATATTGATCAATTAGCGACTCTCTCCCAGTCTGTCTTTTCGGGGAGACCTCCTTTATAGATAAAACTTCCCCCATCTTGAGTACATCCTACTATTATATTTGATATTTAATTGCCTAATAAATATAAAACTGGACTCCCGGAGTACTAGTTTTTTTTTTCCTGGATTTTTTTTTAAAAAAAAGGGATAAAATAACTCGCTACTGCCAATCATATTTAATTAATAAGACATACAGTGGTGGATGCAGGTATAGTGGTTTCTATATATTGGGACTTAGGTTTGCAGAAGCTCACATTTAGGCGACTTCTCAGTTCTGGAGGTATACTGGGAGTGGCCAGTAAGGTAACAATCACCATTATTTCTATTCTTCTCTGAGCTCTATTCTCGTATGATTAAGATTACTCGAGCTCCTTGGATTATAGTTAGGTCAGTAATGGCAATAATAAAACGTGAGTCATCTATAAGAACACGAGCGGGCGCAGTAACAACCAAATCGAGTAAGTTAAATATTCAGATTCCTGTTGTCTGGTCGAGAACGGGACAGCATCATTTTACCATCAATTCTGATTCTTCACTACCCGCACTAGCATCATTTGAATCATCTTGCAGCAGCTTGACTATCATCACAAGCTTCTTGTACTGCGTAGCTGAAGTGGACGTTTGGAATTCGTTCCCTGACGCATCAGACGGACATTTGCCAAGTCCATCCCCGGCAGGGATGACTTAACAATCCGCAGGATTCTGTGGAACATGATTACTCCGTACAGGATAGATGGACCATGCATGTCCAGTTCAGAGCGCATACAAATATTGCAGAACACAGCGGCTAGCGAAGTATCTACCTACCTAGGTACGTAGGCCCACCCCAACAATGACAGCAATACTCCGTACAGCTTCGAGTATCGACGTAATTGATAATGCGTGCAACTTGTGATGATTGGAACCGTTGAAACATGGATCGAGCTCTTCATCCTCGTAAGCCTTCTGAATATTGCATTATTACTCATTCTGCAGCCGGTCCGAACTCCGGGATCCCGTGGTGCCCCATTCTCGAATGGGGAGCTTCCGGCTGTGAGATCCGCACCTTTACTTGTTTTGCTCAGTAACTTGGAAGTTAACGAGACCAGGCATGTATGATGTCTTGTATGATGTGTCTGTAGCACCAATGATAATGGTCAGTCGGTAGTACAAAGTCTTGATGCGTAATATCCGTCAGATGGCTGGCTGATTGCAATTCTGTTGTTCCCACGTCCCCGATGATCGGAAGTGGCTCTGGCGTCTGGCCCCCGATTTCGCATTGATACCGACCGCCCGGCGATCGTTCGGTGTCATCAGCCAATAATGAGTCAGTCGTGTGGCACAAATCACGGGGAACGCTGTCTAGCTCCAAGTCTAATAGATATTATTCTTTCGCTCGCCCAGCAGCATTGCCTACTGCTCATCCTCCGCTCCCTTTCTTCCTTCCTTTGCCCGGGTGGCCTGGCTGTCGTCTGCGGTGAAAGATGATGCCTTTGAGACCCTCGAGAAGTGCCTTGCGCACTCTTCCCACGCAGAGGCAGCTGGCCTCGAGCCGGAGGCATTTCTCTGCGTCACTTGTCACTGGCGCCATCTCACCCCACCGCTCGTCTGTCCAGCGTTCTTCGGCGGTTGAGGTCGCGAAACGAGGCCAGAGCACGGCGACAGCACCTGCTCCGTGAGTGCTCACAGAAAAGAAGGAGAATTGGTTCATTGACTGACATCAATGCAACAGAGATGCTCGTTCTGCCCCCAGCCCGGCATTCAACCAAGATTCGCAGCGCAACAATGTCTCTCCCTTGCAGAACCGGAATTTGCCTGAACTCGATGACTCGTATGTATCACCTTAATCTCAATTGCTCTTTGAATGAAGCTTACGATTTATTTTCCACAGGTTCGTCGGGTTGAGCGGCGGTGAAATTTTCCATGAGATGATGCTCAGACTCGGAGTCAAGCACATCTGTGAGTCATACCGGAGATATGGAACATATGACGATCCACAATGTGCATGTATTCTGACCCTCCTGTCGCAGTTGGCTACCCTGGTGGTGCCATTCTTCCTGTCTTCGACGCTATCTATAATTCCCCTCATTTCGACTTCATCCTCCCTCGTCATGAGCAGGGTGCCGGCCACATGGCCGAAGGCTATGCTCGGGCTTCCGGCAAGCCTGGTGTCGTGCTGGTGACATCTGGCCCCGGCGCAACCAACGTCGTTACGCCCATGCAGGACGCCCTCTCGGATGGTACGCCCATGGTCGTCTTCTGCGGTCAGGTGCCTACGACGGCCATCGGCACGGATGCCTTCCAGGAAGCCGACGTCGTTGGTATCTCCCGAGCCTGTACCAAGTGGAACGTCATGGTCAAGAACGTGGCCGAGCTGCCTCGACGGATCAAGGAAGCTTTCGAGATTGCTACCAGTGGCCGGCCCGGCCCCGTCCTCGTCGACCTGCCGAAAGATATCACCGCTGGCATCCTCCGGAAACCGATCCCCATGAACAGCACTCTCCCGTCCAACCCCAGCGCCGCAACTTTGGCCGCTCGTGAGTTGAGTCGACAACACCTGGAGGCTACCATCAAGCGTGTTGCGCGCCTGGTGAATATGGCCAAGAAGCCGGTGCTTTATGTCGGACAAGGCATCCTCGCTAGCCCGGAAGGCCCTAAGCTCCTGAAGGAGTTGGCTGACAAGGCTTGCATCCCCGTGACCACCACCCTGCAAGGCCTGGGCGGGTTCGATGAGCTTGACCCCAAGTCCCTCCACATGCTGGGCATGCACGGGTCAGCCTATGCCAACATGGCCATGCAGGAGGCCGATCTGATCATCGCACTGGGTGCGCGGTTCGATGACCGTGTCACGGGAAATGTCCGCCGCTTCGCGCCTCAGGCCAAGCTTGCTGCTGCTGAGGGCCGTGGTGGCATTGTGCACTTCGAAATTATGCCCAAGAACATCAACAAGGTTGTGGAGGCCACCGAAGCTGTGGAAGGTGACTGTGCGGAGAACCTGGCCTTGCTTCTACCACAGGTGAATCCTGTGGCCGACCGACCCGAATGGTTTGCTCAGATCAACGACTGGAAAGCTCGGTTCCCGCTGTCACACTACGAGAAAGAGTCTCCGGAGGGACCGATTAAGCCTCAGACCTTGATTGAAAAACTCAGCATTCTCACCGACCCCATCAAGGACCGGACCATCATCACAACGGGAGTTGGCCAGCACCAGATGTGGGCGGCCCAGCACTTCCGTTGGCGTTATCCCCGCAGCATGATCACGTCGGGTGGTCTGGGTACCATGGGATACGGACTGCCATCCGCCATCGGAGCCAAGGTGGCTCGCCCGGATGCTTTGGTCATCGACATTGACGGAGATGCTTCCTTCAACATGACCCTGACCGAGTTGTCGACCGCGGCTCAGTTCAACATCGGGGTCAAGGTCTTGGTTCTCAACAACGAGGAACAAGGCATGGTGACCCAGTGGCAGAACCTGTTCTACGAGGACCGATACGCCCACACTCACCAGAAGAACCCCGATTTCGTCATGCTCTCCCAGTCAATGGGCGTCCAAGCCCAGCGATGCAGTCGTCCGGCCGAAGTAGAGGAGAAGCTGAAGTGGCTTATTGAGAGTGATGGTCCTGCGTTGTTGGAAGTGATGACCGACAAGAAGGTGCCCGTCCTTCCCATGGTCCCTGCGGGCAGTGCTTTGCACGAGTTCCTTGTCTACGACGAAGGTATGTTTCTGCCCATTCATACTGTATCCTTTGTGATTTTGCGCTGACCACTATCTTTACTATTCACAGCCAAGGAAAAGGAGAGAAAGGCTTTGATGAAAAAGCGGGGTGTTGCTATCTAAGACGGCAGTCATTTAAAAGTTGATTTTTGTTTCTGCCCTTTTCGCCCAGGGTATTGTTTCATTAATTTTTTTTATTGTCTTACGTTGAGTGGATATGCATGGCGTTTTTTCTCTGGTGGTTTTCTTCCGGAAAAAGTTACACGAAAGCTACGGGTCAAAAACTACAAATCGGGCAGATTGATCGCTGCCATTCTGCGGTTCGTCCTTTTCTTTTGCCTCGCTCATTTTTGTTGCAGCTTGTATGATCTTTCGATTATTTTTTGCCTGTCATCTGTACATAATGACGATTTTGATGCGTTTCGGAGACTACGAATCCGCGTGCGGGCAGTGGTAAAAACATGCAGTTTTATGGCACGAATAATTTTTTCCTCACAGAGGACTCATGAACTCGTAACTGTTTATGACCATTCTCCGGATGATTTTTCCATGGCTTTTGGACTTGATATGAGATGCCTTGTCACAGTCACGTGATTTAATAAGTCACGTGACGTCGCTGACGTGCGGAGTTGCTTCATTCTCTTGCCGCCTCCGCAAAATCGCCGCCGCTCACATTCGATCTGAGACCATCATTTAACCTTGCCTCCCATTCACTACCAAGCATCACTCTTTTCCCTAACCTTCATCCTTATCATTGTATCCATTATCATTATCGAGATGGGCTCCTAAACCATTCGACGTTGTTCATCAATCCTGTTTCTATTCCCATTCTCTTTACCTAGCAAAACGCTTACTTGTATGGCGTCGCTTCCACCAAGACATTCTGCCGCCGGCAGAAGCCGTTCCTCAGATCAAGATTCATCTGCCAGCGCCGGCGGATGGGCTGACTCTGGGGCAAACAGCGAAGCTCAGCCATCATACGAGACAGCAGAGGATTCTCAAACTGTCTTGCTCAATCGCCCGTCGTCGTCAGTCGAATCTGATGTAGCATCACCATCACCGGCGCCATCGCAATCACAAAGCGCGGCGAAAGAAAACGAAGAGAGCGATGCAGCGAGGACTGAACGACCCCGCACGGAGCACCTGGCGACACAGGAGCCACGAAAGTGCTGGATCTGCTACACCGACGAGACGGAAGACTCGCCACTCAATTCAGAATGGCGATCTCCGTGCCCGTGCGCTCTGACGGCGCATGAAGCTTGTCTGTTGGACTGGCTCGCCGATCTCGAGAACCCTCGAAACCGCAAGCGCAATGGCGGGGCAAAGATGCAGTGCCCCCAATGCAAATCCGAAATCGTCATCTCGCGTCCCCGCAGCTACGTGGTCGATCTTGTCCGGGCAGTGGAGAGGCTGGCCGGCCGGCTAGTTCTACCGGGGATGATGTTCACACTGGCAGGAACGGTCTGGGCGGGGTGCTGCGCGCACGGCGTGTATTCGATGTATTTCGTCTTTGGCACGGAAGATGCCCGGCGGATTTTTGAGGACAGCGCCGACGGGTCCTGGAATCCAGGCTTGAACCTTGGCCTTCCTCTCATTCCATTGGTGCTCATCTTCTCCCGGACCCGTTACGCTGAGGGTCTGCTGCCGGCCATCCCGGTGCTGTTCTTTGCGACACATAATCCCAGCGGGCTGGAACCACAAGGGGGCAGTCTGTGGCCGCCGAGTGCGGCCATGACTTTTGCAGCTCTTCCATACGTGAAGAGTTTCTACAGCGCCTTCTATGAGAGGGTCTTTGGGCAGTTGGAGCGGAAATGGATCGCAGAGGTCCAGCCTCGCGCGGGGGAGGAGGAGGAGGCTGAAGCCCAGCGGCAGGGTCAGGCCGGTGGTCAGGGTCGGCGACGAGCCGCTGCATTGGGCGAGATGGGTGACGGGCAGATCCTGATGGAAATCGACCTGGAGTTGCAGCTCGGGGTTGGTGATGACCAGCAGGACCATGATATCCCGCCAGACGTACCCGACGTGCCGGTGGACAACCAACAGAACGCCGATGGTCAAGGCGTCCAGAACCAAGCCGCGGGCCAGAATCGGGATCGACAGATCCTGGGCCGTCACCGGGAGGAACTGATTCACGATACCAGCAACCTTGCCGACACCATCCTGGGGGCGCTGTTGTTCCCGGCGATTTCTGCGGGCATGGGCGGGCTGTTGAAGTGGATTTTGCCTAAGTCGTGGACGACGCCACCGTCGACTCTCGAACGGGCCAAGACCGGGCTGTTACAGAGTCGATGGGGACGCAGTGTGGTTGGCGGGTGCTTGTTTGTGCTGCTGAAGGATGCATTGATTCTGTACTGTCGATGGAAGCTGGCACAGACGCACCGGAAGCGCCGAGTGCTGAATTACGACCGGGCGAAGAAGCAGGTTGTACGGTAGTCGCCAGTTGCCAGTTGGGTTTGAGCCTTTTCTTTTGCTGTTTAACGATTACGGAGTAATGATGCATTCGACGGCGTTGGGATTGACGGGTAGGAAGACTGCTATAACGATAACCCTCTACAGGTGGACCTGAGGTTGGAATAGAAACCCCAGTACATACATATGAAATTGGTAACGAAGTGCTGCCGCATACATTTCGACTGGCCAGTCGAATATTCTATATTCGATTCTGTAGAAGAAGATATCTCATCAAACAACGTACATAGTTGGACGCGCCGCATGATTGAGGCCTGTTGTCATGTCTCCGCATGAAATGAGTGCAATGTTCTTAAAAAACGCCTCCAAGACCGCATCAGCAACATTCGTCGTTTGATAGACGAAATTGAAGACCCATCTGACCAACCAGCGATTACATTCAAGTATCTTGATGATGATGGTCAAATTAGATCTTGGAAACTTTGCAAGTTGCATTCATTGAGCGTTCCTGAAAGTTGATGCGTATAGTACCACGTGACATGAGCGGGCCATCTCCGATCACCTGCGCTTAACCAACCAGTGAGGTAATAACAAAGCGCCCGTCCGCGGCTAATTCCTTACCTGAATTCGCGGGATCGATTATTTTCAGACGACAGCAGACAGACCAGACAACCGACTCCAGTACCTAGCCTTAAGCTAAGGGTGCATACATACATCATTTATTCCTCCATACAGACCCAGTACCGTTTTTTCTTTCTCCGTCCTTTTTAATCATTTCGACTCTTTCTCATTTTCTATCCGGGACGTACGTACAGTACGTTAATAACGACCATCGCAATGCGGCCGCTCTCGCCAGTCCTGGCGTCCCTCGCCAGTGTGTTCAAGATCCCTATGTCATTTTCGTCTCGACCGACGGTTACGACAGCAGCAGCAGCAGCGACTTCGCTGACGAGCAAGACGACGACAGCGTCATTCTCAACGACGAGTCCGCTGGCGAAGCGAAACAAGGGCAATGTCAAGCTTGATAAGAGAATCAGTACGCAGCACTCTCCCCCCCCCTTCTTCCCCCCTTGTTTTCTTTACCTGTCAATCGACAGAAGTGAAACTGACTTATTTTTTCCCCCAGCTCTAATCCGCTACTTCCTCTACCACCCCCTCACGCCCCGCCCCCTCCGCTTCTCCCGCAACCGCTACCTCCGCCACTGGACCATCCACCGCGCCTGGCACCTGTACCAGGCCAAGCTGCGAAAGGCCAAGGAGCTGGAGCTGCAGCGGCAGTACCAGGCCATGTCCGCGGCATGCGAAGAGCTCCGAACGGGCTGCGGCCCNGTGGAGCGAAGCTCTTCCGCATTGCGATGAACAAGCGGGGCGTGTTTACGGATTTGTTCCCCATTGAGTATGGACGACTTCAGACGGAGTATCCGAGTCGGGAGGGGTGGAACCATGATTGGAAGAGGATGTAAATTAATAACAATCTTGATTAATTAAAATTGAGAATGTGGGTTGAGTTGGGATTGGGTTGGGTTGGGTTGAGTCGGGTTTCCAATTCGAAGGAAAATCCTGCTTTGTGAAAGAAAGAAAGAACGAAAGACGTTGGACTTGGGTACATACGTATGTATGTACAGTACCTATGTTTGTCTATGAGCTTGCTTTCAGTCCAGACGGCGGATGGTGAACTGCTCTCTTCTTTTTCTTTTTGTTTCCTTTTTGTATATACATGTATATTACGAATGCAGAGAGGGGAAAAAAAAGAATCGACTGACTGACTGCGTGACTGACTGCCTGCCTGAATAATGAGTATGTTTCTGTATCCCGGGGGATAGTATCATGTTATCATTCCTTAGGTAGAACCATTTACTTATTCACTCCTTTCCTGCTTTTCTTTTCTGTCTTCGACGATTATTAATTGAGCTTGGAGGGAATCCTGCTAAAGAATACTGGGACTGGCCTATTTTTACTCCTTATACTGTACTATACTTATGGGCTGTGGCTGTAGCTGTGGCCGGGATCATTTTCTTGAATGGATGGTATGGTATGGTAATGGTATGGTATCTTATTCTGCTCAATTCCTGCAGTGTTCGCACTGGGAAAATAAATAAGAAAGAAGGGTAGTTTTAGTTTAGTAGGTAGTTTCTTCTTGTGCGTTTTTCTTTCTGTATGTTCCTGACACATCATAAAGGAGCGGGTAGTAGTAGATCATGATGAGGGAAGTAGAAGGGTGGGAAGATAGGAAAAAAAAAGAGAAAAGAGTGCTATAGACACTGAAACTGGCGTATTTACTATTTGTACTTATATTTACTGTGACTTGGTGTATTTTTTTTTTAGGTTGATGGATAGTATCTTATTCTGCTCAACTATGCAGTCTTCTCTTTGGAAGAATAAAGAAAAAAAAAAGGAAAAAAGAGAGGCCCAGTCCAGTGGTTATTTTCTTCTCGTGCGTCTTTCTTTCTTTCTCTCTGTCTGTTGTTGATGACTCGTCATAAGGAGCGGGTAGGTAGGTCGTGAAAGGAGGAAGATAGGAAGATCAGAAAAAGGAGATCATCAGACACACATGAAAAGAGAAGGAAAATAAGGAACGACGGAGACGGTCGGAGATAGGCCAGTGATCATCAAGTCAAACCAACTAGGGGTGCAGACAGTCGCTTCGAAAGACAGCACAGCAGAGAAGACGCGACACAAGACAAGGAGAAGCGAAACGAAAGACATCGACACGCTACAGCATCAGAAAGTCATGCACGTATGCAACCAACCAAGCAAGTAGACAATTATCGACCCGAAAAGAACGGAATGGACCAATCAATACACAGGCAGAGAAAAAAAAACCGAATTTTTCTGTAAACCTCAACCAAAAGGATATCGATCAATCGAATTCACAGTCACAGTCACAGACACAGACACAGATACAGGCAGGTAAAGTACTAGTTGCAGGCATAAACATAGACAAATGATGAACGCCGCATAAACGCCACTGATGCGAGAACGGTTCAACCGGTCGGTCGATCAGATCAGTCCAGTCCAGCACTCACGGTTCGGTTCTTCTTCAGCTGTTTTCTTCCTCGAACCGGATGTAGAGTGCCATGAACGAGAGGATGAGGGAGAATGACATAGTCGATGCGTGATAGAGGTATAGTCGTGGAAGGAGTCAGGATGGGATGGAACGAGGACGGGCTGCCAGCCAGAGCCCAACAAGTGAATCCGAACCGAGATCGAGGGAGAAAGTCATCGGCTGTTGCATTGCTGTTGCTGTTGCATCCGTCATAGTATAACGCAGCAGGAGTTCCTCTGCTTGTCAAACGTCAGAAGCGCGGCGCGCGTCGCCGCCTCGAACACGTCGTCCACTCCCTCGCCCGTCAGCGACGAGCATTCGAGGTACTTTCGTGCTCCGATCTGAGCAGCCGTGTCGCTGCCTTCTTTGGGTGTCACGAAACGCTGCGATTTCTTGCGCATCTCCTCGATTGCTACCGGGTCTTCACGGAGATCCTTCTTCAACCCGACGAGAATGATGGGAACACCAGGACACCGCTCGTTCGCCTCCTCGATCCACTGCCATTCGTCAGACTCTAGTCTATAGGATACTGCTGGGTAATCACTGACCTTATGTCGGACATTCTCCAGGGAGTCCGGCGTGTCGACGGCAAACCCAATCAGCAGCACGTGCGCTTTGGAGTATGCCAACGGCCGTAGTCGCTCGTAATCTTCCTGACCAGCAGTATCCCATAGTGCCAACTGCACCGAACGACCATCCACTCTACAGTCGGTCACGTAGTTCTCGAAAACCGTCGGAACCTGATGTCACGAGACGACGTCAGATTAGAACCACAGCCTCCTCCAATATAGACTACCAACGCGATATCAGGGGTGTCTGCTACTCACGTAATGCTGTCACAAGCTCATCGTTAGACAACAACTCCATAAGATCATCTGATTGGGATCGTACTCACTGTTGGAAAGTACCCCAGCGTAAACACGCTCAGCAGACTCGTTTTCCCACAGGCACCGTCTCCGATAATGACCAGCTTCCTAAAGGCACGTCATACAGTTAGTGACATATTTTCCATCTCATGGCTGTCCGATCCACCCGTCCTAAGACCTATCAAGGAAAGGCGGTTCTCCAGTCGAAAGCAAGGCCTGTGGGGTGCACAGGACGTAAGATACACCTCAGAGTCTCAGGCATCGCCAGCAGACTCTATCTAGCCAGGGAATTTCTTTCGACTATCTCGAGTCCCTTCCTTCCCGCTGAGGGGGCGTCCAACGTACCTCCGCATCACGTTGTCTGTCGGTTGTTGGGCCATGGTGGGCGACTCAGGACGATGATCAGGGAGCAACGATCTAGTCACGGTCCAGCGTCAAGTCAATTGCACACCCACAGACATGAGATCAGCCGCAAACGCAACAGAGAGAAATCGCAGCACTCACAGCGAGCACTGTGTCGGGCTGAGAGGTGGGTGGGAGGGTGCAGTCAAGTGGATGCAGTGTTCTGTTCTGGATGCAATGTAATTACGTACGATCCGGCAATGCAGAGAGGCCGATGCCAGCTAACAAGCTACCTAATTGACGTCCGGCAGGAACACTGGCAGGAGGTGGAGGAGGAAAACCAGAGTAATGGAGTCCAAGGTGGGCTTTCTTTTTCTAATATAATAAACCTGGCTTTTTTCTCTTCTTCTAGCGGGCAGCCAGGTCAGCACGGGGTAGACTGTCTTAACTCCAGACGACGATGGGCCCGGGGCTGCGTGGCTGAGCGTTCTTGTCTCAGAGCGGGTGAACGCCTCAGCAGTGAATGATCGAGGAAACAACACGCGCACTGCGAAAACAAAAAGCAAATAGTAAGAAACCACGCGCTCTACTCCGTTCTCCGTACAGGTCTGGACCACTGCAATGGAATTATCAGCCACCTTATCTAGGTGGAGGGGTTCTCCCTAACTAATAATCACTAATCAACGAAGACTCTCGATTAGACACTGCTGTCGCCAAGTAAATAATTAAATAATTAGTGAGTGATCTTGGCATGAATCCGTAGAGATGCAATCAGTCAGTCAGGAGTCATGGCCGAGTTCGAGTTATGGCCCTGTGGGCATCCTGGGCATCCTGGGCATCCTATCCCGCCTCCACCTCAGCCCTCTGTCCGTGTCGATCAGGCTGTCAGCCATAGTCCGTATCACTATCGTAATCTAAATCGGTTCCTGCCTTGCCTGATCAGGCCTCGGGGTTGGCCCTTTTTCTCGGCTTTTTTGCTGCTGTTGCACTTCGCTTGCGGCGTCTAAAGCGCCCGCCTTGTCGCCAGCGGCTTTCGGGCCAGCCAGAGCCCAGCAGCCTGCCCGCGTTAAGATCCACCATCCAAATCACCGTTTGATCCCATCTCCGTCCACCATACCACCACACGCATCCCGCTGGCCTGCTGCGCAACGATCCAGGCCCTTACTCCAGCTTCTCGCCTGTCCTGTTGACCTTCCGATACGACCTTCGTCCTCCGCCCTCTTCCCGCCTTTCCTGTCCTATCCTATCCTTTCCTGCAGTCCGCCGGCGGCTTGGGACCTTCCCCTCCTTCCAACGTCCTCCTCCATTCCTTTCCTCACGGCCGCCTCTCCTCCGCTACAGTTGCCTCTGGCCTGTCTCAGATCCGTGGAGTGTCTTCACTGCCGGTCCTCCTGGTTGCTCCCTCTGGTCCTGGTGCTCCGGTCGTAGGGAGGGTCTTTGCGGCGGCCTGGATGTTCCTTGTCGCACCGCCATTCTGACGGGCTCCGTTGTTCTGTATCAGACAGCGGCATGCCTGCTACTCTCCATCGACCTACCACGGCGCCAAGCAATTCGCCTGCACGGAGTGTGAACACCAACGCGTCTACGTCTTCAAGTTCCCTGCACGACAACAAACCCTCCCCTCCCTCATCTCCCGCCACTGAGCTCCCTGCATCGATTTCCACTTCGACTTCCACTTCCGACCTGCGGTCGTCTCATCCCGAGACCATGGCGCCATCCGTGAACCGGAAAAAGCAGAAGCGACGGCAGAAGCAGGCTGCCCGCCTCGCCGCCGAGCAAAAGCTCCCGAACGGGGACGTGTCGACAGAGCCGACAGATCAGGATGGAAACGCTCGTCGCAACAGCGGAGAGCATGCCGATTCGGACGTGGAGGATGGCGAACACCATGACCATGCCAACCATGAAGAACAGCACGGGGACGAGGCCCATGCCTCCGGCGGCGCGGTGAATGGTAAAGCTCCGGAGGAGCAGGAGTCCAAGACGACGAAGAGTTCCAAGAAGAAGAAGAAAAAGTCCAAAAAGGATCGCTCGCAGACTGTGGGCGACGAAAGCTCGACCCCTCTTTCAACGCCATCCGCCTCCACAAACCGACAACCGCAGAATAACACATCCCGTCCATCGAAGAAGTCGTCAAAGGATCGCATCTGGAACACTTCCACCCAGGAAGAACGCGAAAACATCAAGAAGTTTTGGCTCGAGTTGGGCGAGGAAGAGCGCCGCGCGCTCGTGAAGGTGGAGAAGGATGCCGTGTTGAAGAAGATGAAGGAGCAGCAGAAGCATTCGTGCAGCTGTACGGTCTGTGGGCGGAAGCGGACAGCTATCGAGGAGGAGCTCGAGGTGCTGTACGACGCCTACTATGAAGAGCTTGAGCAGTACGCCAACAACAATCAAGGTGCCTTCGAGAATGGTGCCCCGATTGTCCCCCCACCCCGCTTATATCAACCTCGTCTACATTCTCTCGACCGGCATACGCACCTCCATGGTCACCATCACCCTTCGCAGGGGCGGGTCCATGAGTTGCCCGATGACGAAGAAGAGTTGGAAGAGGATTATGACGAGGACGACGAAGATGACGAGCCATACAGCGACGACGACTTGGAAGATGAGGCCAGCCGCAATGCTCGAGCGGACTTTTTTGCCTTCGGGAATAGTCTCACCGTAAAAGGTACCTGAGTGTTTCATCCCTCACGGCGTTTTCGAGTGAACCCGATGGCTGACTTGGCACTAGATGGGATTCTCACCGTGGCAGATGACCTCTTAAAGAATGATGGCAAGCATTTCATCGACATGATGGAGCAGTTGGCTGAACGCCGCATGCAACGCGAGGAAGATGCCCAGTACGGAATGGCTGCGGCGCACCAATCTCTCCACGCGGGCCACAACCATGGACCTCTCGATGAGGATGACTA
Source organism: Rasamsonia byssochlamydoides (assembly GCF_041956645.1). Lineage (NCBI taxonomy): Eukaryota > Fungi > Ascomycota > Eurotiomycetes > Eurotiales > Trichocomaceae > Rasamsonia > Rasamsonia byssochlamydoides. The sequence continues at coordinate 418,511 of NW_027192384.1, read as the reverse complement.
CGATGACGAAGAGGACGACGACTACGACAGCCAGGACGATGAGGAATACGAAGAAGATGAAATGGTTTGCTCCGCCAGTAGATTACGAATTTACCTATGGAATCACGGCACTAACCCGTGCTGTCTAGGATGCAATGACGGAAGAGCAACGCATGGAAGAAGGGAGACGCATGTTCCAGATCTTTGCTGCCCGAATGTTCGAGCAACGAGTCTTGACGGCATATCGGGAAAAGGTCGCCGAACAGCGACAGGAACTGCTCCTTCAAGAATTATTGGAGGAGCAGAACTTGAACGAACAGCGCTCGGCGAAGAAAGCCCGTGAAGCCCAGAAGCGAAAAGACAAGAAGAGACAACAAAAACAGGCTCGTGAGGAAGAAAGGGCTCGACGCGAGGCGGAGAAAGCGGCCGAAGAGGCAGCCGCTCGTGCTCTCGAGGAGAAGAAACAGGAGGAACAAAGACGAAAACGAGAGGAGCAGCGAAAGAAGAAAGAGGCCGAGAAGAAAGCACAAGAAGAGGAGCGTCTCCGAAAAGAAGCGGAGAAGCAGAGGCGACTGCAGGAGGAACGCGAGCGGCAAGCCGAACAAGAGCGCAAGCACCGCGAGCAGAAAGAACGCGAAAAGAAGAAGCGTGAAGAAGCTCGGAAGAAGGAGCGTGAGGAGCGCGAAGCCAAAGAGAGGGAACAACGTGAGAAGAAAGCCAAGGAGGAACGGGAGCGAAAGGCCCGGGAAGAAGAACAGGCGAAGCGAGAGAAGGAGGCTGCTGCGAAGGCAGAGCAGGAGGCGAAGGAGCGAGCGAAAAGCGAAGCGCAGGCTGCGCCGCCATCTCAGCCCACTGCCCCTGGTACGAAACGACCATCACAACCTGGCCCTGGGACGATTCCTGTGCCACCGGGTTTGCAGCACCCCCAGGGTACCTCCGCCGTGCATTCTCCGCATTTCCAGGTCGCGACGCCCGTCGTGCCCAAGGCCCCGACGCCCGCCCGTCCCCGTCAGCCATCGCAGCAAGGATCCCACACGTCGTCGCCGCATTCCCAACCAGCGACCGCTACCGAGCCTCTGTCCTCGATCTCGCCGCAGACGTTGCCCTTGTCACAGTCGTCTGGCACTCCGACTAGCTCTTCCGGCAAGATCGGTCTTCCTCAACAACCGGTTCTGCATCATCCTCAACCCTCGGCGCCCTTGTCTCCGTTGGGAGGCGCAGGCAGGTCTCATCCGCTTGGCTTCCCTACCATGAATGGGTTACCTACACATCCTCCGCCCGGCATATCCGGGATACCGCCGCGTCCCATCGGCCATGAGAACATCCCATTATACCCTCCGCATTCCGGGCCCGTCGGGAGTCAATTTAGGGGCTTTCCTACACCGAATGGAATTCCCATGCCTCCTCCGGGTATCAGCCCTGGTCGCCCAGTGCAACCGCCTGGTCGAGGGTTCCCTCTGGATAACTTACCGTTTTCCGGACAGCCGCCTGTTCCAGGGCCAATATCCACCGCTCAACCGACAGGACGATCTCAGGGACATTCCAGACAGGCGTCGGGCTCCTTTGAGAGATCGCCTCTGGAGACTCAAGCTCAGACGCTCCCGATTTCCAGACCAACTCCCATCAAGCGTCCCTCGAGTTCGGGCCCGCAGAAGGAGGGAGAGAAGTCGGGGCAGTCGGATGTGGATGAGTTGAGTGCTCAGTTAGGTAGCAGTGCGCTTCTGGACGATACCGACATTCCCTTTACGTCCAATCTGTCCCAGTCCCTACCTGGTCCACCACCTATTCCAGGTCCTTTTGGGCCATCTCGTGCAAGCTTCGGTGCTTCCCCGTTGTTTCCAGACCCGCTTGGTGGTAAGTGCTGTGATGAAGGCCAACAGAAAGGCAGACTTTTCACTAACATTTTGTCTGTAGCGCCAAAGCATCCAAGCTTTTCAGGAACAGGAGGCACCTGGAGTACGCAGGGTCCGTTTGGAGTACCCCCATTCCCAGGAGCATCCACTTGGGGTACTGGAACTGGTTAGTTATTTAGCAAATTCCCCCAAGTGATCGACTTCATGCGTTAACGTCGTCTAGGTGGCGGTTGGCCTAATCACGCATTCGGTATTGGCGGCCATCATCGGGCGCACACTTCCCGTCCTGTCGCAATTCGGCTGTTGGTCATCCAAGCATGCAAAAACCTGAATGCCATGAGCCCGTCCAAAGGTGCATCCGGCTTCCATGATGTCAACAAAGTGCTTCGTCAGGTCGAGCAATTGAAGCCGCCCAACGAACCTCCTATATCTCTCAATGAGATGCTCGATATCTGTGACACAGAGGGCAATCCCCAGAATGGTGGTGGCTCCTTCACCGTCAAGGAAGAGGGAGATGCCAAATTTGTCAAATTTGAGCCAGACACCAACAGCGCACTATCGAGTCATCGTGGGAGTCTCGTACCGGGTGATATTGGCAGTCCTGTTCCCAGCAGCAGCCTACCAGCCTTTGGTGGGTTCGGCGCAGCCTCCGGGTCTAGACAGTTCACCTCGCCGACGAGCTTCTAGAACCTTTCTTCCTTTTATTCGTCTTTTCTGAAGATTAGCTAGTGGACTTCTACAGTTGATCTAGCTTGTCGTTCTTCTATCTCATGAGTGAGTCGGGTTTTCAAAGCTCATTCAAGGCATTCAGGCGTCCTGTCGTACGTCTGTGTTGGCTGGCTCTGCTGGGTTTCGGGCTGTTTGCGTCTTGCGTCTTCTTCGTGTGTTGTCATTTTCCCACTTATGCAGATATTCCCTCCGAGGTCCCACTACTCCGCGCTTTAAAAGCCATTGCATGTCAGGGTCTCATCCTTGGTGTTTTCACGCAGCATCATGCCATCAGCTCTTGTGGAGTTTCTTTTCTGATGGCTCTTATTTGAATGGGATCAGTTCGCCCCTTCCTTTCCCGCCTTTTGCTTTCTTTCCGAAGCCGCATCGTATGCGTCGTTGCTGGAACCTACTCTTGTCACCATTTTTTGCCTTTCTCGCTTTTCCGTATTGTGTACTGTATGTAGTCCAGGAAGGGTAGTTTGTCGTTCTAGGTTGCCGAGGCAGGCAAGGAAAAGTAAACGACAACATGACCAATGACCAAATCATGAAACAGTTTCGATGACTGTTTCACCATTACGATTTCCCTCATCCTGGCTCATCCTGGTATCTTCGAACTCGTTGACAGTCTCGCTGTTCGCCAGTAGTCTCTTGTCAAGCCCCAGCTTAGATGACGTAATCAATCTTCATCATCGATCATGCGTTTGTCAGTGCTCTGAATGACTGTAGATCATATCAATCAGAAAGAATGAGGTGTATAATGACCGCAAGAACCTGCATAAAGAACCTTGCAGAGATGCACTGATAAGGCCTGAGTTCCCTAGTACAGTCGTACTGCCTGACGTCGAGGTTCCTGGTTTAGCGCAGGGACGCTAACTCGCGGCTGGGTGGGCATTGCCGTCTATCATCGCGGTGAGCTCGTGCATCATCAAATGAACAACCCAACTACCAGCCCTCTCCCTCCCCCCTTCCACCGCGCTGCTTGTACAGGTTAATGGAGCGATAGTTGCTGTGCGGAAGGATTTCAAGGGCTTTTCACGCTCCGCAACGGTGATTGGAATTCTCCTTGGTGTCAGCTGCCGACCCGAAGCTCCTCAGCACAATGTCCAGCACGCCCAACCCCTCCGAGGACCAAGGTCGCCTGCTCGAGGAGGCCTTGGGAGTGGTGCGACAGCAGTCGCATATGATGCGAAAATGTCTGGAGACTCCCGGCAAGTTGATGGATGCTCTCAAATGCGCGTAAGTTTTGATTCTCTGGATCTGCAGGCAGCCAAATTCGGCGATTGACATTTCAAATCATGGCTAGTTCGACCTTTGTTTCCGAGTTGCGCACGTCGAGTCTGGGCCCGAAGCAGTATTATGAGTTGTACATGGCCGTGTTCGATGCGCTACGACATCTGGCCGTGTACCTGCGCGAGAACCACCCGGTGAACCACCTGGCCGATCTTTACGAACTGGTGCAGTATGCCGGCAACATCATCCCTCGACTCTACCTGATGATCACCGTGGGTACGGTCTACATGTCTATCCCAGATGCCCCCGTCAAGGAGATCATGAAGGATATGATGGAGATGAGTAGGGGTGTACAACACCCCGTCCGCGGGCTGTTCCTGCGATATTACTTGTCCGGACAGGCGAGAGATCATCTACCCACCGGAACGGGTGATGGGCCGCAGGGAAATCTCCAGGACTCCATCAACTTCATCTTGACCAATTTCGTTGAGATGAACAAACTCTGGGTTCGGTTACAACATCAGGGACATTCGAGAGAGCGCGAGCAAAGAACACAGGAGAGACGGGAATTGGAGCTGTTGGTAGGGAGTAACATCGTTCGGCTGAGCCAACTAGTGGACCTGGAGACCTACAAGGCCGCAATCCTGCCAGCTTTGCTAGAGCAGATCGTCCAATGTCGCGATGTCTTGGCGCAGGAGTACCTTCTTGAGGGTGAGTAGCCAGTAGCCATGCTCAGTATCAAGTGCAATCACTAAGCCATATTTGCAGTGATTACGAAGGTCTTTCCTGATGAATATCATCTTCACACTCTCGATCTGTTGTTATCAAACATTGCCAGACTCAACCCGCACGTTGATCTGAAAAAGATCGTGATCGGCCTGATGGATCGCTTGTCATCGTATTCCGTCAGGGAAACAACAGAGGATCCAGCCAAACGGAAGGAGAAGGAGGAAGAGGCAGTGGCCAGACTACTGGGGAGGCTGCAAGTTTCTGATGGAAAAGAACCGGCTGGCGAAGCGGTACAAGAAAACGGCACAAAGCTGGAGCAATGTCCCGAGGAGAAGGCGAAGGAACCAGCTGCAGCTGCGAACGGGGCAAAACTGATTCCGGAGGACATCAAGCTCTACGAAATCTTCTACGACCAAGTAGTGAATCTGATCAAAACTCGGGGCCTGCCTATCCAAGATACGATCGCTCTGCTCGTATCGCTCGTCAATCTTGCACTCAACATCTATCCGGACCGACTAGAATACGTTGATCAAGTGCTCGAATACGCAACACAGAAAACATCCGAACATGCTGACCAGGCTGACTTGCACTCTACACCTGCGCAGCAAAACCTGTTGAATCTCCTCCTTGCCCCACTTCGTTCATACGCCTCCATCTTCACGGCACTGGCCTTGCCGCACTATATTCCGCTTCTTACTAGCCAGTCATATCCCACTCGAAGGGCTGTCGCTACCGAGGTCATCAGGAACATCTTGCACAACAAGACCAAGATTACAACGGCAGAGAATCTGGACCGAGTCTTGCAGGTTCTCCGAGTTCTGATCAAGGAAGGGATTCAGCATCCTGCAGGATATCCGGGGCTGCAACAACGACGTGGAGAGACGGACGAGACGATCGAGGAGCAAGGATGGCTTGCGAGATTGGTCCACCTGATCCAAGGACCTGACAATGAGACTCAGCTGAAGGTAGGTCAGAAGATATGTGTCATATCTGTCTGCAGGCAGCAGACTAATGTCTTGATCAGCTCCTTCAGGCAACTCGGGCGGCCTATGCGGATGGCAACGAGCGCATTCGATATACGACTCCGGCGATCGTCACGGCGTCACTGCGACTGGCGCGTAAGTTGAAAGCGCGCGAGCACTACGACGACAACTGGCAATCGCAATCTTCGACGCTTCACCGGTTTTTGCATCAGTGTATCAGCAATCTCTATCAACGAGTAAATAGCCCTGGTTGCGCCGAGCTGGCACTGCGTTTGTTTGTGATGTGCGGCGAGGTTGCCGATCAGACCGGTTTCGAGGAGGTCAGCTACGAATTCTTCGCGCAAGCTTTTACTATCTACGAAGACGCGATCAGCGATTCGCGAGCGCAATTCCAGGCCGTGTGTATCATTGCCAGCGCGCTGCATGGAACCAGAGGGTTCTCGAAGGAAAACTACGATACGTTGATCACCAAGGCGGCCTTGCACGGAAGCAAGCTGCTGAAGAAGCCGGACCAGTGTCGGGCGGTGTATCTGGCCAGCCACCTCTGGTGGGTGGTAGAGAACCCTCACCGAGGCGAGGAGAATGCGAAGAACGTAGGTGTCAATTTCGTTATGACTGGTCTCGAATTTCCCCTACTAACCTTCGTCATCTAGCTCTACCGCGACGGCAAGCGTGTCCTCGAATGCCTCCAACGCGCACTCCGCGTCGCCGACGCCTGCATGGACACAGCCGTCTCCGTCGAGCTCTTCGTCGAGATCCTGAACCGCTACGTCTACTATTTCGACCAGCAGAACGAGACAGTGACGACCAAGTACCTGAACGGCCTGATCGAGCTGATCCACTCGAACCTGCAGACGGACGATGGCGAGGCGAACCCGAGTCTGGAGAACCCCAAACGGCATTTCCAGCGCACGCTGGAGTATATCCGGTCGAGAGAGTATGAGGGGGTTGTGACGGAGCCGAGGCAGTGAAGTAGAGGAAATAAAGAGGGGCTGGGCTGTCGCCGTTGCCATTGTCTTAGATACGATATGATATGATACGATACCTGCCTGGATGATGGATGATGGATTGTGTAGATGAGATGATAAGCAAGTGACCGGCGTGTAAAAAGATAGTCTTCCTTTCTTCTGGAGAGGTGAGAGGTGAGGTGTCTGTCTGTCTGGGGAGGCTGTTTCCCAGTCGCTTCTCACTTCATTCAATTCTTTTTTTTCTTCTCGTTTCTGTTTCTTCCTAGGTTAGGGGAGAAGCTATGAATGAGTGGATGGACACTGTGTAACGAAGTCGGCGCAATCTTAGATTAGTTTAGCAAGCAAGCAAGTACCCCTTTTCTTTCTCTTATCTTCCTTTCCCTTTTCATTTTCTTTCCCCTTCTTCTTTTTATTTTATTGTTGGCGGACGACATAGATACCTAGTTCAGATTCACCAAGAAGTTGGTGTCATAGCACCTCTTTTCTTTTTTGTTACTTTATCCGCTTTCACCGAACGAATCTATCCTCCTCCCATTGCACTTAGATAGGCAGATAGATAGATAGATAGGTAGGTAGGTAGGTAGATAGATAGATACAGGCGGATAGGCTGCAGGCACAGGCCCATTCAAGGGTTCCAGACCCGGACACTTTTGTATACAACTTAGGCGACTACCTACCCAGGTAGGTAGGTAGGTAGGTTATTCAGACACCTGGGTAGTCGTCTACTAGCTGTAGTGCTTCGTGCCTAGGTAGCTAAATTAAATCAAATTAATTCATTAATCAATCAGCTCATTGTTCAATCTGCTGAGAACCTGTTGTATCCTACGATCCAGATCCAACACCCAGCAATAATATACAAAAAAAAAATAAAAGCCAGTCGATGGGCGGAACTAAACCTGTTTTAATTTAATCAAAAAGGGTCTCTGTCTATCCGTTTGTCTATATTCTGTCTATCTATGTGTCTGTATGTCGATGTTGGCTGTTAGATGAGTGCATTTAATAATATTAATTTTATATTTCTTCCTTGAACGTATGTTTTTCCATTAAAGTGACTTAGTTACTTCCTTACTTCCAATACCTGAGTTGAGGGCCCAAGGCTGATGTTGATGATGATTCATCGGGTTCCAGTGTTGGAAGAATCAATCTTTATTTTAATTCCATTTTCCTCCTTTGCCTCCCAAACTTACATATGATCCTTAGTGCCGATGGTGCAGCCCTGGAGCAAGTTAACCGGTTCCAAAAAAGAGAATAAGGTGCAGCTTTTTGATCCAATTAGGGAACAGATCTAGAGGTCCTCTGAGCCCATTATTGTTCTATTGAGAGTCTAACTAAGTAACTTTTTACTTACAAGTCCTAAGTCATAATTCTTCTATATAGGGAGGACAAGAATTAATTACCCATCGACTTTTTTTTTAAAAAAAAAACTATTTAGTCATAGAACCATCAAATCGCGTTGAAACATCCAGAAGTACTACCACAACCCATAGTGCTCGGTCCAAGGACCATTCTGGGATAATAAGCACGGCTAGGGCATCAATCGATCCTGATTCTTTTGTTTGCTTCTATTCGTGTTCACTTAGTTCGCATCGGAGCATTATGTATCCAGTTCCATACGTTATTCTGTACCTCGTGCACGCGATTCGAGATGGTAGCACAATGACACGACTGCTCAATCCAGTCCAGTTCATCATCATCATCACGCATTCATACTCTGCTTTGGTTCTGATTGGTCTGGTTAATTCTATATATACGGAAAAAAAAATTGGAGAGAAAATGGAGAGAAGATCAAAAAGTGTGTGCCTTCCTGCCATTTTTTTTTTGACATGATCTGCTCTTGATTATGTGTGGTTATTCCAAGAATTACACACTGTGAATGGATATGAATATAATTTATTTTCGGGTTGTAAGTACAGTGCAGTAGTGTAAGTATAAGTGTAGCGAGGTTGTTTTAACTTCAATATAGTGCTAGTCATAGCCGGGGTGATTGTAGTGTACAGATATATATTCAAACTCTAACTGCAGTTTCAACCCTGAAAGGGCTTCGATTCGATTCGATTCGGTCCCGAGTCCGGAGAAGGCCGATGATGGGGAAAAAGCAAAGAACTTGCGTGCTCTCGTTTATTTTGTTTTGATTTGTTTTGTCTTGATGACATGACATGACATGACATGGTATGGCCGGGAGATGCCGTCGCAGCCGACGTTTCACAGCACAGTACAGCACAGCGAGCAGGGAGAGGGTGTATTCGTTGGTTGGTCTGGTCTGGTCTGGTCTGCCTCCATATTTAGGTATATATGTACGGGGTATGGACCTAGGTAGTGAAAGACCCGAGACGAGACGAGACGAGACTAAACAAAACGAAGCAGCAAACAAGCCTCGATGCCTTTCGGCTGACTGTTGGATACACCTGACGATATAATCAATGTAACGAGATGAGATGCCTCTATCAATTCTCTCGTCGGGACAATAATGACGATGATGACGACGACAACAATACCCTTGTCTCCCTGTGCGACACAACACTTCGTGTAGGGGTCACACGAACCACGCATCCCGTGTCCACTTGGATCCTGGACATCCGCTTCGATCGAGAGTTATGTTAGTTATTTAGTTATTTCTTTGAGAGATGGGTTCTAGAGAGCAGATGTAGGTGGTTGGGGTATTGTAGGGAACAGTCCTTGATGTGAATTTAATTAACTATGAAAAAAAAAAAAGACGGTAACAAATGGAATTTAAATTTAAAGACAGACTTAATTTAAGGTGTTTCCATACATGGTATATCCTTTTTCTCGGAATATTCTCTGTAGAACTAATATTACACCTACCAAGCTGCGCAAGACAATTTAAATGGCCAACGCATGCTTCTGCGAGATCTGCTGACCAACTCGTCTGGTGAGGTGTTACGAGGGCGCATCTTGCAGACGCGGAGTATACAGCCCCTATTGCCGGAGTTATGTATGTACGTACTGTACATATGTACTGTACCTGGAGAAGGCCTCGAACACTCTCTCGGTTACCATAGTCTCGTCTACGAGAGGCGCCCCAGCCAGGCATAACTCTGCCCCCGATGTGGATGCTGCAGAACTTTGACAAAAACAAAAGTAAGGTGCTGCCCCGAGTTACATACATTACAAAATTCTGCAGCTACAGCTAGGCTGAGCTAACAAACATACCACGATGATGAATGTGCCCCACTGACTGACTGACTGGTTGATTGGGGCCAAGGCGCTTACCGAATCAAATCTGATTTGTAGGCGATTACAGCCAGCCGCAGGGCTGTTGTGACACTCTCGTCGACGACGTTTCACCACGTTGTTCTCGAAGGTGCTGACGGACTCCCCGAGTTGATTGATGTTGTCAAGGCTGTCCTGGCAGGGTCGTATATCGCTCTGGCCCTATCGGCAGGAGCATGACAGGTAAGGAGATTTTGGAACGAGTATCAAGAGAAGTTAATCAGTCAACAGTCACCAGTCACCAGTCACCAGTCGACCATACGATATATTTCGATGAATTCACAACTGGACTTCCAGGCTGGCCACGATGGTGATAGTCCACGGAGATAGCCGGCTACTTATATGTATGCATGTATGTGCATACATACATACTTCAACACGCAGAATGATGCGCCACCAATCATCATAATTGACAGCGCTAGACCAATCCCAACAGACGCCATAGGCTGAGATTCAAACTCGTGGCGAGGGTCGGAACATGGAGGTGCGCGCATGCAGCTGCCTATCACAAGACAGAACGTCGATTGCTGACCGGAGAAAGGAGATTAGGGCTGTTCATGAGACAGGCGAGCAAGTAACACAGATGGAAGGAATCCCTGCATCAGAATGGAGACGTTAGCTGAAGTGGTTGATGCGAAACGAAACATCCATGGCATGGCTACTCTCCGAGGGTCTTTATAAACAGAAACGAGCAGGGTCAGACTGGTGACCTACAAAACCTGGACAGATGTCTATCATCAGCAATATCATCAGGCTTTCGGGGGAGAATAGCTGCAGCCAAGTGACTGCCATGTCAACTCCAGAAAAGATGTCTCAACCTCCCAAACTCAAACTTCGATCGGCGTGCGATGCCTGCCATCAGGCCAAAGTCAGATGCACTGGAGGATCTTCCTGCCTCCACTGCCGGAATCACAAACAGGAATGCCATTACAGCTATGCGGCGCGCATCGGCAAGCCAAAGGGGAGCCGCAACCGCAAGACGCTGGCACGACTGCAATGCGCAGGTCTGGCTGGACGTGAGGGAAACAAGACGGTCAACTCGGTTGCTATAAGGCAGAGTGCCGGTCTTCCAGCAGTGGCCGTTGACAGTTCCTTTGAGTGGAATCCATCAATGGTGGCTCCGACGTGGATTGACAATGAGAATCAAAGCGTTCCTATAGTCCATCCTCCAGCCTATCCCCTCTTGTCTCGGCAATCGGAAGATGTCTCCTATACCTGGTTGTGGCCACCGCCTTTTCCTCTTTCTCCGCCCGAGAGCGTCGATAACTGCTTCAGCAATGTGCATATCAATGTGATGAGTCCGCCACCGCAGGTCCAGGTCGAGAGCCAGGACGACATATCGCAACCTCCACCTGCCCCAGGCCACATCCAGGATATATACAATACAGCTGGAAACATGCCCTGGCTAGCGGCAGACGACATGGTCCAGGAGGCTAATAGCAGGTGCGACTGTCTCGAGAAACAAACCTCGAAAGTGATCCGTCTCCACAAAAACACCGCGACGAGCACCTTTGATAGTGGCCTGCAGTGCATCACGTCGACTCTGCTAGCCTGTCAGAAGACGTTGAGGTGTCCATTGTGCGCCAAAGATCCATCGTTGATTCTCTTCATCATCGCATCCATTCAGATGGCGTTTCGGCAGTTGGAGACGCTGCTAATGGGGCAGATGGAATTGGAATTCTCTTGTCCGGCAGATGCAACACGCCTTGGAACGTATCATCCGCTATCTTATGAAGAACTCCATAATATCAAGCAGACGCTTCTACGTCGTGCCCTCTGCCGCGCCCAAGATACCCTGCGAGACCTGCACAGCGTGACCAGCACCATCACCAGCTTCTCAAAGACACATTCACTAAATGACAAAACTGCTTCTTCTGCGATTTTTCAATACGAGCCCTCAGATTCGAGATACCTTCAGCTGGTGGTCGATCGACTACAGACAGGGCTGGATCTGCTGAACGGTGCTCTTGATGGACGGTTCGGTCTGGTTTGTTCCAGTATCTAGGTATAGTTCGAGGCATTAATTATTATTATCAGGATAGCATGGAGCAATAGAGCAATGTGTGCACAGGTGTAATGAATAGAGAGAGAGGGTTAGCGAAGTTGGGAGGAAGCTACCTCAACTGGCTAAATGCATTCCTGTTAGATTGCCACCAGGCAACTATCTACGAATGTAATAAGCGGATTGTATTGTAGTGGAGTGTTTGTTCATCTTGATCCTAGAGAATTTTCATTAATCTATGTGCAGGACATGAAAATGACATGATATGATATGGTCGAACAGTTACTATTACTTCTGCTTTTATTCCCTTTCTTTTTGTTCCTTTTTCTTTTTCAGTATTTATTTTTTTTTAAAGAAATATCCTATCAGTCAGTGACACTGCAAATGAGAGAAAAACACCGGAAGAGGGAGGGAATCCATATCCATAAATCCGATCCGTAGATTGATCAATCGATGCGATAATGGGATTAACTACCCAGATATTGAAGTGCAGTGCACTCACACCTGATGAAGATTAATTTACTAATTACTTGCTTGTAAACTTGGTTTTATCGTTTAATTTTATGATTTAGCACTCATTATTGATTCCAGCCTTGCGTATAGTAGAGTACCTGAAAGGGACATTGTTAAGAAAGAAAGAAAGAAAGACAGACAGACAGACAGACAGACAGTGTTGACTGTGACTGTGATTGTTGATCGTGATTGTTGTAGTATCATTATCAATCTAGACTATATGGACTGTTTCGATAGGAGAGAAGATAGATAAAAAGATAGAAGAAAGATAGAAGATCTATCAGTTGTAACCTTCCGCTTTAGGTAGGTAGGTACCTCCTACCGTAAAAGGGAACTTCCCACTGTTTTGCTCCTCCTGCCTGCCCCCCCCTCCAAACTCCTGCAACCTCGTGTCCTTCTTCCCTCTGTTACAGCCTCGCCCTTATCCTCACCTCTCTTCCATGTTCGTTCACATTGTCAACTTGAGGCGAGATGCCTCCCAACAGCTCATTTCAACCTGTCTTTGGAAATCGTTGAATCAAGATTTCATATGTCGAAATACCTCCATTCTTTCACTTCAATTCTGTTTTCTTTCGGCTTTCAAACCGAACGGGCAAGAAAGGCCAGAAGGCTCAAGCAACAAAGCCCTCGACCCGACTACTTATGAAGGTAAGTAATATGACAATCATGATGGCACACGTCATTAACAATTCATAGGTCCGAATGACGCTTCCCTCCGACCAAATACCTGGATGCAGCACAAGCTGGTCGAGGAGTACAGAGGAAGAAAGGTTTATGTCTTTTCTCTACCCAAGGGTTTGTTTGCTAGCGGCTGCCATAGGAACGTTCCTGTCAGTCAAGTACTAAATAGTAGTTGTAGGGGCAAACTCCCTGAGGATCTAATCCTCATTCATGAACGGGGTGATCACTATTCCTTGCAGCCAAGGAAGACAATGACCAAGGAAGGTAACTGGCAATCTCATACACGCAATTGGAAGTTAGGAGTACATACTAATGATAGCCACAGACTTAGACGCCAAGATTACTGACGTCCTTCCTAAGTCGGCGGGGACACGGTTCACGAGAGAGGAATGGGAGGAGAAGTACTCCGAGCCCACAAAGGTCCTCAGGAGGAAGGCAAGAATGAGTTGGAGTAGCAAATACAGAGGGAGATGCATTGCAGAGTCCTCTTTTTCCTGCCGATTGGTCCAGAACGATGTTCACGTTAGTCTAGGTAGGGAGCCCGCCTGGAAAGTAGATAAAAATCCTACCTCCTACTATAGGTAGATACGTCCTAGGGGCGAAAGTTCCTGGCATAATAGACCAAGTATTTTCCCAGTCGAGCGAAGTGAGACCTGCAAGACTTGTTCAGAATGAAAGAAAAAAAAAAGGTGTTGATTGATCGTGATTGTTGTAGTATTACTAGTCTAGACTGGACAGACAGATTATTTCGATAAGAACGATAAAATAGAAGATAGAAGATCCATTCCATTTAACTCGGTTGTGACCTTCCGCTTTAGGTAGGTATATGCCCTAGGTGACTCGAAGCTAAAACTNACTAGGTAATAAGTAACGGTCAGGTGGGCTATCTTCTGATATCATCGATATCATTCATGGAAAATTTCCCGGGAAATCTTCTCGGGAATTCGATTCACTACGGAGTACCGAGTTGAAGAATAACGAACTAACTAGAACTATAACTGATTGGTCTGGGTGTTGTCGAGTGTTGTTATCATTGGTACCAATAATCTAACTATTATAGCTGTCTGTTAATCCCCGCATTTCTACCTACCTGGGAAGTCTACAATCAGAGACTACGACTACCACCACCACTATTACTACTGTCGAAAGGAGTAGTCTTGCCTGCAGATCAACTCCTGCAGAAGTCAGAACAGCCTGTCAGGTTGGACGGAGTAATCTACCTAGGTAATACCAATAATAATCTCCCATGGAGAGAGACGTGCGATGAACCTGTCTATAAACTCGAGGCTATTACTTAGTTAGTTCTATTAATCACGAGTCCCGGATTTGGTCCGGAATAATATTTATTTTTATCACTATTTATCACTGGACAGAGAGCAGCCTATTCTTTTAGAAGAATTGCTGCTCCCGTATCGTCAATTGAGGAGGGTAGATTCGGTGTCAATTGACGGTCGAAAAGTCGTTCAGAACCCTATTATACTACAGAGGGAGGAGCTTGTTATTTATCTATAAGTGAGTTCATGATATATATCCTTCATATTTCGAATTGTCTGACTGTCGTGTCATGAAAGAGGAATTTTTGAATGCACTCAGTTATACATATGTCGACGCGATAAACGACAATGCATGTCAACAAGTTTGCATGGTCAGCTCTCCTCTCGACCCTCCCGGGTCTCTGTCTGGCAACAAGCTCCTTCACCTACAACAACGAATCCTTCCTGCTGAATGGCGAGCCGTACCAGATCATCGGCGGGCAGATGGACCCCCAGCGCATCCCCCGACCCTACTGGCGGGACCGACTGGCGATGGCGCGCGCCATGGGCCTCAACACCATCTTCTCGAACATCTTCTGGAACCGATTCGAACCGCGGCCCAGCGAGTGGGATTTCAACGGGCAGAACGACTTGGCGACGTACTTCCGCCTCGCGCAGGAAGAAGGCCTGCATGTCGTGCTTCGCCCCGGTCCGTATATCTGCGGCGAGAACGAGTAAGGGGGGGGGGGATTCCCCGCGTGGCTGAGCCAGGTTCCAGGCATGGCGGTGCGATGCTACAATCAGCCGTTCCTCGACGCGTCCCGGTCGTATATCAGTCGCATTGCGCAGGAACTGGCCCCGCTGCAGGTCACGCGTGGCGGGCCTATCCTGATGGTCCAGCTGGAGAATGAATACGGCAGCTTTGGGTCCGACCACGCCTATGTCGCTGCGTTGAAGGACATTTTCGAATCCTACTTCGACGTCGTCCTCTACACCAACGATGGTGGGACGCAAGCCGACCTGGACGGAGGCCAGATCGCTGGCGTGCTGGCCGAGATCGACGGCGATCCCCAGACGGGCTTTGCAGCGCGCAACGAGTACGTCACGAATCCGTCCAGCCTGGGTCCGTTGCTCGACGGCGAATACTACGTGACCTGGTTCGACTACTGGGCGGCCAACAGCTCGTATCAAACCACAGTGGGGAATCCCTCGGCGGTGCAGCAGATCCTGGACGATATCGACTGGGTGCTGTCGAACAACGACTCGATCAGCCTGTACATGTTCCATGGGGGCACGAACTGGGGATTCGATAATGTGGTCTCTGGGTCGACTCTGCTCTGGAGCCGGTCATAACCAGCTACGACTATGGGGCGCCCCTGGACGAGAGTGGCAGGCCTACAGCCATCTATTATCAGATCCGCGAGGTCATTTCCAAACACGTTCCTGCGGGGAGTATCCCGGACGTTCCAGCAGCTGTGAATCTGACAGACGTCCCGAGTTTCAAACTGGAGCCGGTGGCGGGACTTTTCGATGATCTTGTTCCTACTGCGATATCGCAATTCCCGCTTCCAATGGAAGCTCTGAATCAGTCATATGGGTTTGTCCTGTACGAACATACAGCAGCGTCAGCTGTGCAAGGGCAGATTCAACCCGGTGACTGGCCACGAGATCGCGTCTTGGTCTATGTGAATGGCCAGCGCGTAGGCGTGATCGACAGGATTTACGCAGCCCCTGCAACAGTCGAAGTGGAACTGAAGAAAGGAGATGTCTTGCAGCTGCTGGTGGAGAACCTGGGCCGCGTCGACTACGGACCTGCGATAGTGGAGCAGATTAAAGGAATCGTCGGCAATGTCACCGTTGGAGGGAATGTGCTGACCAACTGGGCGATGTATTCGTTGCAGCTGGACGAGCTGCCGGCTATCATTTCATCTCCAGCTGCAGCCCTCGCTCCCTCCAGCACAAACAGCCCACCGATCTTCTACAGGGGGTCTTTCCAGGTCGACGCAAAGGGCAGCACCACCGACCCCAGCCGCGACACATTCCTCTCTCTGCCAGACGGCATCAAGGGCGTGGTCTGGGTGAACGGGAACAACCTGGGTCGATACTAGACCATTGGGCCGCAGCAGAGCCTGTATGTGCCGGGGTGTTTTCTGAATAGTAACGGACAGCCGAATGAGATTGTGGTTTTGGAGCTCGAGCCAAAACCTGGAGCTGGATTATTCAACTTCAGTGCGTATGGTAGCGCGGTGAGGGAGTGGTTCAATAATCCTGATCCAGATGCGCCTGTGTCGAAGTAGAGACTTGTCGTTTAACAGCGTAATTTACAATGTCTAATTGAGACCGACAGACAGTTTTCTATCTATCTTTTCTTTCACTCTGAAGGTTTTTTTTTTCCGCTATCGAATTATTGAAGCCGGTACAAAAGAAATTACGATAATAGTTTTTTATGGTGATATTGTGTCCACGATCTATTCTAAATAGATCAATTGTGCGGGGTAATAATCGGATGGTAACGGAGTAATTATATGCTTTTTTGTGTCCACCTCTTCCTCTACTATACCATTTGATCCTAATCTATTTTGTGATGCTATACTGCCCCAAGCATACATAAAGCTTTCTTTGTGCTGAAGAAGTGGGAAACAAGCAAAAAAGGGGGAAGTATTCTGTTTTCTCATGAGAATATTCTCCAAGTGATTCCTTTAAAGATAAAGGATCTCTGCAACAGCTGAATTGATTCCGGGATTGAAAAGGTTTGTCATGGCTGCCGATAGAGAATAGTAGAGTACGAGACTTAGGGCTTGTAAAAAATGATATGAAGCTGTGTATAAAAGGCCCTACCTAATTGCCGTCATATAATCTCTTGGCTTATTCTTTGTATGTAAATAGTTGTCTCAATGCGATTCTATCTAAATCATATGATGCTTGGCCAAGTCTTTATATACTTATCTATAATGGAAATCCATCAGCAGGTCAAATTTAGATAGTTAACAGAAAAGTATGCCAAAGGTTTGTCCTATGTATGCAAGTGTACATACAGTACTTGGTCCATTTAAATAGTGAGGAGAATCTAACCTAACAAAGAAAATTAAAAAAAAAAAGACTCAATTCAGATGAACAGTAAAAATTCCTATCATTACTTATATTTTTGACAAAAAACTAATGTAATCTAACCTGTGTGCTGATCCAGGAAGTTAGTGAACCAGGATTATCCCAGTTTGGTTCTGAGCAAGTTCAATTTAGACGTGTACAGTACAGTAAGTGAGACGGAAGATGGCATGGATTTGACACACCCAGGCGTGGCTTGACAGGATCTCCTTCCCACACAGACTTCAAGTGTCTGCAGATATATACATCAGACTATCAAGCGGCCGGTGATAACTCAGACTCTTCTTCCGCAGGAGAATAAAAATAAAAAAAAAGAAGCGATTGGCGAAAACCCATATATCCATCACCCTAATAGAAACCAAGCTCTTCTTGCGTTATCCGTCCATCTGCTGATCCTATTGTTGCATTGCAAATTCAGTTTTGCCGTGCTAGAGCGTCCACACAGACATATCCTCAATTCTCCCGATGTCTGGTCAAAGTGATCATCTCACAACGGAGGCACTCTCTTTGATGTTGATGTTAGAGGATATTTAAAAGATCTTTATCGCATTTGGCGTTTAGATAAATGGACTATAACTGGAGTAACGTACTCATGGGCAGTCTTGAATGCGTCTCGAATATCATCACGCTCAGATGCATCCATAAGCCAAAAACACTCCCCCAGTGGAACTCCTGGCAACAGGGTCATCAAAATATAGAGAATGTAGCCCTGCGGAACTAACATATTATGGGTCTGTTGTTCCTGCTTATAGCTGAGAAGCCTTGGTGCTGAGGAGCATCCTGCCTGGGTCAATTGTCGGAGGGCGTTGAGTTCAGTCTTAGCAAGGAAACCGAGCTCTCTGCTCGCCTGCTCTGCCCTGACATTAGGCGCACTATGCCCTGTGCCTTTGTATGGTATCCTGCAGTGGGTGGATCGTACTCATCTCTGATTATATACAACAGAAATGGATTGGATGCTTCTGAACTTACTGCATTCTGACTTTCATGATTGCTGCTCTGCCGTCGACCTCGTTTGAACATGCAAACGTGGCCCATGCTACTGAGACCTTGGACCTGACGTGCCACTGATACTCGTCCTTTTGATCGACCTTCTCGCTAAGTTTGTCCTCTAGCCTCCAGGAATCGCTGGGCGCTGGAGAGAAGGAGACGACGCGACCGAGCCAGTCCCTGTCGGCAAAGAATGGATCGGACATCGTTTAATTTGCCTGGAAACAGCGGAATGGAGAAGAATGGAGAAGGATGTGCGTAATCGTTTGCAAGTATCGGGCGGTAGACGCCTCAGAGTGCCAGCAGAATGAACCAGGTTCGAATTTATATATATCTTGCTAATAGGACTATGCAGCCTCATATTGGAGGACCAACATTCTACCCAGATAGGTCACATGAATATATGGCTATATATCTGCTAGATAGAACAATCAACTATGCTTACAAGTATGGATTAGCCACCAACACCTCAGGCTGAATACTGACTGGTAAACCTATGTACGGAGTATTGACGTGGACTAAGATTGAGCTGTTTGCTGTAATTGGTCAGGCTCGGGGTAAACAGTTCCTACCTAACCTTGCGTTAGGTAGGATGCCTAGATAGGTAGATATCGGTATGTATGTATGTATGTATAGTATATGGCATATGTAGGTTAGGTAAGTATCACTCTATGTGCATTACTGTACCATAATGCTGTAAAGAGAAGAAGAAGCACAATATTCTTAGGGTGTACATACATAGGGGAATAGAGGGTACAAAAAAGGAGAGAGGGAAGGAGGGAGAGGAACAGGGGGAACTTATGCCCCTTAGCTTTATAGCCAACATACTAATATTTAAAAAGAGGTTTTTGAAAACTCGAAAAATTATTGAGTTTGGTAAAGGGATTACCTCCATTAAGTATGTATTAGCTGTTAGCAAGGGATATGCAAGAATATAGCAAGGAATATATATTATATTAGGGAGCCCACCTGGAAAGTAGATAATAAAAATAATACCTACTAGAAGTACAGCCCAGGGGCAAAAGTCCCTGCATAGACCAAGTATTTTCTCAGTTGAGCGAAGCGAGACCTGTAGGGATTGTACCACGTAATAAATATCCCTATGCCTTGTACTTAATAGGGAGCAATTTAATTCATGTGAAGCGTCACTGCAGTGATATCTCATAGACATCAGCTGCATTATAACAGCTAGAAAGTATGATATGAGCTCAACATCTTTTCTAGTCGGTAATCTACCTAGATTTATAGATGTATAGTATATAGTATACTCTCTCTCACTGCCGCGTAATAGTAAACAACAACCACGCCGGTCTCTCCTTCTCGTCTTTCTTCTCCCCCGTGCCCATAATCCCAACGGTATCCAACAAGCCCTCCACCAGCCATTTACTCCCTGACCTCGCGCCAACCTCGTTCCAGAGCATCTGCAGCATCTCGACATTGTGCCGGAACCCCGTCGTCCCCTTCCGCAAGCTGGGAAACTCTCCCAGCGTGAGGCTACCCATCTGGTGGCTGACAATCATGACCCCTTCTGCGGCTGCAGAAACTGCACTAGCCGCAGCGAGCTGACGGTCTGCTCGTCCCAGGGAAAGAGATGGAAGAAGACCGACACATTGAGGATATCGACTATCCCGTTGATCTCGTCCCAGGGGCCGTTGTCCTTGAACACGCCGCCGACGATGAAGTTGGCTTTTAGCTTGCCCCGGTCCAGGAAGAGGTCGTACCCAAGGTCCATCAGCTGGCAATCAATATCCAGCCTGATGATATAGACACAACCGAGCACGCCATGTATAGAGACACATGCATTCAAGGAAACGTGCTAGATCGACTGCTCAGCTGTCACTGCCCCTCCTGCCTCTGACTGATGATTCTTACGGTCCCAGCCAACATTGTCCTATACTAAACACTCTCATTGGCAAGCTGGCGATGGATGGATCTACCTACTCCCGACTCCATCCACGCCTCTTGCTCCCCGTATTAGGCTGTAAAGCCGCCTAAAACCCATCCAAAACTGCTGCGCCGCAAATGACGCTTTGCAGCTATTCCCACAACCCGCCAATTCCGCAGTGTCAGCCGCATATCACTAGTCCTAACTGCCCTATTATCTATGATTTATGTACCATAGTACAATGCAAGGTGGGATGGGATGGGACCCCAACTCTTCTACCTAGGAGTCTAGATACCTAGCACACCCCAACACTAGTTATTGCTAGTTTTTTTTTTCCCTAGGCATTGTTGACGTATGTATGTATGTACATACCTAGTGGTTAGGTAGCCATTTCAGCTCGACAATAAATTCTACAGCAGTCAGGCTGCCATTGAATTAGGTAGAGTCAGCGCTAGACCTAAACCAGACCTAGGGCTTAGGGCCAAGCCTGGGTTAGGGCTGTTGTACATTCCTAGGTAGGCATCTCCCACAATCGAAGTTTCTTTCTTTCTCCTCATATCCGATGCGATGCTACTGAGCTCGCGTAGTTGAGATCAGGATGACTGACTCGCTGTCTTGCCCATGGGAGCTGCACCACTCTTGATGCAGATCATTCATGAGAGGAACGACTCTTGATTTGTACAGTACTTTTTATCCAGTAATTTTAATAAATAACCAGGACATCATTCTAATCAGGTCTTGCTACAGTTCATATAATGCATCACTCTTGGACTCGTCGAACGGTCTAAGCCAAACAATGAAGATAATATACCTATGCTTCATCATGCTCGTCTAAGTTCTATCAATAATTAATCTAATCTAGCTTCAGCCAGCTGATATCAGGCTTCGGTCTGGGTAGACTTGCGGGTTATAGTACGCCGTCAAGTAGACGCCCGTCTTCTTTTTGTATGCAAAGACGATATACGTATGTGTTCCTGTCGTCTCCGCGAGGGGGTGATGTGGACTGCGACAGTCAGCAGTCGTCAGCCAGCAACTTACATAACTGTCGAAGTTCAAAGCAAGAAAGAGTGTGACTTACAACATCTCCTTCAGATTGGTCGTATACATCCTTGCCAAGCTGGTCCAGCCTCGACGACGAAAAAATGATGTCAAGCCACGCGCAATATCGAGGTCGCTGCGAGCGTAGTGACGGACAGGGATATATACCTTCGGCTCCGGCAGCGGAGTCCCAGGCCTCATCTCGAAATTGAATAAAAGGCCGGAGGTTCGATGGCCAGCACTGTTTCCGTCCCGGGGACGCAACTCGTCTGAATCGCGAACGTTGTCCGGCAGATTGAGGACCAGACGCCAGAGCTCTTCCAGCATGCGGAGGGCGGTTTGAGTCGTCCGGTCGTTGAGTCTCCCACCAAGCGTAAAGACATCTTTCACCTTCTCTAATGCCATATGCTGTGTCCGGATGTAGACCTTGATTCGCGACTCCTTTGGCTCAACGCAGTCTACGGCCACAAACTCAGTCTTGGGTCGCGACTCAACGGGGCACGAACGGATGAAATCCTCCACGACGGCCCACGCAGGCGACACGGAGATAGTGGGCGTGTCGAGCTGGCGGATAGCCTGCGATACCAGATCAAGAGGCGATATCCCCCTTTCGACAGCCTTAAGAATGGGGAAAATATATGCTTTTGTGGTTGCTTTGCCGTTGTCGAGGTCAAACGCGACGAAGAGTTGCGACGAGTGCTCGTTAGCAGGCAGTTTTCCCAGAACAGTTTCAGTTTTGTGATCCTCGACTAAGAACCGCTTTCGGAAGTGATTGAACCATTGCAGGTCGACGTCTGATGACAACTTGTTGGCCTGCTCCAACAGCTCGATCGCCCTGCGCTGATTGAACGGATCGACCGACGTTCCTGCCAGAGGGCCGACAGGCTCGATGCTGAATCGAACGACGGACAGATTCGCGCCCAGATTCCAGCTTATCTCGATGGGCGTGTGGTCATCTGTCATGAAGCTTTCCCAGGGAGCAGCAGAGGAGCCGGGTTTTGGTTTTGGTCCTAACGCTGCGACAATACGCGCGTGGTAGAGAAGGAGATAGAAACGCTGCGAGTCGACGTCGTAGCCGGCGCTCTCCATGAGTTTCCCGATGATGGAGGCGGTTTCTGTCCACCAGAAGTGTTGGTCTTCGTCTGCGAAGTGGAGGACAGTTGTCAGATTGTGATAGACGGAATTGTGTGACTGCTTTTCTGCTCTTAGAGCAGAAGGAGGACGAAGTGACACATAGTCCAGGGCTTGGCTAGACAGATGCGCTGTAGAAGACAGCGGAGGCGTGCGTGTGCCCATGGTTCAAACTATTGAACAGATAGATCTTCCCAGTACGTCGAGCGATACGAGACAGAATGAATATAAACTACAGTCCAATGAGCCCCATGAGACCTCTAATGGAAACTATAGATGAGAGACGTAGGCTTCATCTTATATCTATAATCGGACACATAGTCTGCATGAAGCCAGCCAGACAAGGCGCAACCCACCTAATTATAGCCAGAAACGTTCCACTTGGCCAAGAAGAGGCGTCACAACACCTATGTATCTATCTACTCTTCAGCTGTTGTGTTGGCTCTTTTCTGCTTCAGGGTAGACCCCCCTTGCCAACCGTCTGTCGATCCCCACAGACCCTTGTCGATTTCTCGCCCTCAGTTTATTTTTCTAAGCGCCTAATGCTAGTAGTAAAGGAGAACACAAATCAAACACGCCCCCAAAAGTCATCTTTTACCATCCCAAAAACTAAAAAACAAAAATGGCGACCAGCATAGCTGAGTCAGATTTACGGTTGGAGGCCTAGTTGACTATAATAATTAGGCAGATAGATAACACCATCGAGGTTCAGCTATCATTTTTTGCCAACAATAAACGTAATAGTTTTTGTCTTTCTCTTAAGGAAAAAAGCGGCCAGTGTGTGATATACAATAGTAATATGATGGATGGTCACATAAATTTCTGGAAATCGCACAATGTCATTTTTTTATATATATAGAAGGTGTTTAATTTGTATTTGCTAATCATCGTAATCAAGCCAATAGGAATTTTTCCATGGAACGGAACATTAGGGTTTATTTGGATGACGTGACATGTCAGACCTGTCAACTCTGATGTCGGCTGTATATTGACAAAAGAAAGGTTATCAGTATCATGCAGACCATGTTATTGGCAATACACTGGCTCATGCGCTTGTGTGACTCGATTTCCCTATTTGGATTAGTGTCGACCTGTCACTGCTCCAAAGGTTGCCTTCTTCGCTCGTTTGTTTCAATAATTAGATTAGAGTTGGACTACATAGCCTCAAGAAGGGACATATGACAATATCCTTGTCCAAGTCCTTATCATTGGAAGGAAACCGTGATAGCCCTCGTCGGAGTTCCATGCGGAGTTCGGCATCCATCTACTCGCAACGCCGATAGAGGACAACACTCAACGATTTCAACCTCTACTTGTCTCAACAAAAGGGCCAATATATTTGTTGGACTCATCAATGCAAGCCAGGATCACAGAGAGATAGCCACTCTGTGATCCATCTCTGGAACAATTCTCTGGCCAGATCCAAGTGAGATACATCATTATCAGGCAGTCTTTTGCCTATAATGGCCAATAAGGAGGCACAGGAGGATTATCTGTTGGACAGTTCAGCCATACAGCATAACCACATGCTTTCCTACTTGAGATGATTTTTTTTAAAAAAGTAGTACTTGCTGAGCCTCGGTTCAGAATCACACACATACTTAATAATAAGTTCAATTTCCAATTCCTCATCATCGACTGGCTACAAATTATATATAAAAAAAGGCATCAGACAAGCGATGTGCAATACATATATACCTTAGTCTTTAGTGTTATACAGGGTTCTGTCCTTACCTCCTATTAAAAAGTTCTGTCATGGCTGCCGGCAATTCAATCCCATCCTCGCCACGCCACGACGCACCTGAGAATCAACATCTTAGAGGAGAGGATGTTGCGACACCACAGAGCAATGAGCATGAACTCAATTTAATTCAATTGAAAGAAGGACCAAAAAAAAAGATAGGTTTGAAGTCCACTGCCTACCTACCTACCTAACTAGGAGCAGCCAAGTCTTGCCTAACCCTAACCCTAAGATATGACAAGCTTCCCAATTATCAAGTACCAAATGAATCTCAATCTCATAACTCAAAAAAAAAAACTCTTCCTGATTCTTGAGTTGTCTACCTGATTTGTGGACATGATGGACAATAAATGATTAGGGTTACGCATGCAGGGAATTGTGAAAAAATGAGGTTCGGATGATTCTGTAATGCTATGCTATGTGTGCTATACTTCTGTGCTTGCTTGTAGCTGCTGCCGCAGAAACGAAGCAGTCGGCTCGGAATAGTAATTATAATATAATGGATAATAACATATGACCATGTAACCTTTCGTTATAATCCAAATCTAGGCCGGTTCTGGATGATTCTCCTCTCCCAAGACCTCTCGGTTTGTTGCAGGCCTCTTGCCCGACAGATACAATCATGCTCAACCGGTCGATTGTATGGCCAGGAATAATATATGTCGTTCACAACATGACAACCACTCTTGGCAGAGCATTCCCAGAGGGATGACGGTCCAGGATGAGATTCATCATGGTCCGTCCAGGTCCAGTACGATTGCGTGGTATAGACAACGCCGTCGATCGTCTGGACGGTCTGAGTGGTACCAACAACATCCGGACACTCCCACGGTGCATCCCTGCAGGTTGCGAGCAGTCGTTGCTGGAGGGCCCAAGTGCCGTCTTCGGCCTGCTTTCGAGGCGCCTCGAACGCCAGAATCCGAGCTGTTTGCTGCTCCCACTCCCACTCTACCTGGCGCGTTTCCGCTGCTTCTTGCCTGTATTGGGCTCTTGCTGTGTTGACTCGCTGTTGCTGGCAAGCAGCACCACAAGCTGGAGGAGGGTCGGTCCTTTGGCCTGTCTTTGCGAGGAGCAGCCAGCCCTCCATGCGTACGGTGTTGTAGTTCTCATCGATGGACAGGTAGCATCTTTGCTGGCTTGCTATCCAGCCACTGGCCGCGCATGCGGGATCGACTGTACACCGTCTGGCGCACTCGTGGGCGCTGTCAGCGTGGTATTTCGCCGAGAGCGTGCCAGTGGGAAAGTGGTCGCAGAGATATTCGAATTGCACGCCATCCACGAACGCCTTCCCTCCCTTTTGTCTCGAGCAGCAGGTTCGGTAGTTTGCTTCTGCCGTGCCAGCCGACGACAGCAGGCATTTTGCATCATCCCAGCCTCCGAGAGGGGACTGATGACCGGCCAGTACAGCGCTCGCGCTGAACAGGAAAAGAAGGAGGACTGATTTAATAGTCATAGCCTATGGCCCATCAAAAAATGATAATATTCCCAACAATGAGAGGTCTGAAGATGTGGGCAAATAGAAGTAAGTATGTCTTGCATTCCTCCACATATATGTTTATGTGGATGGGTCTTGTTGCTTCACTCTTTTACTCTGACAACGTCCTCGACCGAGACCGATATGATTGATCCATCTGCCTCCGGTCTGGTTCAGCTAGCCATCGTCGATAATCTTGGCTGCGAGCCAATCAAGCGGGCGTTTATGCTAGTTCACGAGCAAGTAGTTCACGTCACACGAGGGAAGGGCCTATTCATTGGGACATCAACCCTTGCCAGAGCAGTGGAAGGATAGGGACGAACCTTCAATTTGGCAAGGAACATCAGGTGAGCAGTCTCGCTGGTTGTCCGTGAGGACATAGATCGAGAGGATAAGCAGCGGTAGATAATCATGATACTGAACTGGACTAATGACGGCGGGAAAAACCCCATATCCTGGTCTTCTCCTGCTTGGTGATAGGGCCGGACTCTATATCCAGGTAGTAGTGTCTGCAAAGCTTTTGACTTTTGAGTCGGTCAATTGTGGTGTAACATGAGAAAGCTTGAGCAGCCCAGCGTCGCTTAACTCTTCCGTGTTTTCGAAAAAGAACCAGGTTTGTATGAGACACAGCCATTGAGGTGTTGACCGGTGGTTCCTGTATTTGGTTGGAATCTTTGTTCATGCAGACAGGCAGGCAGGCAGTATCTACCTATTAACTCTGTCAGTCAATCATTTTGTGGGGTCTTTAATTTATCCTTGTTTATTGTCTCGTCGTCCGAAAAAAAGGATTTCTTTATCAGCCAGCCACGAAGATTCCTACGTACAGCCAGCGCAGAATGTATGCTACTGCTACAATCCTTTCCAGACCTTGATGATAGCGGAGTAGCGGAGTGGCAACGAACGACCAGCGTCTTCAGGCCGCCACGGTGATCTCCTGCGATTCATATGCGCAACGCAATATACTGTCGGAAGAACAGGCTGGAGCTGACATCGACTGCGGCTGGACTCCCTGGCTAAGGAAGTCGATTCGTCGTTGCGATGCTCGCTATCATTTCATTAATTTCAGTCAAGAACAGATGTCGACTGGTTTGCCGGGAGACATCTGGAAGCAGCGACTGTCATTCTGTCCGCATCTAATGCGGCACCAGCAACGGAATTGGGATGTACATACATAGTCCATCGAAGTTTGAGCTTTGCGTCTGGGCGTATCATTCAACGTGGAAGTATGGGCTCTTCTCTCCCAGAATAATAACCTGGCCCCACTGAAAGAGGAAAGAAATTGCCACAGTAATTTCTCGTCGCTATACAGCCTATGGAACCATCCAGTGAATAGAACCCTTTCTTTCCTTACCTCAGACGAGCAGCACCTTCAGCTACCGCTCCATGTACGAATATTCGCTGGAGACGGATGCCGAGGTGGCGTCGCTCACAGGATTCCGACAACGATTCTGGGTGCTGCCCATCCACCTCAACCGGACGGCCCTGCAGATCATCCACGACACCTACGTTGACGCGGCCAAGCAATTCAGTGCCGGTCTTGGGTTCTACCTCACCGCGTTGGCAGTGATGCCGGTCCCGAAGACTTTTTTCACCGCCAGCAAGGTCAACGGGGGAGACCCGCAGAGCGTCGATCCGGACCAGGCGCCCTATGTCTGGGTGGAAGAGAGCTTCAGCTATACGGGCACGCTGACGGACGACCAGGTCGACGAGTTTTACGAGCAGACCAACGCGGAGATCACCTCGCGGTTGGCAGCTAACGGGATCGACATCGCCGCGTTCCACTACCTCAACGATGCCAATAAAGCTCAAACAGGTGCCGTCTGGGCCGGGTTTCCACCGGCGAATATCCAGCGGCTGAAGCAGATCCGGGCCAAGTATGACCCGAACAACGTCTTCACCACGTTGCTGCCCGGTGGATGGAAGGTGGAGGATGCTGTCGGCGCCTGAGAACTCAGAGACAAAAGACTCACCTCCCTGCAGGATGCCGGAGATCAGAAGTCATGAGAACTCTAGGGAATCAGTCTAGATCTGGGCATAAATAGCCCGTCAGGTTCGTAGGAGATCCACCTTCCTTGATCTTCTGAAAATCATCATGTGAGAGTGAATTTGAGCACTGTCTAATTTTGATGACTTGTGCCTGTATCGCTGACAGATGCCTGAAGTCAGCAACTATCTTGTCTGTCACGTCGCTAGGAACCTCCATTTGTATATGTAATTATTAATTATTAATGATATCGGGAAGGATGAACCGATGGATGATACCTACATTTTTATCTACAATTGACATGTTTTAGCTCTCTCAGATGAGAACAAAAAGATTACCGTGCTCCCTCTTCCAAGTTCAATATATTAATAGAATAAATTAAGAGATCCCCATATCCTCTCTTGATTATGGATATGTTGATAGTAGGTCATAATAGGTAATAATTACAGTTCATATCTAGTACACAGACCATCATAGGTCACTCGCGTGAATATTGAATAAAGTCACCAACGTAATATCACAAATATATTGTATTATATACAGTACCATACTAGTAGTGGATACCTATGTCTATAGTTACCTAGATAGGTATATAAAGTGACGAACAGAGAATAGCGTTGCCTAATCAGCAGGGCATCCATCCACTATTACCTGGACCAATCACCGTCTACCAACGTGATGACATCCTGCATATCTACCTAATCCTGCGGACTCTATCCACGTATTTTCAGTTGATCTGACAGGAATCAGACTTAACCAACAGCCTAATTAATTAACAGAAGTCAGTTGGTTTATTTTTCTCTCTGCTTGCTATTTGTTTGACGTGACATCACTTGACATGATCGAAATCCCTGCATGCTGTTGCATGATCACGTTGCGTTCCATACATCCCCTTCTTTAATCCATCAGCTGCCTAGCCGGTTTGCTGATTCTTTCCTCTCCTCTTCCCTTCTCTTTTCTGGTTCTGGATGTTGCTGCCTGTCACAGGCTGCAGCACCTGCTAGGTATATAAATGTTTTTTCTTCGAGGTTCTGCGTGATTGATCCGGCTTTACATAGCTAATTGCCTCCACAGCAGACAGACTCGTCTCTGCACAACGTACTCATTACTGGGCCATATCGATAGCCATGGCGAGAGAAGAGTCCCGGCAGGAGAGCTCGGAAACAGACACAGCGACTTCGTCCAATGTCATCTATACACCCTCGACGAGGACGGAGTCGATCACCGAGCAGAAACCGCTGCTTGAAGAATCAGAATCAGAATCAGAATCACCACCTCACTATGAAGAGATCACCAAGCCTCTTTCTCTGGAAAAAGGTCAACGGCAAAACAAGTGGCGAAACGCCGTGAGCCGTCACCGCGAGAGCAAAAGATCGAGAGCGAGACTCGTCTGGGCCTTGCTGAAGATTGCGATGTTTCTGGGAGTGCTCTCTTTCTTTATCACCGTGCTCTGTCTTCGCAAGATTGTACGCTCTCTTTCCTCTAGAGCAATGGCTTTCCTTGGATGTTTACCTGTCAGTCAGGCACGGCAGAGCTCTCCTCCTCAGGGACATTGCCCCCCTGAATATGCTGTTGAAAATTCATCTGCCGAAAATGCATCACGAGAGATCATCGTGGACAAAGGCTCAGAAACCATTTGGGGTCACTGGCCCCTGTACGATCTCTTATCGCTCACTACGACGACTGGCGCCATCGCCGTTTCCATCGAGCCGCAGCCGGCTGACCCCAAACATCCCGATAAGCCAGCTCGTGTGGTCCTCCAGACGGTATCCGGGAGCATCGCCGTGTCATTCTCTTCTCCCCGTGCGGCTTCTATTCCGGAGCGCGACGTGAAGATGGCCGACTTCACCAGTAATTCTTCGAAAGAACCAGAGGGCAGCAAGAAACCATCACAGAGAAGCTCATATGCTGCGGGCCACAACCACGGAAGTGACGAGTTCATCCCTCTCCCCCCACGGCCCTACGAGCTAGAAATTAAGACCGAGTCGGGGTTGATAACGGGGCGGTTCATCTTCTCCACCTCGGCCAGCGTCGTCTCGCAATCCGGGTCCATCCAAGCGCTTTTCATCCCGGTTGTTTTCGACGGTGATAATAAATCCAACGCGTTCCTCGTGACGCGTACATCGACCGGCAGCCAGCACATCGAACTGAGCGAGCCGGTTGTCGTGTCGTCAGGGAATATCCATCACAGCAGACTCGTCGCCAGCCCTGAGGGCAAATTATCAGGCTACGCCACCTCCTCACACAGCACCGGATCAGGGAGTATCCAGATCGCATACCCAAGTTCCTGGGCGGGCACCGTCCACGCCACCACCCCACGTGGTGGATCAATCTGTCTAGACGGGCCAGGGCTGCAAGTGACCAAGGATGGCGAGGGGAATGCCGTTGGCATCAAGCACCCGCATCGGAATGAGAAGGGTGCTGAGTGGTGGGGCAGCAGGGGAGATATGAATGTCTCTGTAGAAATGCATGGGCCGGGGGCGATCAATTTCTATGTTAGACATAGGCTTTAGTACGGAGTACTGTACTGTATGCACTGTACTAAAACAAGACATTTGTAAATGTGGATAATGGCTAGCAGGGTGGCGTGGTATGGATATGATTGCATTTTGCCATCACAACTCATTATCAATAACTTGAACATACAATGACGGTTCTTTTTTTTTTCTTTTTTTTTTCTTTTTCGTTTTTTGTTTTATTGATTCTATTTGTTTCTGTTGTCGACCTGACATCAGACAATCGATTGATTGATTGATTGATTGATTGATCGATCGATCCATGACTTACTTGAACCTTGGTTTGGTTTGCTTGTTTTAGTCTGTATGAAACTACCAATCGTAGATATATAAGGGATATATAAGCAAAACCCCTGTTTTGTTTTTATTTAATTTTTTTTTAAAAAAAAAAAGAAAATCAGCGTTTATCTACCTAGGAGTTCTACATAAGGGGCCTAATGGTAAAAAAGCGATCTGCACGCATGAATGAAGCAAAGCAAAGCAAATGGTTAATAACATTATCCAAGAAAGTCTCAGAAAGACCAAACGAAGCGAATGGATTGATAGATGGAATAGAATGATATATCGATATCATCTCGTATCGACTCCCATCCTCCTTCCCCTATGCCGTTAGGAGTATTTATTTTTCTTTCTTTTGGTGGCGGGGGGGTGGTGGATATAATAACCAGCCTGTCTACGTAGATTTCTTCTATTCTATTCTATTGCATTCCCATGGTTCTGATTCTGATGCTGAGTCCAATTATGTATTCTCTAATCTCTGATCGTCTTTTGAGTTTCTAAGTAAGCATGGTCAACTTAGAGGTAGGTGGTTTTTTTTTCTGACAGAAGTAATAGAATCTGCCTGCATATGATATGGTAGGTTACAAGAAGATACAGAGAATATTCTTTTCTTTTCCTTTTTCCTTTCCCTCTCTCTCTCTCTTTTTTTTTTAAGTGGAATGAAGTTGTCTACTAGGTACATGTATGTACATATGACATTAGTAGCTTAGAATGGATATAGAGAACTCTTAAGTCTTTTATTTTTTATATTAATCTGCCTGGATGCAATATGAATAGGTAGGTAGGTTAGAATGGTATAGAAAGAAGATTTTTTTTCTGGCTTTTTCTCTTCTTTTTCTCTTCTTTTTCTCTTCTTTTTCTCTTCTTTTTCTCTTCTTTTTCTCTTCTTTTTCTCTTCTTTTTCTCTTCTTTTTCTCTTCTTTTTCTCTTCTTTTTCTCTTCTTTTTCTTTTCGGAACAAACTGGAAAACAGAAAACAGTACTCTGTACTCCGGACCACCTAGGGGCGACTCGCCGGGCGAGTATATACTCCAGTTACTGTACTCCGTACTCCGTACTCACAGGATCATTTCCCAAAAAGGAAACAGATGCGAGGTTCCCAAGGTCTGCTCCTGTTCTGCTTGGGTCTATTTTTGTAGTTATCATCACCCAGATAAATCCCGAGCCCGACTGGAAGAATACGGAGGATTAAAAATTAAAATGATGGTTTTCCTGCTGATCTCGGTGGGGGAGGCGATAGGCGTTTCTTTTTATAGCATCCAGCCCGTGTCTTAGGCTGTTAGGCTGTTAATAGGCTGACGATCGGGTTACGCCGTTAGTTACTCCATACTCCGTACACTTACGGGGTAGCCCTTCCTACCGCCTCTTCGCATTTACGATCTTCATGCGTGTTGGAAGTTGGAACTAATACTCGAAAGAGGCGTTCTCTTCTAGAATTGTTGATTTACACAATGCGAGTTGGTCGGATCTGACAAGGCTGATATAGTGCATTATGTATGCACTCCGCCTTCTGGTCTGACTTGCGAGGCTTGACTGCACTGCCCAGACTGACGTTTTTTCTCCCACGAACTCAGACAGGGCTGACGCTAACGACTAGGTACCTGCTCCTTTAAACAGTTTTGATTTACTAGGTATTACTACTCTTTACTCTGTCCTCCGGGCGGTGTAGCATTCTAATTCTGCTGGTCATTGCGCCATGGAATTAAGCTCCTTCAAGCGGATGCAACCTGTGGGGCGAAAGACGATCCCAACTGACCGTCACGGCGTGGTGGTGATGATTTATTTAACAACTGTTGATCTAACTTGCCCCCAGAATGCCGTCAGGACCTGTTGGAGACCGGGGGGCGGCCCTCACTGCCATGATCAATACCCTTGTACGGCATTGCCTCTGACCGCCTGGCGACTACAACAGCAACTTCAGTGTGCATGCTATTAATTATCGCTTGACCTCAGGCATGTTGGGACCTTTTCCGACCATCGTGCGGCATATATACAGAGATCACAACTCGAACCTAGCGTTTACAGTTGCAGTTTGCATTTCTACCCCGCATGTCTCTACTGTCAAAGCAACACGACTTTGGCTCTACTTTAGTGTGACATTGGACTAGAAGTCCGAACTCTTGTCGATTTGCCATAACTATAGCAGCATGATCCGGACTTGCGCGGTGAAAATGGATCTGTCATCTCTGGAAGGCCCTCCCCTTCGTGACGACAGGTTTTCTGCTCCTTTGCACAGAACTATCGACCTTCCCCGCGTGGAGGTGGTGTCATGGGCCGAAAGCCCACGTGACAGTTCGCATCATCCAATTCCGACCCCAAATGCCATCCAGTCCAGCCTAGACACGGTACATGATCGGGGGAAGGCAGCCGCTAGATCACGGCATGACCCAGGAATTGAGGAGAGAATTCTTCGAACAGCAAGGGGCGGAGAAAACAACAGAGGAATCGAGCACCCCCGCTCACAGAGTGCGCTATCTGTGATCCGATCATACGAACATCCGACCCTCAGACCTTCACGAAGCCATTCGAGCCTCCTTTCACCATCTGGTTCTCCCAGCGGACAGAATCAAGACGGGCGGGTACTGAGGATCCTTGCCAACGACTCTCTAGTCTGGTTAGAGGATCAGAAAGTATGGCTCAGGATGGGCTTGCCGACGTCGCCTAACAACTCACATACGCAAAATGGCGATGCGCAGAATGGCCATACGCAGAATGACTATACCAATCCTTTGGACCAACCTCCTCTGCAAAACCCTTTAGTGCTTCAATATTACGATCCATACGCAAATGAATATGAGGATCCCAACGAGTTACCGCCCTCTTATGAGAGCCATGGCTTTGTCCAGCCAGCACACCAGTCACAGTGGATTGCGGTTGCGCAACGGGTGGGGAGATCATGGTATTCATGACAGCCACCGTTGGGAATTGTCAATGCGCCTTGGTTTTATTTTTTTTACTTATTTTATTTTATTTTATTTTATTTTATTTTTCGTGTCCCTGGATCATCGACTCGGAGTGCATCACAGCGCTAGAAGTGCTCATGGAGTTCGATTCATTTACAGGGCCCCAGACAGCGGGAAAGGGGTCCAGGAAGATACGATACGAGATGATGACATTTGTCATTTTTGGCCAGGTGTGAATTCTTTTCTCTTCAACAATGTATTTTTTTAGAGCATCTATGTGTATAAATACCTGGGTGGTCGGAACGCAGGCAGCTGTGCTGTGCCCATCATGTCCATCAGCAGCAGTTGCTCTCCTATTCCGGAGATCCTTTTTTTTTTCTTTTTAACTGGAAAGTCATGCTATTAGCTACACTACTACCTACCTACCTACCTACTACTACTCTAATAACAATAACAGCAGAGCCCAGTCGGCTTGACACAGATCTTGACCTCAACAGCAGTAGTAGAAGACAACTCTATTACTCTATCAATCGCTCTTCCTATCAGGTACAGTACATATCCATACAGGACTACCGGGACCATGAAAAAAAAAAACTGTTGATCAACAGTTAATTATGATGGTCTTTCAACCATTTTAATATTAATTATTTTAAAATAAAAATTATCCACCTTATTCTCTCATCCAATATATAAGAATATTTTATTTAAAAAAATATTGATCAAATCTATAGTTTAATTATTCATTTTTTTTTTTCATAGTTAAAAAAATTTTATAAAAATTTGGCCTAAGTTTATGGTTAGAAATTTTATAATTCTAATAATTTAATTAAAAAGTTTATATATATTTTCTAATTCAAAATATATCCTCCTAATACCTTCAATATATATAATTTTACTGAGAACTAAACTCACAAAATGTGCAAGTTTTGGGGGAAAATGGGCTCATGGTGGGTGCTTATGTCCTAGTACTACATATGATCTGATTGCTATTAGTCCAACGGTTAGCCACTATAGAATAGTAGTTTTTTTTTTTTGAGAAATGTTAGTCAAGAGAGGCATTATTGATTCTAGGGGAAAAAAAATGTTAGATCAGGGGAAAGTATTAGATTCCAGGGAGAGATGTTAGACTTTAGGAGAATGGATTTTTTTTCCCCAAAATATGGCATTTTATAGTATCTCTACTACCACGACGAATTATAGATACGTTGGATATTCTAGTAGTTAAATTAGATAGAAATCATGGACTCATCTTCTTTGTAAAATAATAATCTCATTATGTAGCCTGTAGATCTCATGAAGGTAGGTTGAATCCAGCCTCAGGGAAAAAAAATTGTTGTTTTTCTTTTTTTTTTTCTCTTCTCTTTTTTCTTTGTTAAAAACGGTTGATAAACGGTTCTTCAAAACCCTGATGTTGTGTTCCCGTACTCCGTACCTATGGATGAAACATTTCCTGTCGCAATTTCTATCCACCTTCCGTTTTTGGTTGCCTCGAACCACCTGACGCCGGATCGGACAGGACGGAATCTAACTGATTGATATTGCTTCGTTTCTGGAGACAGGACCTGACTATCGGTCTACTGATCTCGTTCATAGATAATAATCTTAGGCATAGGTAATTTGGAATAAGCAGTCGCCTGGGTTGTTTGATCGTCATGCCAGTGGAACTCTTGTATGGTGTATTATTGTTATTATCTGATCATGTTGATCACATGATCATCTATATTCTCTCTGAATCTCTCTCCAACAGGCGTTGCCAAGGCGGAGTATCGTGCCTCACGGCCTCTTAGCCATCCAATCACTTCATGAATCTACAGACAGGGCTCCCTTCCTACCTAATTCACCATTCAGTGGCCATCAGCCTATTCCTCACTATTACTAGAACAGGCGAGAAGAAATTAGGCACTTTCGGTAGTGCAGCCTGGCTCGCTGTTGACAGCCTGGTTAGGTGCGGCCAGATGCCTCGAAAAGGGAACACGGCGAGACGCCGGCCTTCCCAGACCAGAAGTCAGTCCTCTTTCTTGAATCCAAACCAGACTGCTTATTCGCGCTGTCTGCTCGATGTAGGGGACTGCGCCAGCCATAATCCTACGGCAGTTTAGAATCAGGGTTCATCAGTCGTCCCGAAGACCCAGGGCGAGGGGCTCGAACGATCGATTGCCAAGGAAACGGCACTGAAAATGTCGAACACAAAGGGAAGGCTGAAGTGCTGCCAATCTTACCAGTTGCTCAATGAGGATGAGCGTTGGCAACAGAGGCACTTTTCTGGCAGTGCTGAGGACAAGTGTCGAGGGGGAGGGGCAAAGGATGTTGATGTTAGAAACGGCTTGGCGGTTTGAAGAGCGTTTCCAGATGAAACGTCCATCTCGTCTGGTCTGTGCTGACTGCATGCCCTCAGAGGACCCTTTCTGTCGCGCTCTCTTTCACCGCCACCGGCAGTTGATTTCGAATTGACTGAACGGATCGATGCAAATGATGAAAACAGATGTTGGTATCGCCGCATTCGACATGCAGGTTTCTGACTTGAGCGGAACTCGTGGGCTTTGGAGTTCAACTGTACAGCACAGATGCGATGAGGCGCACTTTGATTGCCTGTTTTCTCTGATTATCTTATCTGCGAGATGACAGCCTGCCCGTCAGTGGAGGGGTTCTTGTTGTTTCCAGAAGCCTCACTGCCTCACATTGGTGATACACTGGTCGCCCAGAGGCTCCGACATCAAACCATCCCAGACCCCAATCTAGCTCCAGGCCCCTGACAAGCCGCAAAACCGCCTTGTTAGAAAGCCTCACCAGGTCACCACAAGCCAGGCTGGGATTTCGCTCACAACCCTAGCATCGAAGTTGTCCTATCATGGCGTCAATAGGGCTAGGCATCTGGATCTGCCGCACCGTCCAGGTCTCGAGTTCGCGCGGGGAACTACACCCACTCCTGCCGCCATTTCCTTTTTCTTACGATATCCTTCCCTTTTGTTCTCTTTTGATAGCACATCCCTGTCGGTCTTTCGAGTGAAATCTATTTGTGTATATATATACAACAATATATATATATATATTTCACGGTCTATATTCTATCTTTTACCTCCGGAGCTGGCTCCCATTCTCGCTTTCTTAATCTTACATTTGTACAGTACGAGTAGTCGCGACATAGCGCTGATCCTGTTCCTCCCCACGCACGATTTCGAATTAGTCGACTTGGTCGCATCTCTCCTCTCTCCCTGCTCCGATACCTGTTCACGTCTTAGGACTGCAGATTTAGCAAGAAACCTCCACCAAGATCTGGTGTTGATATCTCGAGGACAACTGCGTGAGACGGCTATACTTGTTCAGGCCAACGTTCGAAATCAAGGTTGAAGGCCAGTGGAACTGGGGGAGGGTAGCCAGGTTTGATTGATCCCCTGATCGGGGAGGATGGATTACAACAATGCATTCCGTCAGTATGTGCACAAGTATGCAAACATATACTGCTAATTTCGAGATCGCGGGGTGGGATGATTCTGACGCCGTTGACATGGTCTGCATAGGAACGACTGGCAACCATCGACCGATATGTCTTTCGAATCTCAAGGCACGGTTTCAAGGCAGAGGTACCCTCAACCGGACTCGATCAG
This sequence comes from Rasamsonia byssochlamydoides, assembly GCF_041956645.1. Taxonomy (NCBI): domain Eukaryota; kingdom Fungi; phylum Ascomycota; class Eurotiomycetes; order Eurotiales; family Trichocomaceae; genus Rasamsonia; species Rasamsonia byssochlamydoides. Next base: position 381,731 of record NW_027192384.1, on the reverse strand, counting down.
GACATCAACATCAAGGACGACGACGGAGAAGAACTTGTCGACAGCAGCCACAATGGAAGCTCTGGGCATTAGAATACGACCCCCCGGTCTTCATCCCCCCGTCTCATCATTCTATCGCCCACCCAGAGTATACGAGCAGATGTTCCCCTCGAATAACCTGGCAAACCGTCCACAGCCATCGTCGTGGGCCAGTTACGGTGCTGACGTTTTACCACAATACTCACTTTCCGGTTATCAAGGAGGCGGCAGTCAGTTCATGTTTTTCCCTTCCACTGACGGATATCCAGCTGGAAATAATGTGAAGATGCCTGACGAGACGATCGGCTTTTCGAATCCCGATTCAGAATTGCGGATCTTCCAAGGCGATCTCTCGCATGCAGGAGAGCAGCAAGCAATTCCTACTTCGAGGAAATACCCTGCTGAGTCTGACTCGGATCTGCTCTCGATCGACTTTAGCAGCGTCTCTGGAAGCCACCCAGGATCGTCCCTTTCGTACTCAGGCTCTGCTAATCCCTCAGCTGATGGGACAGACTTGTCAGGATACAACGAACCTGCATCTCGCCCCTCTTCTGAGTATACACCGAGGAGTTCTCTCACCCTCTCTTCCACTGCTCTTTCACCAGTTCCCTCGCCCAGAGGCCCTCAGTCGGAGCTTCCCAAGGCGGGGAATCGGCTCAAGGCGTCTCCGTCTCCACGGCTGAGCAAACGCGCAGCACCGTATACATTATTGGATAGTGCACGGAAGCGATGGTCCACTGGTTCCTACACATCCTCGCCGTCAAGACGCCCCTCGCCATTGATGCATCAGAGTTCGGAGAACATGCAGCAGCCGCCGAAGACGTTCCGCTTTTCTGCACCGGTCATTCCGTCCACCAATCTGCTCCCTTCAAACTTCACTAATACGCCGGTTCTTGGCTCATCGCCCGGCCGATTTTATCAGCGATCCTTTTTGCTACCGTCGAATTCGGGTAGCGGCGGCAAGATCCCGACCTCTGTCAGTACTTTCCCACAAGGGAGCATTCGCACGCTCCAGAGCAATGTCGACCCGGGAGGTTACTGTTTTGACCCGTATGCGAATCTCTCCGAGCCTCCTGATCTCTTGGGCCCTCTACGGGAGGAGCCGAGTGCTCCGCCGGAAAAGGACATGAATCCCGAAGACGCAGATTTAAAACCGCATGAGCAGGAGTTGCGTTTTGAAAACGATTTGTATACTCCCAGATGGGTGCGTGGCCACGGCAACAAGCGGGAGGGCTGGTGTGGGATTTGCAAGCCCGGGCGGTGGCTGGTGCTCAAGAACTCGGCCTTTTGGTACGATAAGAGTTTCACGCACGGGGTCAGTGCCGCCACTGGGCGTGCGTTTGAGCCTCCCAAAGAGACGAGGCGGATGAAGGGCAACGCAGAGATCTGGGAGGGTTTGTGTGGCAGCTGCGGGGAATGGATCCCGCTGGTTAGCAGCAAGAAGAAGGGCACCACGTGGTTCCGGCACGCATACAAGGTTCGTCCCGTTGCAAAGACCCCTGTGCGAGACCTGTGCGACCCCTGTCAGTCGCTAACTTTGCATTGCAGTGTCAGAATCAGTCGAAGAGCAAAGACGCTTCCAAGCGACGTCGCGAGGTCAGCCGTCCTTCCACTGCCCGGTCGAGTAACAAGTCGACAACTTCGACTTCGACCACTTCGGGCGGGACAGAATCGCTGAATCCTCCTTGTGCGATCTCCGGGATGCTCGGTGACCGCAAGACGACTTCGAACTTGCAGGCAATCTCTTCTATGATCTAGATTCGGGCGAGTGCTCGTTATCAAGGGAGCCTTCACAAAGAAGATCTGCAGAAGCCATGAGGATTTGATACAGCCCGGTCAAGGATTGGATGCACCCTCCATTGGCCATGTACAGGCGTATATCTCTTCCGTTTTTCTGTTTTTCACGGTTTCATGTGTTACGATCTTTAATCGACTGGACAGACATGATGTGTCCCAGCTTTAGAACAGATAGCATGGCAATAGTTGAGTCTGATGATGGGTTGAAAAGAGCGATGGGTCTGGCGTCTGATAAGGTTAAAGGTGACCTGATTTGAAAAATCGGTGGGTTCATGAAAAGGATTTCTTAGGAGTCAGAATAATGTGGCTGGGGCAATTTGCTATACGTTCCCAAGAGAGAATATACAGGTGGATACGCGTAGAAAAGTCGCATTGTTATTGACAGCCGAACTCCGAGAGGCTGGGTAGACTACTGGATCATGATTGTCTGGGCATCTGCAGGAGGATCAGACTGCTCGCAACGGGTGGGGACAGAAAAGCCGTTGTAGACAGCTGGCTTGCTCGGGGCCGCGGAAGCGTCGCAAAATTCTGACCGGACGACGGGCTAATTGGGCGGTTTGGTCATCGACAGTTGATGCGGTGAGCATGTATTCGTGCTGGATCAAGGCAGCATAATTCGTCCAAATGCCTCAGTGCGGTTTGCGAGCAGGCGTTGCTATCAGCATCGATTTGATTCCATTCGAGGACTGCGTGCACGCTAGCACAGGCCAGTTCACACGATCACCACCAGCACGCGACTCCGACTCGCCAGGCACTTGCAGTCTAAATTAAATTGCCAGGAGCAACACTGTGTGTTTTCTCCAGCCCACCGGTGGCTGGTAAATCTGGTTCCTTCAGGCTCTCTTTCCTCTGTCTTTCTCCTCTGCTGGGCTGACTGCTTGCGACTCCACCAGCAAGATAACGTCGGGGAGTTTCTTCTCTTTTTCGCATATCCAGGAGAAGAATACTGTGACGATTGCGTCTCTTGTGCGTGTGCATTGATTAACAAGCAGAGTCAGCTTGGACGACCGCAGGTTGGGGTGGTTTTCGGTTTTCGAGTCGGCCTCGCTCTCGGTGCTCCAAACAAACAAAAAAGAAAATAAGCGACCAGCTTAGCTAACCCCAACCTTTCTACCGCTTTCGTCGTAGTTCGATCCGCTCCCGCAGCCATTATCATCAATTATCATCAATGGTTCTCAATCACATCTTCTCCAAGTCGGACAAGGACAAGAAGGACAAGAGCAAAGACAAAAAGGACAAGGACAAAGACAAGGACAAGGAGAGGGAAAAGGAAAAGCATTGGGAGCGTCCCAGCTTCAACGACCTCCATCGCTCGCACACCACCCGCTGCGTGAATATTCCGCCACCGGACATTCCCTCGCCTCACGGCTCCCCTCTCAAATCCTCCGCCTCACAGCGCAAATCCCCCTCCAAATCTTCCCTCAATCGCCGTGACACACACTCCCGTTCCACGTCAACCGCCTCCAGACACAGCTTTTTCTCCTCCCGTCGCCACTCGGACAGCCAGGACACTCACCCTCTCAACCTCCCACCGGACGAGCTCCGTCGTCGCCTGTCAGCCATGGCCGCTGCGAGGGAACAGATGCGGAGCTCGATGGACATCGACCGCGAGACGCCTGCGTCGCCGCCAGCAGCAGGCACTCCCGCTGCTCCTCAGCAAGATGCTCCCATGACCAACGGCGTCCCAAATGGACAGCAAGAACGAAGCCCGACGCCGCCTCCTCACCGATCGAGTCCATCGCAGCCGTCGGACGGTGGAGAGTCCTTTAAACTGGCCGGGAACAAATTTTACAAGGCGGGAGATTATGATCGCGCGATTCAAGAGTACACAAAAGGTCAGTCTTTTTTTTTTCTTACGATAAGAGGGAAAAAAATTTTTTTTTCTTTCAACTGCTGACATGCTGACTGCTTCGTTTTACAGCTCTTGAGATCAATCCCAACTCCTCCGCCTTCCTTTCCAACCGTTCTGCCGCGTATTTGTCTTCCAACCGTTTCATAGAGGCCTTGGAGGATGCACAGCGTGCCCTCGAACTGGACCCCGGAAACTCGAAAATCATGTACCGATTGGCGCGGATATACACGAGTCTGGGACGTCCAGCGGAGGCGTTGGAGGTGCTCTCCCGAGTGCATCCTCCTGCGTCGGCAAAGGACAGGGCTCCGGCGGAGTCGATGCTCCGGTACATTACCCAGGCAGAGGAGACTCTGAAGGAGGACCGAGGGGGATCCATGGTGTTGTATGCCATCGACCAGGCCCGGCAATTGCTGGGTCCGGGCGTGAAACAGCCCCGGAAATGGACCCTGATGGCGGGTGAGGCACACTTGAAGATCGGAAATGACAATGCTTACGGCAAGGCCCACGACATTGCCATCTCGCTACTACGAGAGAACAACCAAGACCCGGATGCTCTTCTCCTCCGCGCGCGGGCGTACTACGGACAGGGCGACAACGATCAGACGTTGAAGTACTTGAAGATGGCTCTCGGGATGGATCCGGATAACAAACAGGCGGTCAAGCTGCTGCGCCTGGTGCAGAAACTGGTCCGGACCAAGGAAGAAGGTAACGCCGCCTTCAAGGCCAAGGACTACCAGCGGGCGGTGGAGCTGTACACGCAGGGTCTGGAGATTGACCCCAACAATAAGGACATCAACTCGAAGCTCCTGCAGAACCGCGCTCAGGCGCATTTGACGATGAAGAACTACGAGCAAGCGATCCAGGACTGCACAGAGGCTCTGCGACTGGACCCGTCGTACATCAAGGCCAAGAAGATCCGCGCCAAGGCATACGGAGCTGCGGGCAACTGGGAGGAAGCCGTGAAGGATTACAAGAGTGTGGCGGAGGCCAACCCGGGTGAGAAGGGCATCCAAGAGGACATCCGGCATGCCGAGTTCGAGCTGAAGAAGAGCAAGCGGAAGGATTACTACAAGATTCTCGGCGTGTCCAAGGACGCCACCGAGCAAGAGATCAAGAAGGCATACCGGAAGTTGGCCATTCAATACCACCCGGACAAGAACCGTGATGGCGGGGGGAACGACGAGAAATTCAAGGAGATCGGCGAGGCCTACGAGACTTTGATTGATCCTCAGTATGTTTGCCCGCGAGTGAGTATACTATACGCTTTTACTAACTGGTTTTATAGGAAGCGTGCAGCGTATGACAATGGCGACGACCTCATTGATCCCTCGGAGATGTTCAGCCGTGGCGGGGCCACCTTCACGACCAACATGGGCGGCATGGGCGGTGCCAACATCAACATCGATCCGAACATCCTCTTCAACATGATGAATGGCGGCGGCGGCTTTACTGCCCATGCAGGTGGCAATCCGTTTGCGGGCGCGCAGACGCGTGGCGGGTTCGGCGGGTTTCCCTTTTAGTCATTTCGACACTGCATGAGGGCCTCGTCTGGAAAGGTGGATGAAGGGGGGAGGTCAGTTGAGAGGGAGGTAATTCGGATCTGTCCGTCCATTTTCTCTATTCCCAGCATGTGCAATCGGCCGATATCATATCACCGGGGTGAATTCAGTATCTATCTATCCATCTATCTTTCGACCTTGTGTTGTTTTCGCTTACCACCTAGAATCATGAATCATGTCGAGGATTCTTGAGGATTCTTCTGCCTGTCACAACACACATTGTTTGTTTTTTCTGCTGCTTCTGTCTGTCCCATGGATCGAATCGATTCGATACGATAGACTTTTTTGTTCTGTTTGTCTTGTTCCGGCCGTTCGGCGCTCTTCTCTTCTCTTCTGTCCTCTTCCCTTCCATCGCATTTTATTTGGAATAAATAGATTGGGCGTTCGTTTTCGCTTCGATTCGATTTTTCGTTTTCGTTTCGTTTGTCATTTTTGGGCTGTGCATTCCTCTCTCGAAAACAATGCTGCTGAAAATGAAAACTTTTGATGAGGTGCGAATGGGAAACGGGAAGAACAAAAAATTGCATTGCATCGCATTGCAGTTCAGACAGGCAGAATGAATGCCAGTGAGTCGAGCGAAAGATAGTATATACGCTCAGGGAAGCAGGTCCATGATGCCATCCCGGCCAGAGACGGAACGGAAAACGAAGACGAAGATGAAGGCAGAGATGGAGATGGAGATGCAGATGCAGATGCAGACGAACCGGTTGGATGTGGATATGTGAATGTGGATGGATGGTGAACAAGCATAGCAATTTGCGAAGACAAAAAAAAATACCCTTATCCTTTCTTTTTGTTCTTTTTTTTTAATTCTTGTTTCTGTTCTTGTTCATGTACTTGATTGGTCATTTATTTATTTATTTAACTTATTACTCTTTTTTGTTTTTGTGTTATGTTTGTGTTATTTTATTTATTTTTATTATTTTATACCTAGGTAGGCAGGCAGTATATATGCGAATATGAGAGATTGTGGCATCTACTTCTTCATCACTCTCTCCTTTTCTCTATCACCACCTATTCAGGGGCCCTTGTAGAAGTGCTCTCACCCATGAAACCAAGCAAGTAATTAATTAATTACCCAAAAAAAAGGAGATAGATAGATGGAAAGCTGATCGATTGATATCAGCCACATCGATTGTTTTTTTTCTTTTTTTTTTCTTTTTTTGCCACTCTTGCCACTCAAGTTCTCTCCAGAGGGGCTGCTCCTGTTCATATTTATTTATAGCAGGGGTTGTTTCTTTCTTCAACCCTCCTCTTATTTTTTTTATTTTTTTTTTAATTTTTTTTTTAATTTTTTTTAATTTTTTTTAATTTTTTTTAATTTTTTTTAATTTTTTTAATTTTTTTAATTTTTTTTTTTAATTTTTTTTGACAAGACAACATAATTTCCTTCGATAAAAAAGGACGCTATTAGGTAGACATTATTATTACCTATATCCCTACTGACAGCTAGGTTTGAAGAGTTCCCGCACAGGCCTGTTATTTCCCTCCAGAACACCTGTACAGTACATCAGTATATTATATACTTCAGACTCAATTTCCTCAAAAAAAAATATTATATAAAAAGGGCGGTTTTAAAGATAGACTGTTTTTAGATAGACAGTTAGTCAAATTTACTTTTTTCTCTATAGAAAAAAATTTGTTTACCAGAAGCCTATATATAATAATTACTTTTTTAAAGGATAGAGTTCAACTGGTCTAAAGTTTCCTTAAAAATTCATATTTTTTTAATTAAGCTAAGCTACAAATTAATTTACGCCTTAAGATTAAATTATTTTAATAAAATAAAAAAAAACAAAAGTTATGGGTTGTTCTTCTTAATGTATGAGAATATTCTTATTTTTTATCTAAAAAATATACTGATTGAAATCCATAGTAGTCAGTTATTTATTAGGTTAATCTTAGCGGTTGAGAATTTCATGAAACTTGCTCCAAGTTTATAGTTAAAAAAACTGTCATCATTATGATAATTTATTTTTCCTTAATTAAAAAAAAGGTTTAGATATAAGTTGAGTTTTGTGAATTTCTAAGTAATATTTTTTTTCTAATACCCTCACTATATGGTTTTGTTGAGAAATAACTTTAAAAATTTTTTTTTAAAAAAAAGAAATGTGCGGGTTTTGGTTTCGTGGGACAATGGACTCATGTACAGAGTAAGAAAACTTTTGGGAAGACACTTATAACCCGATGACTGAAGGGTCGTTGATTATTGGCTCTGCTATCAAATCAATCAGGAAGTTAGGTATCTATCTGTCTGGTAGTGCGCGCAGAGGCGTGCCCATACCTTCTCTTCTCTTCTCTTCTCTTAAGCAAGCAAATTAGTATCGAGCTACTAGCTACTCTGACTAGTGTTCCTTGTTGATCTATCTCTGTATGGTGTAGGAAGGACAATGTGGCCTGGCTTCTCCATGCCATCTGTCTTTCTGTTCTGTCCCCAGTCAGCTGGTCTCTCTGGAATGGATGTAATATTTACGCTGCCCTGAATGAAGCATGCTTTCTTTCAGGGAATGAACGCAAAGTGTCAGGACCCTCTCCGGATCATATACAAATTATGTACTGACAATAAGAAAGGTAGAAATTGAAATTGATGTCATCTCAATCAAGGCCTTGTTTTGTATGATCCTTGTTTCTATCTACAACAGAAGTATATACTATTTGGGACCACCAAGGTTTTGAAAAAGCAGTTGATCATGGTCTTCCAACTGGTTTACCATGGCAAGCAGTTATAAATAAACTAATGGTCATCTAACGGTTAGCCACTATGAAACGTTAGACTTTTAAGAAATGCTAATTAAGAGAACTGTTGATTTTATGGGAAAACGCTAGTTCTAGGGTGTAAAAAAAGAACGTTGGATTTTAAGGAAAAACGGTATATTCCAGGAAAGACGTTAGGTTCTAGAGAAACGGCTGGATTTTAGGAGAATGGATTTTCCAAGATATGGCCTTTGTAATATTTCTCCACCTTAACCTCAACATTTAGATAGTTTGAATAGTCTAGTAGTTAAATTAGATAGAAATAAAAGCCTCCTCTTCTTATTAAGATAAAATCTCATGATATACCTTGTAGGAATAGTAGATCATAGAGTTGTAGTTGGAAACCAGCCTTGGGTAAAAGGAGTCAGTAGTTAGTAGTTAGTTATTTTTTTTAAAAAAAAATGTTAGTCTGTTTATGAATGTTATTTTTTTTTTAAAAAAAATAAACGTCAGTTTGTCCTGATAAACGTTAGTTTCTTATGGACTGTTCGGGAGGAGAGATTTTTTATATATTTTTTTTATGTTTTTTTATTTTTTTATG